>NC_092514.1:5493185-5868185 GCF_047511675.1 Marmota flaviventris
GTTCTCACTCTTTTGTCTTCCAGTGTGGAAGAGGACCATTGAGGTCACAGAGCTGTTCACCCTCCCTACCCCCCACTTTGTGAAAAAATTACTTCTGTGTCCATGTGGTCTTTTAGCTGCCATCCCACACCTCACAGAGTAATTCTTATTCCATTGCCTCTCCTGAGACATAAAAGTTCCAAGATTGCCCAAAAGTTTTAGTCCAATGTCTCCTCTGAGACTCAAGACAATCTCATAGTGTGAGCTCCTGTAAAAATCAAAAGTACTTTACAAATATCCAATATACAAAAGAATTTAAAAGGTTCTAACCTAAATTTTTTCAACTGTTTACTTAATATTGTTTTAAAGTCAGCTTTTTTGGTGCTGTGATTGAAAGACCCGACCAGCACAATTGTAGAGGAGGAAAAGTTTATTTGAGGACTCATGGTTTCAGAGGTCTCAGTCCATGGACAATAGGCTCTATTCCTTGGGATTCTAGGTGAGGCCGAACATCAAGGCAGAAGAGTGTGGTGGAAGGACACAGCTCACATGATGATCAGACAACAGAAACATTTCCATTCAGAAAAATAGGGAAATAGAGGGGATGGGTTCAAAGTCTGACTGAAATCCAGCTGGGCCAACAAGTCCTGTAACTTCAAGTCCAGCATCTGGGGTACATGGTAGGTTATGTTCTGTTCAACAGGCTTGTGTAGCTCCACTCCTGTGGCCTTTTTTGTTGCAGCCCAAGTAGCCTTTCTGTTGACTTGTTTTAATTCAATTGCTGCAGCATCCTTCAGTGGATATTCCACACCACTGGCATTTCTTAATCCTGGGGGTCTCCACTGCAGCTTTGATTTTCTCCTCACATCTCCATGTATTGCCTTCACAGGGCATGACCACAGGGAGGCCGACCCTGCTGTGCTTTGCCTAGCCTCTTAAGCCTTCCTTTGAAATCTTGGTGGAAGTCTTCATGAACCCCTAACTCCAGTATCTTGCATCATGCAGAATCAGCACCCAAAGTTCTGCCACCATCTCAAGTAATAGACAAGCATCCAGAGACCCTAATATCTAAACCATAACAAATATAAAGTTCCTGATTTTAATTCTATTAAAGCATCTGCTGTATTCATAGGACTTCAATTTAATGTATATTCAAAAGGAAAGTTACTTGGGTGGAATATAGTTATAATTTCAACTCATTAACAAGAGTAAACCACCATTCATTTTTTAAAAATTTAATTCTGGAAAGTTTTATGTACAACTGCATAATATAAAAATCATCCAGACCTCACTGACTATCAAAACTTTGATTAAACTTGATCTTATTTAAAGTCCTTATAATAATTCAGAGTTACTCTGTACTTCCAAATTTATTCTTCCTCATATTTATCTCTGGATCCTTATTTCTGTGACCTTGACTGATTCAATTTGTGTCTGGGCAAGGTAAATCACAGGGTTTAGAAACTATATATTTTTTTCTATCAAATAATCCATATTCAATAAATGTTGTGATAATTAAAAATTATAAATTTCTGAACAACTTATAGAGATAATGACATCAGAAGTACATGACCTTTTCCCCCCAATTGGCCTCCCTGCCTTGTAGCTCCTGCTGTTTGGGAAGACTGGTCTTCCCATATATAGTAATTCCTGATATCTGCAACACTCTGGGATGTGAAAACCAATGGATAAACTATGGAGGAGGAGTCTAGCCATGACATTTGACTTTTCACTTTCCAGTAAATACATGAAAATTATCTTATTTTGTTATAAAAACATAAATATTTGTGTATATGTTTAACCAAATTACAGTTAACATTATACAGCCATTTTCCACTGGGCATTTTAATTTGAACATTTTTCAACAATCATTAATAAACTTAAACACATTCTCCATGGACTGGGGAAGTGGCTCAAGCTGTAGCGCGCTCACCTGGCATGCGCGGGGTGCTGGGTTCGAGCCTCAGCACCACATAAAAATAAAAAAAATAAAGATGTTGTGTCCACCAAAAACTAAAATAAATAAATAATTCTCTCTCTCTCTCTCTCTCTCTCTCTCTCTCTCTCTCTCTCTCTCTCTCTCAAATTAAAAATTCTCCAAATGGAGTCATGCTATATTTTTTTTGGATACATTATTTTTTTTTATCCATTCCTCCTGCTTAATTTGAAACCTCTATTCTAAAATAAATAAAATATAGTAAAAATTTGGCAATCATGTTTAATAGAATCTTGTTTACTAACTTTAGGTATTTCTAGATATTGAATGGTTACAAATTGTACAATTTTACATACTACTAAACTGTCATTAGGCAAGTTTATTCCAAATTGTATTTTTTCTGTACACATGTGAAAAATTCTGTCTCATTTTCCTCTGTGAAACAAAAATCTAATTTCTATATACTTTTGTGTTTTGTGATGCAGATAATAATATTATATATCCATATTGCCTTAAAGGACATAACATTTTAGACAATTTGAACACTGTAAATATATATTTACTTACACTTGAATTTTTATATAAAGGTAATCTATAAAAATTTATTGCCTAATTGTATTTCTTCTCTCTCTTTAAACCTTCACAATATAGTATACATTAATCCTAAATGAAGTATACATATAATTCTAAATGAAGCCAGAAATACACCCCACTATGACAGAGGATTATTAATTTCCTGCTGCGTAATCAGGTACAGATGTGGCCCATTATATTACAGAGCCAAAATTAAACTAATAGTCTAGACTTATTCATTCATTACTACAATGCAGTCTACTACAGTGCAGTCCTAGGGGGCAGCATTCTGGAAGATTTGATCAATTCAACACAAAACAAATGGATAATCATCTCATTCCAAGAACCTAAGAACAAAAAAAGACTTCTGACTCTTTATGGTGTTCCCCCCCCACTTTGGAGGGCTAGATATGGGAAAATCTGAGTCTAAGTAGACAAAAATTCCTAAGCCAGAGCGGCATCCTTTAGGAAATTGCCCTAGAAATACTTGGGAAATATCTCAGATGAGCACCTACACTCCTATTAAAAGGTCTTTGATTAGAATGCTTGGACTAGGAATAAAATGCATTTGAGCATGAGTTGGCAAAAGAATTGGGAGCCATGGTGCTAAGAGCCACAGCCAAGTAATATGATGCATGGCATTTTTGGTTGAAAGGTGACACCAGCAAGCCATTGAGATGATATGATTATGTTAAGATTTGCATTCATATGGATATTGGACTCCTGCTGTCCACCTCGGCCTGCTAAGGGACTCCTGGAGAGTTCCCATTGGTTGGGGAAGTGCGGTAGGAGGGAATTCCGGAGGATGGACTTCCTGTTGGGGTCCTGGAGAACGCAGCATGTGTAGGTCCGCAATTTTCCTGGGAGCATATGGGGCATTGGCGGCAGTTTCAAAAATAAAGTTTGTTGCTGCTTGAGTGGCTCGTGATTTTGTGCCCAGCCAGACTGCGGCACCATGGTTCAATATTTTGAGTATAACTCATTCCAAAAAAATCAGTGCAATGATTGCACACTGAACCTGGTGTGGTCAACTTCTATCCATAAAGCTTTTGAGGCAAAGAATCATCATTGCCATTGGTAAGGCCTCTTAAAGGTCACATTTAGAATTTTGACCTGGAATTAGTCTCCTCAATTTTTTTTTTTTTGCTTCTGTCCCCATTGGCCTATATATTTCTTAACTTACATTTGTAAGTTCATTCAAAACCATAATTGTGTTTTTCTTACAATTTAAAACTTATTAAAATGTTATCATAATTTATAATTTTATCTCTTAAAGTTTATTTTGAATGAACTTAGTATGGGTATTGAAAAAATTTTTGGTTAATTTTTCCCTGATAACATATTTTCCATCATTTTATTTCAATAAAGATGCTATTTAAGATCAGCTCAAGTAAATAGTACCCACTTGGATTATGTTTATTTTTACATAAATTAAGCTTTATAACTGATTGTAGTTGTTTCTTTTCTATCTTCTGATGATTAGATGCTTTTAAATTTAATGAAATCAAATTAACAAATTGCCTTGGGCTTTATCTAACAAATCTTTGCCTAATGCAAAGTCCTGAGAAATGCCACCATCCTATATTTTCTGCTTATTTCTGTTCCCTACACATCTCATGATTGTAACTTTAAGGCCCATGCTACATTTCAAATTAATTGTGTATAGCTTGGATAAAGGTAGATGCTCATTTTTCTCATGTGCCATTTGATGAGAAAACATTCCTCTCCCAATTCAAATATCTTCCAAATATGTTGGACATCTGTAAACTTTTCCCTGCTAATTTATCTGAACTATCTCTTTTGTTCCTCTGATGTCTTAGTCAATACTTATGCCAATATTATATTCTTTATAGGAGTTAGTTTTAACGTGTCATTCAAAATCAAGCAGGGAAAATCCTAGAGATTTGTTTTCATTTTTAATAATGTTTTGTATGTAACATCTTATAAGGGTTTCTACATACATTTCAAAATTTGTTTGCCAATGTCTACAAAATGCTTGGGAATTACAGTAAGAAGAAAGAAGATTATAAAAATATTTAATCTTTCATGCAATTAAAACATACTTAATTATACTATTTACTCTTATTCAGTTTTAATATAGCAGTTTTGCCCCATTTTGTTCAATTTATTCTGAAGCATTTTTTTATAATATCAAAATCATGCTTAATTTAAGATTTAGGACAGTACAGTATTAATTTCATTTTCTGATATATTGTTTATATAGTGTAGAAATAGTAGGTTCTATATAATAATCCAACATTTTTAACATTTTTATAGAATTCTTGTGAATATTACATATATATGTATATATATATATATATATATATATATATATATATATATCATCCTATGTATTTTTGTGATGTTTCATTCATTTTATATTTATGTTCTATGTATTTTATTATATATATATATATATATATATATATATATACAGATATATTATACAGATATATATATATATATATATATATATATATTTATTTATTCTTCTTTTTGTATTGTTTCGCTGGGAGAAAATTTTAGAAAAATGTTGGATAAAATCAGTGTCAATATCTATGCCAACATTAAGGGAAAAGAAATCATGTTTTCACCAATAAATATTATGCTACCTTTGGAAGTCTGTGGTAGCTTTTATCAGATTGAAGAAGTTGATCATTGTCAATGGTTTCCTGAATTTGTGTCATGAATAAAGGTGGTTATTTATTTTAATTTCTTTATATATATATTTATTTATCTCTATCTAGTTAGATGACCCGATATTTGTCTTTTACTGAAATAACTGTTCTAGAAATCTGAGAGAATATTTATCCTAAGCCAAAAAATGTTTCTTGGTCTTGAAATACTTTCATATATTGCTCAAATAAACTTATTTTCTCTTTTTGTTTAATGTTATTTGTATGTTAGTAATATCTTAATAAGGAATATTTTATTTTTGTAATATCCTTGTCAGATTTCATTTTCACAGTCTAAGTTGCCTTATAAAAATGAGTTGCCATTTGTTCCTCATCCTTATTACCAGTAATAGTTTCTATAAATTGATCTTATATCTTCCTTAAAAGTTTGATGAATTTCACGGGCAGAATGTATTGTCTGGAAAATTTGTTACTGCAAGGGATATTAAAAAATTAAAGACTAATATGGTGGCACACTTGTCACTCTGCAACTCAAGAAGCTGAGGCAAGTCTATTACAACTTTAAGGTCAACCTGCATAACTGAGCAAGACCCTGTCTTAAAAAAACAAAAATAAAAGAGTGGTATGCAGTTCAGTGTATAGTGCCCTAGGGTCCAATTCCCCAAGGGGGAGATATATCTATATCTATATCTATATATATATATATATGTATATCTATATCTATATATATCTATCTATCAATATCATATATATATATATATATATATATATATATATATATATATATATATGAAATTTGATTTTATAACAAACTACTTAGATATTTTTCTATTTTCCTTTTGGAAAGTCATGTTTTTTGATTTTTTTTCACATTTCATTTGTCAAAATTATATTTATAAATATTTCAAAATAGACTCAAAGAATCATATGATCATCTCAATAGATACAGAGAGAGCATTTGACAAAATACAGCACCCCTTCATGTTCAAAACACTTGAAAAACTGGCTATAACAGGAACATATCTCAACATTGAGAAGACTATCTACGCTAAGCCTCAGGCCAACATCATTCTAAATGGAGAAATATTGAAGGCATTCCCTCTAAAAACTGTAACAAGACAGGGATGCCCTTTCTCACCACTTCTATTTAACATAGTTCTTGAAACACAGGCCAGAGCAATTAGACAGATGAAAGAAATTAAAGGAATACATATAGGAAAAGAAGAACTCAAATTAGCACTATTTGCTGACAATATGATTTATACCTAGAAGATTCAAAAAGCTTCACCAGAAAACTTCTAGAACTAGTAAATGAATTCAGCAAAGTAGCAGAATATAAAGTCAACACCCATAAATCAAATCTATTTCTGTATATCAGTGACAAAGCCTCTGAGAAGGAAATGAAGAAAACTACCCCATTTACAATAGTCTCAAAACAAAAAAAAATGGGAATCAACTTAATGAGAGGTGAAAGATCTATAGTGAAAACTACAGAACCCTAAAGAAAGAAATCAGAGAAGACCTTAGAAGATGAATAGGCAGAAGTAATATTATCAAAATGACCATATTCTAAAAGCACTATACAGATTTAATGCAATTCTGATCAAAATTCCAATGATATTCCTCATAGAAATAGAGAAAGCAATCGTGAAATTCATCTGGAAAAATAGAGACCCAGAATAGCTAAAGCAATTCTTAGCAGGAAGAGTGAAGCAGGTGGCATCACTATACCATACTTTAAAATGTACTCCAGAGCAACAGTAACAAAAACAGCTTGGTATTGGCACACCAAAACAAACTGGTAGACCAATGGTACAGAATAGAGGACACAGAGACTAACCCACAAATTTACAATTATCTTATATTAGACAAAGACACCAAAAGCATGCATTGGAGAAAAGATAGCATCTTCAACAAATGGTGCTTGGAAAACTGGAAATCCATATACAACAAAATGAAATTAAACCCCTATCTCTCACCATGCACAAAACTAAACTCAAAGTGGATCAAGGACTTAGGAATTAACCAGAGACTTTGCATCTAATAGAAGAAAAAGTATGCTCTAATCTTCATCATGTGGGATTAGGCCCCAACTTCCTTAATAAGACTCCTTTGGTGAAAGAATTAAAGTCAAGAATCAATAAATGGGATGAATTCAAACTAAAAAAGTTTCTTAGCAAAAGAAACAATCTGTGACATAAATAGCCTACATCTTGGGAGCAAATTTTTAACCCTTACACATCAGATAGAGCACTAATCTTTAGGATATTTAAAGAACTTAAAATCTTAACATCAAAAAAACCCCAAATAACCCAATCAATAAATTATCCAAGGACATGAACAGACACTTCTCAGAAGAGGATATACAATCAAGTAACAAATATATGAAAAAATGTTCATCATCTCTTTCAATTAGAGAAATGAAAATCAAAACTACTCTAAGATATCATCTCACTCCAGTCAGAATGGCAGCTATTTTGAGACAAATAACAAGTATTGGCAAGGATATGGAGAAAAAAGATACATTCATACATTATTGGTGGGACTGCAAATTGGTGCAGCCAATATGGAAAGCAGTATGGAGATTCCTTGGAAAACTGGGAATGGAACCACCATTTGACCCAGCTATCCCTCTCCTTGGTCTATACCCAAAGGACTTCAAACCAGCATACTACAGGGACGCAGCCACATCAATGTTTATAGCAGCACAATTCACAATAGCTAAACTTTGGAACCAACCTAGATGACTCTCAGTAGATTAATGGATTAAAAAATTTGGCATATATACACAATGTAATATTACTCAGCAATAAAAGAGAATAAAATCATGGCATGTGCAGGTAAATGGATGATATTGGAGAAAATAATACTAAGGGAAGTTAGCCAATTCCAAAAAAACAAATGCGGAATCTTTTCTCTGAAATAAGGTGACTGACCCACAATGCAGTAGGGAGGGGGAGTATGGGAGGAATAGATGAACTCTAGATAGGGAAGAGGGGTGGGCGGGGAAGAGAGGGGGCAGGGGGTTAGCAATGAGGGTAGAAACATTATTATCCAAAGTACAGGTATGAAGACAGGAATTGGAGTGAACATACTTTATATACATACAGAGATATGAAAAATTGTGCTCTATATGTGTAATAAGAATTGTAATGCCTTCCACTCTAATGTATTTTAAAAATACTATCAATTAAATATTTGAAAAAAAATTAAATATAATTTAATTATCATTAAATGTCTAAAAATGTGACATGTACTTTTAGATTCTTGATTTGTGTAATTTCTGTGCTTTCTCCATAAGTTTGTGAAAGCTATATTTTATTAATCTTTCAAAATAATCAAATATTGTCTTTAGCTGATTTTTATCTACTTAGGGACTCTTCATTAATTCCCTATTTTCTGTAAAAATCTTAGTATGTTTTATTTTCTAATATTATCATACTTATAGTAAAACAGCACATTCTTTTATTTTAGCTTCTAATTGTAGAATATCAGATTATTAATTAAAATGTAGAATTTCAATTTCTCAATTTATACAAATTGATCTGAAT
This sequence comes from Marmota flaviventris, assembly GCF_047511675.1. NCBI lineage: Eukaryota > Metazoa > Chordata > Mammalia > Rodentia > Sciuridae > Marmota > Marmota flaviventris. The sequence continues at coordinate 5,501,861 of NC_092514.1, forward strand.
TCAACTTCACAATATTTGAAGCCAAGAAACATTAGTAAAGCAATATATGAGGCAAGTTGACAAGTTAGATGAAATGTGATAAAGATTTGAAGTTAAAAAAAAAAAAAAAAAAAAAAAAAAACACCGTAAAGCAGAAGAAAAGTTGATAATTGGAAAGGAGGAGGAAGAATTCTCAGTTTCTGATCAGAAATTGTAGGCAAAGCTGATATTGCTAAAGCCATTCACTATCCACATTTCCTGAAAACATCAATGCACAGAAGGAATTCAAGAAAATGCAATTTAATCCATGTTAAGGTTGAACTATCTACGCAATGTTGAAAGTGAAAACACCATTCAAATTCCTTTTTAAAACAATCCAAACTGGTTTTAAAGTTAATATAAAATTAATATTAAAGTTGAAATTAGGTAAAATTATTCAGGAAAAAGTGAGGGTGGAAAAAAGTTTTAAAAAGCAAATTCAGAGATAATACTCAGAGATTGTCCTAAAATAGAACAGGAACTACTTACCACTATCCTCATCCCATCCAACCAAATCAAAAATAGAATGAGGTGAAAGAATTTCAGATAAAAGTGAGAGATATATTTCTGTTAGATAATTTACTACCAAAGAATGGCTACATAAATATTAAGAGAAAAAAATGGTTGTGCATTCTTTATGTTGAAAGTATACATTCATATGAATGAAAATAAGGATTCAGGGGTCATAAAGACTTACTTTAATCTAGCTTTACCCTTCCATGTAAATAATGTGAACTTGGAAAAATATCCAAAACTTAATGGCCTTTTTTTTTTTTTTTACATAAGATGGGATGAGGTTTATGAGAAGGCCAAATGGGTAAATATCAAAAATATATATTATATCCAAAATATGTAAGCTATCAAATAGTTACTTCCTTATCTACATATTATTATATAACAACATTATAATATCCAACATATGCTTGTCAATGTACATATCATATAAATGTCATTGATCAATTCTGTAAATTGGCTTTTCATTATTGAAAAAAATTTATTTAAATACCTATGCTACCAGAACATAGAAAATATAATAAAATGAACATTATGTTCTCACTATATTTATTCCTGAAATTTAGCATTAAAAAATTAAGTATTTGGGGAATGAAATTCCACTATTTTGTATAATTGTGCTGTGCTGATAAAAAAGTTAAACCAAAATTTCATATTATTGTGAAAAAATCAAGTATTACCAATGTTAGAAGTCTCCTCTATATTTTTTTAATTTCACTCCCCCAAGGTCTGTAAATAGCTCTTCTACTAAACTTAGTAAGTAGAAGTCATGTGTATGTTTACTAGTTACACTTTTGTTATGTATTTATGCAATTATAGAAAGTATCAATTTTTATATTTTACAAATATAAATAATAATTGCCATACTGTATATGTATCTTTCTTGGACAAGATTTTTAAAATTCAAATTTTTGGACATTTACAACTGTTAATACACATAAGGTATTGCACCAGGACTATGCCATGAAGATTTTTGTAGTTGTTGCTGTTCTTCTGGGGATTGAACCCAGAGGCACTTTATTACTGAGCTTCATCCCCTTTTATTTTTAATTTTCTATTTTGAGGTGGGATCTCACTAAGTTCCTGAGGCTGACCTTGAACTAACAAGTAGACTAATTTCTCCATCTAGTTGAGGAGTTTAAGGCCTTAGTAACTGATGATATACAGAGATTTTTCTCCAGGAATCAATTAGCTATATGATTATTTTATAATGAAAGCATTGTCTGGAAAATTTATTAATGCTTTCTCACCATAAATCTTCTAAGTTGAAAATACATACACCTAAACTTCATGTATTTCATATTTATCTATACACAAACCCACACACACATATGGTTATATTTCTCTAGATTAAATTAATAAAAGCATTTGAAATGCTGACTAGCTAAAGCTATTGTATTTAAAAGAGCTAAATTACTTGGCTGTGCATTAAATTACTTACTGTGAATCTTCCAATTACATTGAAACACAATTCTTCATTCAGACAGTTGATGCTGAGCAGTCTACACTGGTCAATTACTTTCTCACAGTCTTTTCCAGTAAATCCTGACATACAACTGTAAATACACCACCATAAATTAGGAAAATTGCAATTCAAATATTTCCATAAAAGTCTATTATTCATCTTCAAAAATAATAATGCTTTGTTTAAATTATATATCACTCATATTATTACATGGTAGTTTCAGTCATTAATTATCTCCCTACATGTTGTGGTCTTAGGCAAGAAGAACAGGTTTATTTATATGGAATGTACTAGAACAAGTATTTATTGAATGGTCTTAAGATTACCGTTTGAGATTTAAGGAAAAATTCAACTGTGGCTTATACTAACAATAAAATACAGTTTGGGGATAAATGAGACTGCTAGTGAAATGTGAAAAAAGGATGAAAAATTAGATTTTTAAAGCTTAGTAGAGTCATCATATACTGATTTTGGTGCTAGCAAAAGTTAATGATGACACACATGGATTTATAACATAGTGTAGAGAGTTACAGTGGACAATAATGGCATAGTTATTGTTGAGTTAATAATAGGGATATTGTTTGTTTTATCAATTTTACATTTTTAAATAAGCAATCTGTAATCCTGTCTCCTGCAGTACATTAGCTGCAATCTATAAGTTTATAAAGAACAGACTGGGTTCTGACTACCTTTGTTCCCATTCTCAGTAATTTTTGAAAAATACCCCTATGCCTAAAATCATTTCATGAACTTTATATTATAAAATGGAATGGGGCATTACATGAAAGAAATATCTTTCAGTATAGACACCAGGTATTTCATGACCATAAATAATAATTTTCAAAACTTTAAGTTGTTAACAAGTTGATTTATTAATGAAGTTAATTTAGCTATATATTCTATTTAATGTCCTCCTTAGGACACAAGAAAATTTCATAAAATAAGGGATTAAAGGCCACAGTGACACAGCAAGTTGGGGGACAGCATCAAGGAAAAGGTTTGTTAATGTAACTCTTTAATTGTTTGAAGTACACAGCTTTGCATGTTCATTCAGCAGAACTGAATTATTTGTTCATTTACTTCAGAAATGCCCATAACTTTCAAACACCTCTTGGGTGAAAATTCCAAAGGAGGTTTTTGCAAAAATCAACTACTTTCAAATACATTTCTTATGCTCTCCTTCAATCTTCATGAGCCTGTGTGATATAGAATGCAATCACTGTGGTATAAAAGAGAAAACAACCAGATGAGTCATGTCAGCCACTTTAGTTACATTGTTTACAAGTTTCAGGGTTGCTAATAAAATTAAGTTTGGCCTGATTTTAAATGTGTTCCCCTCCAAAGCTCCATAGATGAAGATGAGTTAAGATATTCAATTTATATCTTTCATTTTGAAGAGTTAGAGATCCAAAAAACCACTCCAATATGCAAGCTATCATTCCAATCCCTTCATCCTGAGGAGGAGGTTGTGTGAGCAGATTATGGGGGGAAAAACATAATAGTCACATGAAACTGAAATATGGCAGTCATCAAAATTTTAAGATATTACAGTACCTTTTTGATGACTATCATATTTCAGTTTCATGTGACTGTCATGTTCCAATTTTCCTTTTGAATTAGAACAGACTGAATTACTTAAGAACAACTAATGAGGGCTGGGGCTATAGCTCATTGGTAGAGCGCTTGTCTTGCACATGTGAGGTACTGGGTTTCATCCTCAGCACCACATAAAAATAAAAAAAGACATTGTGTCCAACTACAACTAAAAAAAAATATTTAAAAAAAAAACAGCTAATGATTTGTGTGATTTTGAACTCATATAATTCTGTGGTATACTGTCCAAGAATAGGATCAAGACTGTGAATTAAAGAAATAACTACTATTCTGGCCCTTAACAAGAATTGAATCAACAGATTGCTGGGTAAAGATCAGGCAGCAGCAACTCTGAGAAAGTGTTTGTAAACAAAGCAGATATTATGGATCCTGAAAAATTGGACTCAAGAGTTTGCCCTAAACTTCAAATAGAATCAACATTGGCCAAAACTGTTAAATGTGTATGATTTTTACAAAAAACAAGGTAGAGGATTGTATAATGAAATAATAAACATGGAAATGACTTAGTGGTAATGAAAATTTTAATTAACCTAGATGATTTAAGATAGAATGTTCTGAGATAAAACTGGATTACGAGAACCTATGGAGACCTGGACCTTTTGGAAATTCCACAGTAGAGTTCTACATGTTTACATTTGTTCTTTGCAACTATAAGCTCAGTGCGTGAGTCCAAGTAATAGTACTAATTTCTATCCTTAAGATGTGTTCCCCTTTATTGAGAAAGACTTTCATTTAGGATTTCCAAGAGTCTTCTTTCATTTCCTTGTCTTTTTTCCTTTCTTCCATTCTTCTTGCCCCCCTATATTCATTACTTCATCTCTCCCTCCTCCTCCTCCCTCCTCCCCTCCCTCCTTTCCCTTCCTCTCTCCTTCCATTTCTTCACACCTTCCTTTCCTCCTTCTTCATGTAAATGCCAGCATGACATATAGTCCTTTACAAGTATAAATACAAATCATCATGACTGTGATTAAATGATTTAAGAGGGATATTTGCTTCCATTAAAATATGTAAATGTCTATTTATACTTAACTCCAGTTTTGCTGAACTCCCTACCAAACAGCTAAATATCTTGGTTCTAGAATATTCTACAACATGAAAACTCTCTGGACTTCTGGATTTTATCTCAAAGTGTGACGAAAGTTATAGGAAACTTAAAATTTAGAGTATTATACATACATCTACTACAGTTAATTGGTTGAATAATAAGCTTTGAAAGTTTTGGAATACATAAATATAGTCTGGAGGCTGATCAAGGGGCTGTTATGGTAGTAAAGATAAATAGGATATACTTCATTCCAGTATACAGAAGAAAAATAAATAAATAAGCAAATAAGTAAAGATATTTAGGAGGTGAAATAAACAAAATGATGAAATTTTATGTCTTTTATTAACAAGAAAAACTATGTCAAGCAGTGTTTGATCATTTTAATACTCAATATTTTCATTTCATAGTTTTTACATAGTTTCTTATTTATTTATTTATTATATACATGACAATAGTGGAGTGCATTACATTCATAATTATCCATTATAATCCAATCAATAAATGGGCCAAGGACATGAACAGACACTTCTCAGAAGAGGATATACAATCAATCAACAAATATACGAAAAAATACTCATCATCTCTAGCAATCAGAGAAATGCAAATCAAAACTACTCTAAGATACCATCTCACCCCAGTAACAATGGCAGCCATTATGAAGACAAATAACAACAAGTGTTGGCAAGGATGTGGGGGAAAAAGTTACACTCATATACTGCTGGTGGGACTGCAAATTGGTGCTGCCAATATGGAAAGCAGAATAGAGATTCCTTGGAAAGCTGGGAATGGAACCACCATTTGACCTAGCTATTCCTCTTCTCAGACTATACTCAAAGGACCTAAAAACAGCATACTACAGGGACACAGTCACATCAATGTTTATAGCGGCACAATTCACAATAGCTAAATTGTTGAGCCAACCTAGATGTTCTTCAGTGGATGAATGGATTAAAAAATGTGGCATTTGTACATAGTTTCTTTTCCTTTGGCTTGTTGTTATTTATTTTATTTTTTCTCTTCATAATTCCGAAAGCGTCTTTCATAAGTCCACATTATTAGTAATAAATTTTAGTTTCTCTGATGCATAATCAATAACATATTATTAGAAGCTGGATGTGGGGGCACACACCGGAAATCTCAACTGTCTTTGGGGCTGAGACAGGAGGATAGCAAGTTTCTAGGCAGCCCAATCAACTTAACCAGACCCTGTCTCAAAATAAAACAAAAAAGGATCAGGGCTATAATCAGTAGTAGAGCAGTTTTCTATTATATGAAAGGCCCTGGGTTTGACCCCCACCTTAAAAAACAAAATCAAAACACCCACATATTTATTTATTTTGGAAAGAACTATTAATCATTTAATATGCATGCATTATCATTTCATATATACACTTAAATTTCTCTCTTATGATTTATAATTCCTTCACAGTCTAAATTCTGGGAGTCTTGTTTTTAATAATTTATTCCTATTAGTTTCAGATTCTAATACTAAATATCATTTTTTCCTACTGAATGTTCCGTTTCAGGAGCCCTAATTCATAACTAATTTTAGTTATGTATTCAGATATTCTGTTTAGATTTACCTATGTGACACATGTGTATGTGTGCACACAGAAACACACACATGCTTGCACATTTCAATCTTAATTTTTTACACCCTATTTTTGTCCTTCACATTTCCCTATTTGAGATTTCTATTCTGAAGCATTTAGTAAAAAATGATGTCAGTTTATTATTGTTTTCAGATAGAATATTTGGAGATAGATTGTATGAGTTTTGGCATACACAAAACTATTTCCTTCATCATCTAATATATATTAATCATGTATAGATTTGAAGAAAGCAGCAGTCTTTTGGTAGTCTACAGATACTTTCTACTTTGTCTAGGGCTACTAATGCTTTTGGAGTGTCTTTACCTGACCTGGGTTGCAAATAAACAATATGATGTCACCCTACTTTTTCTTCTAATTACTTTTTCTTTGTAGGTAAATTGACTTTGCTGTCTTGAAGTTTAATAGATTTTCCTCTTGTGCCTTTATTGTCAATTTGAGTTGCATGGAGCACCTTTTTAATATTCAGACCCAGTTCTTTCTGTAGCTCAAGGAAACATTCAACTTGATTAATTATTGCTTCCTCCTATAATCTTTTACACCTTCGAGAGCTGCTATTGTTCTAGATGATTAATTTTTTTTCTTTTTTATATTATTTTCTTTTTCTAGTCCTGCTATTATGCACATGTTGGGTCTCCTTGATCTCTTCCTTGATGTTCAACTTTCCCTGTCATTGTTCATTCATTCACTTAATTAATAAGTCTTAAGCTCATAACATAGGTATTTGTTTTTCTAGGCATGGTGCATATTTTAGTGTACAAATTTCTTTCCCTCATTGAGCTTATCATTTAGTGAGATAAGATAGAAAATAAATAATTGGGTATAGAATATTTTGAGAGAAAATTCAAACAATTTAAGGTCAACAGGAAGCACTAGTGGTTTCCAGCTTTTCAAAATTTGCCATGGACAGCTTTATGGAAAACTCATTATTGGTTAAGATAATAACTTAGGGTGAGAGTCACCTATTCTCATGAAGATGAAAGCAACTCTTCATTACATTATTACTTCATCTATTTTAAAATAATTCTTCCATTAAAATATTCTAGACATCTGCCATGTGGGTCATCATTTCCCCTCAAATTTCAAATAAATTATTTAAATGAAAGTCTAGGTTTTTCATTGCATTCTTGGTATGTAGTGTATGTGTGTGTATGTGCTCCTCTTGAATCTGTTGGCATTTTTTTATTAGTTTTCTTATTTAAAATGCCAAGTCCAAAGACTTCCAGTTCTATTCATTTTGTTTTGACTCATTTCTTCTCTACAGTTTAAGGCTTCTCTTATATGGGCTATTTTTCTTTGCTACCTCATCAAGTCCCATATCTCCCTGCAGTGTTCCAAGTGAGACAACATTTGGCAAGGAGAAGGAAAATCGTGCCAACGAAGTTCAAGTAGCTCTCCTATCTGTCTTCTTCTGAGTGTCTTGGGCCCAGCCTCTCTCTTGCATTATATGACACTATCCTCCCTCTTTGGCAGCTGAAAGGCTTCAGCCCTTCAATTCAGAACATCATTCATTCTTTGTGAAAAAGGAGAAGAAAAACTTAAGTGGGGCTGATTTTTGACTTATACTTCTTACATAATCGAAGTATTTATATTGCTAAAGTATCCACTATTCTCTGGTTGTCCTCTTGGTGTTATGCTATTTTAACAATGTTTGCCTAGCTCAAAAAACAATAAAAATCTGCATGCATTGCTCCTGTTGAGATGATAAAAGGTAAGACCAAATTTATTTAAGCTACTCAAAATATTTAGCAGCCACTTTTGTCAAGGAGATCGATTGTTTAAATAAGGGGAAAGAGGAAAGAAATGCCTTTTTAGACATTGTTAGAAAACCCAAATTATAGTTACATATCTATATGAAAATACTCTGTAACTGGAAGGCAAAAGTAACCTAAATTATTGTAATATTCCTAAAGGAAAGGGGACAGTAAAACACTATGCCCTTGAATGTCTCTTTTCTGTTCCCAGAATTCTAGCTAAGTTAAGGAACAATGAGAACAAGCCTGAGCCAGAAAGCAGAAAGTCTAGATACATATTATACTAAAGGACACTGGATTTTTCTCATGTACTCTGGGAACTAGGTTAAGTTAGTGTTAATTTTATAAAGCTACTTTCTTACATACATACCAGGAGAATTTCTCCTTAGGATGCTGATCATGCAAGCAAATGAAATAATCTAATGCTCACAACTTTGCTGCTTCTTCAAACTAATATGATTTTTGAGCAAAATATTCCACTTTGCTCAATGACTTATGGAATTCATACTACTAATTTTAATGAGAGGTGCTGGTCTTCATTAGAGCCACAGCAATTAACTCCATAGTTATAGCAGTAAATTGTATGGGCTCCATCACCAACATTTTTGTAAATATTTCATGTAATATGGAAATCAGATTTATGTCAGATTTTAAGGTTAGAGAATTCATAAATGTAAATCTATAAAACTAAGTATTTACTATATACTAAATGTTAAGGAAAATTACTAATGTACTAAAATAATGAAATAACTACCTATAAATCAAAAAATAAAAATTGAAAATTATTGTTTAAAGAACTCCTTGAAAGACAGTATGTAACTGAGTCAGTCTTGGAATGGAAGCACATTCTTGCTTACTGATTTCTAGTTGCTGAAATAGTTCTTTCAAACTACCCTATTATAGGAAATGGAAAAGAGATAGTTAGAAACTAACTCCAAATGTTTTTCTGTGCTTCTGTTATCTTGAAACACTCCTATCACTTGTTTGAAAACTCAGAGGGGGTTTTGGTACATTTTTTTTTCAGGGCCTGAACCTTTCGAATATGTGTGTTGCATTTTTTTTTTTTTTTGTCTCAAATAAAGCACTGCAGTTCCCTTTTGTCTGTTTTAGTTTTATCACGTAGAGATGGAGATTCTGAGGCAGAGTTACTTGTATCAATTTCAACAGTGTCATGTACCTATTCCACTTCTTATAAAAAAGCCTGTGAAGTAAATAAAGACTTATTCTTACAATAAAGCTTTGCAGTACTACTACGTGCTTACTAACTGTGGCTTATATGGGCAAAGACAAACAAAACATATAGACTTACAGGCTTTCACATTTTATCAATTTATCTTTTGGGCATAAACTGAAAAGTAGGTCGCTATGTGGATCTCCAGACATAAATGATTCATGTTTAATAGTTTTTTTAAACATTAATATAACCTTACTAGACCTCTGTGGGTGGTAATTAAAATTAGCATGATATACTCTGAACTTTGAATGTAGAAAGACAATGAGGAGTTTCCACTCTTCAAACAGCAAATTATCTGCTTTAATTTACATTATCTTATGGGACAGAGGATGAAAATTATAGAAACATAAAAATATAATGATAGGAATAGGTGCCATAAAATAAATAATTAAAATAAAGGTAGGTAATAGTGAAGACAGTAATAGGAATGAGGGTTTGTTGTTGTTGTTTGGTGATGGGGATTAAACTCAGTGGCTCTTAGCCACTGAGCCTCATGCCCAGCCCTATTTTGTATTTTATTTAGAGACGGGGTCTAGCTGATGTGCTTAGCTCCTTGCTTGTGCAGAGGTTGGCTTTGAACTCTCAATCCTCCTGCCCTAGCCTCCTGAGCCGCTGGGATTATAGGCATGCACCACTGTGCCTGGCTGGAATGACCTATTTTAAGAATGTCAAAATTGGCAGCAAAGACATCTTAAGGAGATGATATGTGAGCAAAATCATGAATGAAGTAAATATTGAGCTACTGTGCTTTCTGGAAAAAGGATGGAGACAAGTAAATACAGAGTCTTGAAGAAGGAGACAACTTGGGGCATACAAAAACCTCAAAGAGAGGACTGGGGACATAGTTCAATTTTGTAGAGTGCTTACCTAGCATGCATAAGGCCCTGGGTTCAATACCCAACACTGCCAAAAAAGAAACTCTCAAAGACCAAAGTGACAACACTGGAGTAATCAAAGAGACCTTGGTAAGAAGAAATGATCGGGGAGAGATGGGCAGGAGCAAAAGATGATTCACCTTGGGAGCATTTTTAATATATCAGAGTTTATTTACATGTTGCAAAAAACTACTGGATGGCAGTGGCAGGAGAGGGACATATTTTTAAAACAAATACACACTTCTTTGTGGCAAAAAGAAGACAAGGAAATAAACCATTTGAATTTACTTAAGCTGTAGCTTTCCTTATGTAAGATAATGGTAACTGTCTTCCAGTTACTCAGGTCAATAACTATAAATCAATATATCTACTCTCTCTCTCTCTCTCTCTCTCTCTCTCTCAGGTATAAATAAATACCCTAAAAACACCTTAAAAATACATCCATAATCCAAAATTTCTTACCATGTCCTCTCTTCAATATTAGTCTAAGCCACTATTTTCTACTAACTATAACTTCCTAATATGTCCCTGCATTTTCCCAGGCCTCTTCACAATTTATTTTCAAAACAACAGCCAAATTATATTTTTAAATATGATATAAATATTATAATTAATTTGCCAGCAACCCTGCAATACTCCCGTATTACTTAAGGTCAAAATATTAAAATGGCTTGCATGTTTTGACTGCCCCTATTTCTAGGATCCTTTCTGTCTTCATGTTTTCTACCTGTCCCCACCCCACATTGCATTCTGCAGACCAGTTATTCCATAGAAGTCATTAGCATGGCCTGAATAGGCTATGGATTTGGTTTTGAGTATTCTCTCTGCCACAAGCACTCTTTCTCTATCATGTTACCTTGCCTCATTTAGATCTCAACCTAAATATTTTTTGTCAATAATACTTTCATTCCATATGTGCATCAATGAAGAGACAAAACAAGGAAGTCAAGTTGGAGGCTATAGAACAGCTCCAGATGAGAGTTTATAGTGTCTTGAACAAAACCATTATTTTTATAATGATAAAAGTATTCATATCATTGGTATATATTTGTGGGAAAACTTAGAGAGGGAGAAAAATAAATTGATCTTAAAAACAATAATAACACCATAGACAAGCAGCTTTGTCTGGGACTTGAAAATCAACCATTAATTTGTAGTATATTGTTTAAAAGGCTATGTTAGGTATATATGAAAATTGATTAAAATTTACCTTGTAGGATAGAGAGTTAAACAGGTTTAGTGTTTTCAGGTTGCTAAAATATAAAAAAAAAGCAGAGAAGGAATTTGAGAATGCAGGTGCAAATAGGCTTTTTAAAGGAAAATGAGGATCTGCACCATATGAGAGACAGAGGACCACTGCAGTCATTCAGTTGAGGTGTTTGTTGGTTATTGAAAGAATTGCAAATTTTCTGTTTCAAAACTTATGAGTAAGTAAATTTGAAATTCCATGAATTCTTGACAAAACAGTGGAAAACTTTAATTAAGACATGCAAGGTATGTAATTACAGGTAATGATAAGTTATAGTATATGACCACAGGAGATGGACTGAGGTGAGGAAGAGGACTAAATTTGTAAAATATGTGTCAAAGGTGGGTAGATATCCAAAATGGAAAGTGAACTCACTCAAGATATATGCACAATTGAGATAAAAACAATAATAGGTCAACTGGGTGCTAAAACTTTTAGTGGAAGTAGTTTGGAAGAAAAACACTTAATGAGAAAGGGAGAAGGACAAACAAAGAATCAGAGAGGGGAAGGTATAAATTTCTATGTTAAAATGGGTAAGGTCTTTAGGAGGAGAGTAAGTGGCAAAGCCATTTATTTGCAATTCATTTCCTGTGGTACACAGGTTGTGGAAATGTGAACAGTGAACACCTAAGTAGTCTACAGGAGAAAAGGTCCTCTAGTTTCAGTTAGGAAAAGAAAGAACGGTGTAGAAGAGATAATATCCATTCTAGAGAATTTACTGCTAACAATATGTGTTCCAGAGGGCACAGTGAGAAAGTTTCAATTTTAAGAAGTGTTAAGAGATTTTACAGATTATTTTAGAGCTAAGAATCCTTTGATCAAGTATGACTTAGAAAACTTAGAAATGACAAAATGAATTCAACTGATTCAACCTTACAGAGATGTCTGTACTAACTTCACTCATGTTTTGTTTATTATTATTTATGGAGAAATTGACATGTCCAGGACTAACGGAAGAAGGGTTATACTAATGGAAACAAATGTTCCCAAAAAGAGGCACTTACAGAACCAGATAATATGATGACCTCTGTCATCTGTAACAGTCTCTGAAAATAAAAATCACATTACTAGTAGCATATACCTACTTTTGCTAAAGGAATATCAACAATGTCCTAAATATTTTAACTGTCTATAATTAAAATCTTCAGTTAAAAACTACTCTTAAACTTTAGCACACTTTGTCTTGTTAAATTTTAAGATGTTTCATTCATAAGAAAAATTAACCAGAACTTTTTGGTTTTTATGCAAGTAATTGCAGCAGCCCAGATTTTGAAATAATTAATTTCAAATCTTTGAGGTTTCCTGTTAGTTGAGTTATTGAGTGTCCACGTTGAAGCATTTCATTAATGAATAAATTTCTGATCCAAACACGCTATTGATATTTTAAAAAGTATTTTTTGAAATCTATGTGAAAATATAACTTTATCATATTAAAGGGAAATATGTTGACCCATGCATTTTTGTGGATGCAGTGTTTCAGTTCAGTCATCTGTATGCTTAATTAACTACTGTGACAGAAGCTGAAAATTCTAACTCTATTCATGGCTAACATGGTGAGACATCACAGCTTAATGAAATCATGAAACTCACTTGAAAGGGGGGAAAGGATATTAATGCACTGATTGAAGAAGGAGTCGAAGCTATAAAAATTGCAATTCAATGAATAGGAAACAGAAATAAAACCAAGCTGAAAAAATAAATTGAAACATCATTTTCCCATAAAATATTTTAGAGTTTGAGTGAAGAAAATAAAAAGCTTAGAACAACAACAACAAAAAAACTGTATATCACAATATTTCTGATTTTTAAAACCACAGTATTTGTATTTTTCTAATATCTAGTTTGTCTAGATTTTTAAATAAACTGTTGCTCAAATTATGATGAACTATTGTTTTTCAAATTTGAAAAATTACTGAATGAGTAAAACACCAGGTGGTGATATTAAAAATTAGTTTTGGGTCCTCATTCCTCATTACATTCTAAATATTCAGAATGTGATCATATTGAGATGCAAATGATAGTAGATCCAATGCATTCAGTAGATATTAGATTAAGTAAGTGTGTGTGCATTTCATTAAAAAATGGCAATTTCAGTACTGTAGTTCATGGTAGTCTTCAAAACTGGTATAAAATCTTGGGGCACAAGCAGAGCATATCTTGTTCTAGTGTATTTGGAGAACTCAGAACTCTCTATGTCATGTCAGAATTCCCTTTCTCCACCACCTTTTATAGGTTAGTGATCACAAGAAGTGATCACTGAACCTACAAAACTTCACTAGTGCTGGATCTTTCAGTGCCCTGGTACCCCAGCCATTTGCCTAAATCTAGTAGAGCACAGACTCCTGCTTTAGTGTTGCCTTTGGAGGGATTCACAAAAGACTGTTTCTTGAGCTCTGTGAGCTTCTGAGCCAATTCCACATGACTAACGTTATGCCCATATCCACAGTTGCCCCACTATGATCTACTTTCAAGGCCATCGAAATTAACCTTTCATCACCTTTTACCTCAGAAACCCCAAGAGGCCAAATGTTCCCAGGTCATTCCTCACTATGAGGCTCTTTTCCTCCAAACAGATCTGCACATGTCTCATTTCCTCTTAGAATTCTCTTCCTTTACACTGTCTAAAGTAGTGATTACTCTTCTTCAACATTTATGCCTTGGGATATGGGTATTATACATGTGTTCCTATTTTTCCTCACTGTGGCATCAGGACTTAATTCCATCTTCCTCCTTAAACATCTCAATTATTTAAAAATTATGCTCTCAAACCCTGCTATACTTACATACTTCTTGCAGCCAAAGGCAACATTCTTGAACATTCTTCCTAATTCAAAGTCTTTAACATTTACCATCTCACTTAATGTATCTTTCTCTAATACAATCATAATCTCACTTATTTCTTTCCCCCAGTTTTATGGAGGTAAAATTAGCAAATAAAATTGCATAAATTTAAAATGTAGGGCTTGGGATGTAACTCAGTAGTAAAATGTTTGCTTAGCATGTGTAAGCCCCTGAGTTCAAACCCCTATAATAAAATAAAATAAAACAGACATACAACACAATGATTTGAGAAATATGTGTGTATATATATGTAATAATACACAATCATTATATAATAATCACAATCACATTAGTTATTATATGTATCATCTAACATAATTAAAACTTTTGTGTGTGATTAAGAACACTTAGGAAACTATATTTCCAATCACCAATTGCAAAGATTAATTTTCACTTTCCTTGGACTACATGTACTCACATACTTTGAGATAGTCCAGCATTATTTTAGTAATTTTAAAATATTTCACAGCTTTTTTATTTTTTTCACTTTTGTAGCCAGAATGGAAAGATAGCAGAAACTAGAAGGAGGAATTTTCTAATTCCTTTTTTCCCATTTCTCTGTGAAGTGCTGGTACAGGAAATGACTGAAAGTTTCTACATCATACTATTCAGTAGGAATGACCTTATTAAACAGCCACTTTTGAAGTAAGTGTGGGCCTGTCTTCTGGTCACAAGCTTGTGTGGTTTAAGGGCAGCCTTCTCATACATATCAAAATACAATTTTACTAAGATGAATGGCTACCTCTTCGAAGATGTATCTAGGATTCTGCTTCTCAGAGGCCAGCAGACACGTAAACATGCAACACATCATAGAATTTAAGAATATCTGTTCCATTTGTTCACCTCTTCCATGACAGTGATTTCTCCTTCACCCCTTAGCATAATCCTCTCTAGAGTTTTATATCTTGAAATACCTTATCATAATTGCTTATCTTTGATTTAGGTACTATATAGTCTTTTTCATTCCCCTCTATTTGTACTGTATTTCAGGATGCTGACCAGTGGTTGTGATGAGACACTACTAAATGGAGCAGCAGCAAAATGTTGGAAAATCCAAGTGTTTATTCCCTTCACTTCCTCACAGCCAGACTGTAGCTTAGACATAACTGTGAGCATTTCTATGAGTTCACAGTTCATGTAAAATATTGTATTCAAGATACAGATATAATTCTTTCTTTGGTTCCTAGTAATTGTACTCTTAGCTTGCCCGTTTGGCATAGGAAAGGATAATAGCTCCAGATTATTTATGAGAACAGGATGATTAAACATTTGCTACTGGTTTCTGTTAGTCCTTCCCATAATCGTTAGTCATTTTAAAAAATTCAGCCCTCCTATGCTGCTATATTTGAGAGAACTATCTGGCAGAATTAGAGCTGATTTACTTTGTGTATTAGGAAAATTGTTTTACATGTTTGTTTCCTTTTTTTGTAATAGTCATTACACCTATAACTCACAAACTTCATTTTATTTTTAACCTATCATTCAAAGTACTGATAGCACTAACCAAGACACACTTCCTTGTTTTTTTGGAAATCACTAAATTTGTGTTCCTCTGGTCTGATGTCTGTACAACCTCAGTTGCTCCTGTTCCTTTTCTATAAGATTCTCCTGTGTACCAGCTACACCCAGCAATGCCATTTTTGATGTTGTGGTTTTTTTCCCCACTCTTACTGCTCATAATAATAAAATTGTATGTGAAGCATCCATAGATCCCCTGAGCTTTCAGTCATTTAAGTGGTAAGAGAATTACTGGTTTGCACTCACAAGTGGAAATTAACTCTTTTCTGACAGTGATGCTTTTTGTTACTAGGGCCAATATTGTCTCAAACTGGTGTTACAATATCTTTCTGAAGGAGGTAATCTAGGGTAAAATGCTTAAGCAGATATTCTGTATGATGCTGCTAGAGTTTATATTGACCAGCAATTCTTAAGGGTGGAATCTACAGCAGCACTGGCATTCCTTGAGAGTTTGGTAGAAGTGCACCTTTACAATCCCTACTCCAGACTTTCTAAATTAGAAAACTTAGGAATAAGAACAAAGATTTGTGTTCTAAACAGTCATTCAGGAAGTTCTAATTCAGTTAAAAGTTTAATCACTGATCTATAAAAGCATAGCTTCTAAACTAGCAATATACAGATATATTCTTAATGTAAAATCATTTAAGTCAATAGTTTTGATTTTTTTTTGCTGATGTTTTTCACTGATTTTGTTCATCTACTATGAAAAAAGAAAATATATTTTAAGACTAATTTTGTTATCATTTTATTTTCATGCTTTTTAAATTTATATTAATTCCTTTGCTTCACCCAAGTCAGTGTAACAAGAGTTAACAGAGTTTGTCATTGATAAATTGGGGGAAAGAAGGTTAGGAGTTGAAAATTCTGCATTTGTGTCCAAAATTTTTATCACATTCTTATTGATTTCTGAGGCTTTACTTTTCATTTATAATTCAAAATAGAATGTTGCTTCTGCCTTGTTGGACCAATTTTGTTCTTACTTTTCTGTTACTTTCCATATTGTGCTTCTTCTCTTAATCAAGAGAAGAAGGAAGGGACAGTGTTTTAAATTGAGTTGGCATGGCCATATATACTTCAGATTCTTTTTTTATTATTATTAGTTGCTTGTTACAACACAATGATCTTGACATATCATACATTTGAGTCAAATGGGATATAATTTCTCATTTTTCCAAGTGCAGAATCACATTGGTTATACAGCCACGTATATACATACAGCAATACTAGTGTCCATTTTAATAGTATGGGCAATTTCAGAATACAGAGAGTAACTCATGTGATCCTTATGAGTAAGTTTTCAAACCTAACCTACTTACTTGAGGTATTTTTTCTTTCAGTTTTGTAAAATCAAATTTGAATTTCTATAACACCCGTATTAACTAAAACTCATTAGCAAAAGATTTCAGATCAAATTTCATTATTTAAAAATTAAATCCATTAATTAACAGAACAATAAACTGAGAGATGACAACCATGCTTCTTGTTATCTAATTTATCTCTTGATTATTTATTTTAAAACAAAACTGCATTCTAAGCTGCCAGGATAATGTTAATAAGGGTTTAAAATAAACCCTTTATTGTAAAATAATAAAACCAATAATTATAGATGAATGTATATTTACCTATATTAGCATAGTGGTGGCTATATTTTTTAAAGCTGATCATTTTCCTAAGTAGATTCACAAATACGCCAGCACTATTAGGCAAAGAACCAAAAATAGTAAATTAAAAGCCACTATTTTTGAAATAATACTAATTGCGTTTATTGGTATGTTGATAAAACACCAATACATGCACAAATTTGTTCAATGGATTAGACCATCCAAGATCTAATGATAAAGTTTCTTTTCTTCACATTTTTTGAAAAGCCACTTTTCAACAACTTATTATTTTCTTTTAGAAATTTTGAATTTCTGCTGCTTTAAAATTCATGAATGTACTATGCAATATATATCTATGATGCTTCTTTTGGTGTATTTAAGGCTACATTATACCCCAGCTTTTAATTTTCTAACTTTATAAATACTCTAAAATTGTGAGGCTATTTACTGTTCTTAAATAAAGTCCAACAGAACTTTCTTTAAGCAGCAAGATAAAACTTAATCAAGTGTGAACAGTACAAATTGTATTTTTAATGGTGTGAGAAAATACCTATAAAGCTGTTTCAAGTGAACTAAAATTATATGCCAGGATATCATTTACAAATGTGTAATTTTGGCAAAAAAGTAAGTACTACCACCTAAAAGTCTGACTAGACCCTAACTAACAACAATTAGCTGAGGTTTGTGAATTAGAGGAAGAGATGGTTACCCTTTCAAATTTTAACACCATATGTGTAAAAAGAAAATAATATGGTAGGGATTCACATTTCTTCTGCAAATATTTTCATTTACCTTAAAACTTCCATTATAAAATATAATATTTATATTATAACTTCTTGCCCAAATCATTTTTGAGAATTCCATAAAAACTTATTTAAAATTAACACCAAAATTAGTAGAGAATATGCAAATATTTTTATTCTAACATTAAGTGAGTACAAGATATTAATCAAAAGTAAAATCAGAAACTTCTGTTATTTTGTCCAAATGACTTAAATATTGTATTAAAACAAGCAGAAAAGGAGTTATAACTGTGTTGGTAGTCTTCTTCACATTTAATACATGCAACATTACCCTTCCAGGAAAATGAATTATGTGATGTTTCATTTATCTTGCATAACTTTCCTGAATGTATTAATGAAGAGATGCACACAACATCCTAGGAATTAAATTAAAGATTAAAAATATTTTTACAAAGGTTTTGGATATTTGAAAGATAATGAATGATTTCTTGCCTGGAAAGAGAAGGAAATAGTTAAAAAATGTGGAAGTTGTTTTGTGTGCAGTAACATGGGATGTTCTATTTTCTAACATGTCACATATATCCCCAATCACAAACTTTTTCTCCTAGGTGAAACCAACAATCTGCTGTTGAAGACTATGCACTTCTGCATTGAACACAAGGCTGTGACTATTGAAAAGTGGTGTTATGTGACTAAGCAAGGCCAGACATAAAGGTCCTGCAGTTCCATGTATTTGGGAATGTTCATTGGAATCCAATCATCATGCTCTAAGGAACCCCAGGTCACATGAAGAAGTCTTCCTCAGGATTAAGGCTGTTAGCCCCAGCTAAAGACCCAGCTGATAGCTAATATAAGCCACCAAACAGGTGAAAAAGCAATCTTTCGAGATAAACTGCAGTCCCAGATACTTTTTGACTGTAACTTCATGAGAAACTAGGACCAAGAAAGAACCTCTTAGCTGAGACATTTTAATTCACAGAACTATAGAGATAATAATGATATAATTGTCTTAAGCCATTTAAATTTGATGTGATTATACTTAGAAAATAGAAGATCGTAATGTTATAAATCTATACATTTGTTGTTAGGTAAAGACAAAAGGGGCAATAACAGATAAGTTCATCAAATTTAGTTTTACTTTTGTCTTTACCTAACAAGAGTGCACTATTCATAACTTTTTGTCCTCCTCTTGTCCTCTTTTCTTTCCCTCTTTTTTCTCCTTTATCATCATCATTTTCAAACTTATAATAGTATTTAAGTAATTCTAAGGTAAAATGCCTATGAACTTGAATTAGATGATTGTGTTTCTTCTTTGTGGAATCCAATTAAATAATACTCATTAAAAAAAAAAAAACTAGCTGGGAGCAATGGCGCATGCCTGTAATCTCAGCAGCTTGGGAGGCTGAGGCAGGAGGATTGTGAGTTCAAAGCCAGCCTCGGCAAAAGTGAGGGACTAAGCAACTCAGTGAGACCCTGTCTCTAAATAAAATACAAAATACAGCTAGGGATGTGGTGGTTGAGTGTTCCCGAGTTTAATCCCTGGTACCACTTCCCCTAAAGAAAAACACCTAAATATGAAACATACAGAGTTTGCCTAAGGTTATTGCATGGTGATGGTGGAAATGATAAAGTGTCTTCAAAATTATTTATAATAAAACATGTTCTTTCAAACATAATAATGAATAACACAAAACAAGTAAGAGTTAAAGTACTTTTATGAATTAATAGTTAAGCAAACATCCTTTGAGGATCACTTCTTAAGATACTCATAACTAGTAAAGTTAGAGTGTGTTTAATTGTTCTTATTCTCAAATTTAGAATAAAATTTTTCAAGTGATCCTACTAATAAATTTTCATAGTTTACTACACTATTTTTCATTCATATAACAAATTTTTATGTGTCGAAAACTTTTTTACAAGCTTAGTAGCTTAAAGAAATAAAATTTATTATAGTATAGTTTCAGAGGTCATAAATCTGAACAGAATGTCACTGAGCTAAAATCAAGATGCCAGGTTTGTTCCTTCTGGAACTTTCAGGAGATAATATTTTCCTGACTTTCCTGGTTTCTAGAAGCTGACCTCAGTTTTCATTTATGATCCCTTCTTTCGACTCCAAAACCAGAATTGCAGCATCTTCAAACCTCTCCCTGACTGTAATACTTTTTCTCCCTCTTCCTCTTTAAAGGACTGGTAATTACATCAGTCCTGTTTAGATAATCTGTGATGTAATCAGCTGATCAGCAGTCTTGATTCTATTTGCTACCTTAGTTTCCCCTTCTTATGTAACATAGAGTTGATACATATTGCTGAGATTAGGACATAGACATGTTTTGGGGAGGCGGAGTGGAGGACCTAATTTCCCCTTACAAGTATAATGGTCTTGATTGTTACAAGCATGTCTTAGTATTCTTTCCACTAAAATCTCTTAATGTTGATGTTTCCTTTAACATAGGTTAATGACAACTGGTTAGCTGTTTTTCAAAAAATTATAGGTGAATTACAAAATGATACTATAGTAGGCCTTTATATTATATGTTTTGTATAATTAAACTAAAACTTCTCAGTAATGGCTTGACCAAAATATTGTTAATAGAATGGACATTGTTCCAAGAAGAAAGTTCCATTTAAACACTGTTGGTGATTAAGAGTTGTGAAATTCGAAAAATAAACTCCAAAAGATTTTTAAGAGTTAGTGGCAAATATGATTAGTAGTAAAACGGAGTGGTCTGTGAGAACGGTTAACAAACCATTTGTCTACTTAATTTAAATATTCAATTAATAAGGTGTGAAAATTTCATGTAATCAAAAGAGAAGAAAAAATTAAAAGAAATAACGAAAACTAGAAAGTATGTAAAATTACATTGTTTCTGAGGAAGAATACAGGTGGAAGAGCACAAAATGAGACTGAGCAGTGTTTTAAAATTGGGGTTTCTATATAAATGGGAAAAAGGAAAGTGAACAAGTAGATTTTCTGACTTTCCTATGTTTTAAAATTATAATTTAATGAAAATTTTATATGCAATTTTCATATGTAATTTGAGTAGTGAATTTCATTTAAACTGCTCTCTCATTCCCTACATTCAGACTTACATTTGGTTTATTGACACAGTCAGTGCCAATCTGACGTGCTGCTTCAGAACATTCATTGACATCAGTTTCGCAGTTTTGACTGAGAACTTCTTTTGGGCATTCACAGATGTAAGCAGAGCAGCATTTTTGCCAATTTTTTTCTTCCCAATGAGAATAAGGATTAGGAGGTTTCATGAGCTCCTCACAGAATGGGCCTTGAAAAATCACATATAGAAACAGAGACATTCACAGAGAGGGATTGGGAGCAGAAAGGGAAAAAGAAAAAGAGAAAATATGAAGAGATAGTCATTATAGAAAAAGAAAGTGAAAGTCATTATAGAAAATAGTCTAAAATGCATGGATTCTTTTTTGGTACAGAATTGTATGTTTTTATTTTTGTAATTTTTAATGATTTTTTTAAATTTAATTAGTTATACATGACAGTAGAATGCATTCATGCACTATTATTTTAAAGAGAGAGAGAGAGAGAATTTTTTAATATTTATTTTTCAGTTTTTGGTGGATACAACATTTTTATTTTATTTTTATGTGGTGCTGAGGATCGAACCCAGCACCCCGCGCATGCCAGGCGAGCCCGTTACTGCTTGAGCCACATCCCTAGCCCTCATGCACTATTTTAATATTTATTTTTTAGTTATAGGTGGATACAATGTCTTCATTTTATTTTATGTGATGCTGAGGATCAAACCCAGTGCCTCACACATGCTAGGTGAGCGCTATACCTCTGAGCCACAACCACATCCCCATTTATGTACTTTGATACAGCATACATAGATGTGATATAATTTCTCATTTTTCTGAGGGTACATGTTGCAGAATCATATTGGTCATGTAGACACATATATAGAGAGAGTAATAATGTCTGTTCCATTCTACTATATTTCCCATCCCCACATCCCCTCTCTTCCCCTCTGATCACTTCCCTCTACCTAATCTAAGGTAATGCTATTCTTTACTAGTGCCCCCTGCCTTATTGTGAAATAACATTTGCATTTTGTGGGATTGGCCTATTTTGCTTATCATGATATTCTCCAGCTCCAACCATTTACTGGCAAATGCCATAATTTCACTCTTCTTTAAAGCTGAGTAATATTCCATTGAGTATATATACTACATTTTCTTTATACATTCAGTGATTGAGGGGCATCTAGGTTGGTTCCATAGTCTAGCCATTATGAATTGTGATGTGGCTGTGTCACTATAGGCCTTGTGTCACTATAGACCTTGAAAAATCACATACAGAGACAGAGACATACACAGAGAGGGATTGGGAGCAGAGAGAGAAAAAGAGAATTTTAAGTCCTTTGGGTATAAACCAAGGAGTGGGACAGCTGGGTCAAATGGTTGTTCCATTCACAATTTTCTGAGGAAATCTCCCTACTGCTTTCCATAGTGGTTGCCCCAATTTGCAGTCCCACCAGCAATATATGAGTGTACCATTTTCACCACATCTTCACCAACATTTATTATTGCCTGTATTCTTGATGATTGCCATTCTGATAGGAGTGACAGGACATCTTAGAATAGTTTTGATTTGCATTTACCTAATTGCTAGAGATGTTGAAACACTTTTTCGTATAATTGTTGATCAGTTGTTGTTTGACAGAATGCAGGGTATTTTTTTTTTACGTATTTATTAAGAGTTGATTTGGGGCATATGATATGGTCTATTTTAGAGAAGGAGCCATGTGCTGCTGAGAAGAAAGAATATTTGCTCATTGATGGATGAAATATTCTATATATGTCTGTTAAGTTTAAGTTATCGATTGTATTATTTAGTTATATAATTTTCTTCTCTAGTTTTTGTTTGGAAGATCTGTCCATTAGTGAGCGAGGTGTGTTAAAGTCACCAAGTATTATTGTTTTGTGGTCTATTTCACTTCTAAAATTGAGAAGTATTTGTTTGATGTATATAGATGCTACTCTTTAAGGCATAAATATTTATAAGTGTTATGTCTTACTCATGTATACTTCCCTTAAGAAGTATAAAATGTCCTTCTTTGTCTCCTCTAATTAACTTTGGTTTGAAGTCTACTGTATCTGAAATGAGGATGGAAACCCTGCTTGTTTACGCAATCCATACGAGTAATAAGTTTTTTCCCATCCTTTCACCTTCAGCCTGTGGTTGTCTTTGTCCATGTGGTGAGTCTCTTGAAGACAGCATATTGTTGGTTCTTGCTTTTTAATACAATCTGCCAGTATATGTCTTTTGATTCATGAGTTTAGGCTATTAACATGCAAGGTTATTATTGAGATATTATTTGTATTCCCTGTAATTTTGATTTATTTCTGCTTTTTGATTTGTCTTAGTTTCTCATTTAGTTGAAAGTCCCTTTAGTGTAGGTCCTCCCTTTGCTGGTTTTCACTTTTTTTTTCCACTTCATCCTCCCGGAATATTTTTTTGAGAATGATCTGTAGTGTAGGCTTTCTAGTTGTGAATTCTTATAATCTTTGTTTATCATGGCTTGTGTTAATTTAATCTGCAAATCTGAAACTTAATTTTTCTTTATATAAAATTTTTGATTGGCATCCATTTTCTTTCAGAGCTTGAAATATATTATTCAAGGACCTCCTAGCTTTGAGGGTCTGGGTTGAGAAATCAGTTGAGATCTGAATTGGTTTCCCCCTATAGGTAATTTGATTTTTTTTTTCTCACAGCCTTTAAGATTTTATCTTTATTCTGTGTTAGTCATGTGTCTTGGTGTGGGTCTTCTGTAATTTTGTATATTTGGGGTCCTATAAGCCCCTTGTATTTGATTTTTCATTCCATTTTTTAGGTTTGGGAAATTTTCTGCTGTTATATCATTGAAAATATTGTGCATTCCTTTGGTTTATATCTCTGCTCCTTCATCTATTCCAATAACTCTTAAATTTGGTCTTTTTATGTTATCCTATAATTCTTGGCTATTCTGTTCATGGTTTCTTAACATTGTCTCTGCAGGTTCAACTCTACTTTCAAGATTACATATTTTGTCTTCATTGTTTGAGGTTCTGTCTTCCAAATAATATAGTCTATTGGAGGTGTTTTCTATTGAATTATAATTTGGTTTACTGATTCCTTCATTTTAAGGATCTCTCCTTTTTTATTTTTCATGATCTCTAATTTTTATTGAAGTGGTCTGTATTTTTTCTTTGATTTCACTCCTTATACTATACTTTACTTCACATATCAATTTAACTATATACAATCTGAACTCTTTCTTGAACATTTCTTTTATTGTGTTATCAGTAGCTTCTGTAGTAGAAGCATCTTGGTTTATTTGGAGTGCTTTATTCCCTTGTTCTTTCATGTTATTAGAGTGTTTTCTCACCTAAATGTATAGATATAAGGTAGAATAAATTCTACCTTGTAGAACTGTAGTGTTTCCAGTGCTTCACCTTTACTCATGAGATGAATATCAACAGCACTCAGTGTACACAATATATAGCCTTAAACCTAATAGCTTCCACTAAGGCGTCTAACTGCTTTCTCATATTAAACCAAAATAATGGGTTCAATAACCATCTACAGTACAACAGAATATTTGTTAAAACAATTTACAGTTTCAAATGGTAGATGAGAGAACAGCAGTAGTGTAGTATGGAATATTTACAAGGGACTAAGAGAGAAGCTAGAGTAAAAAATCACAGGAAGAATAGAAGAGAAACCTACAGAGATTAACTGTTGGTTGGAAAAAAGTTGGAAAGAAAATAGACAAGAGAGGAAGAATATGAACAAAAAGAAAAAAAAAATTGAAGACATAAGAATACAAAAAAATGCAAAACACCATTCATATATCATTGTTCTCCACACATTGATGCATAAAAGACATCCTGTTTTTTTGGAAATATGATATTTGAAAATATGATAGAGATTAGTGAATCGAAAAATAAAATGAATCTTTCAGGAAAGTCAAACTGTCTCTGTCATGTTCAACAGTTTGTCAGCCCTCTCTCTGACATCTCTCAGGATCACCAAACCTAGATTTGTCCTCTCAAACCCAGTCTCTTATCTCACCAATTTAGGCTTCAGACACCTCAGGCTCAGTGACACTATAATTCCAAGATTTCAATGCTGCTCCTACTTGCAGAGAGACCACCAGGATACACTCATGCAAATGACCAAACTGAGATGCAGCAGCAAGACAAGGGCCAACAGCTCCCCCAAACCTGCAGGCACCCCCACACTGGATCTGCAAGTCTCAGCTAGAGTCCCCAGACACAGGCTCTTATGGTGGTAAACCTGCTGGCACCCAGGAACCAGTTTCTGGCTGGTGTCCCAAAATGGGTGCAGCCACATGCAACCAAACCTGAAGTCTTCCCTGAAAGAAGTCCTCTAGGCCATGGTAGCAGGTGTAGCAGCTGTGGTTGTTGGCAGCAGACAGTGTGTCAGTAGTAGCCCTGGCAGCTGTGGGGCAGTGTCACCAAGTGATCTCCAAGGGTCAGCAGCAGTGTTGGCTTCAGTTGCATCCAGGGCAGTGGTGTCTCCTGTGGCAGTAGTACCCAGAAACAAGACATCCAGGTGATCTCAGGCTGGCAGCAGTGGAATCAGAGGTGGCACCAATGGTGATAGAGGTACAGGCAGCATTTGATTGACAGATGACTTCAGCAGCAACCATAGAGGCAGCCTTGGAATTCAGAATTCATGTCAGAGGTAACCCAGGCTGTGCCCAGAGAAGAGACCTCCAGGTGATCTCAGGCTGGCACAAGCAGAATCAGAGGCTGCAGCAATTGTGAATGGATTCCTTAAACAGGCTTATTGTAGTACTACTTCCATATCAAGGAATTTTCATACTGAAAATTATAACCCAATAACTTTGGCAAATATATAGATTATTTTATGTTTTTTTAAATTATTTTGCTAATTTAATAAAATGTATATATCTAATGATAAATGCATATTACTAGAAGCCAATTTTAGCACATTTCCATTGGTGAGAGAGCACTTTATTTATTATTGAATATATGTTTTGAATAGGTTCTTTGTATATTCCAGATGCTAGTTATTTATGATATATGTCACCTGAAAATACTGTCTCCCTGGTTTACCTATTCATTTTCAACTTGGTGACTTTTGGATAACAAAAATTTTGATTTGATTAAGTCTAATGTATCAATTGTATTCTTTATTTAAGACCAATTGGTACTATTTTCTTTTACATGATTTAGTGTAATATCTGATAACTCTTTACTTAATTTATAGTCAGAAAAATATTGTCATGGTTTTTTAGATGTCTTATAATTTTAGCTGTTATACTTAGGTCTCTGATCCATTTAAATAAGTATGAGATAGTAATTTGTTATCATATTTTCTAAAATACAAATATTCAATGGTTCCAGACAAGTTTTTAAGTCTACCCCTTTCTTATTTTATTTAAAATTGACAGGCCTTAATCATAGAGATGATTTCTGCTCTGTAAAGTTTGTCACGTTGATCTCTGTATCTTTCTATATGGAATTTCACAGTGCTCAGATAAATATAGATATAAAGTCTTGAAATGGAGCAATCAACTCACTTTTTCTCTTTTTTCCCCATAACCGTTTTGACTGACTGGTGCGTAGATTCTTTGTAGTTCCAAATATTTTTAACATAAATTTCATTGTGTATATTCATGATCTACAACATGATTTCATATATATATATATATATATATATATATATTTTTTTTTTTTTTTGTATACACATATAGATATAGAAATTAATATAGAGAGATAGAAAAATGACTACTATAGTGAAATCAATTAACACAAGCACAATCTCACATATTTACCTATTTTTCCCTCTGTGGCAGAAAAAAACTACAATCTATCCATTTATCAAAAACTTTAAACATAAAATATTATTTTTAAGTGAGGCCCTCATCTTGTAGGACTTTAGATATTTAATATATAAACATTTAGTATACAGTTATCTGTAATCGTGTAAAACTGGAGCAAATAAAATGTCTTGTAAGTGAATAGTTAAACTATGGTACATTGATACCATAGAATACCATACATCAGTTACACACACACACACACAGAAACACACACAAACTTAGACATCTATTGAAGACATAGTATTAAGAGAAAAAAGTTGATTTCAAAAAATTGAGATATTGCATAATATATTCACATAACTAAACTATAATAAAGGATAAAATTAAGAGTTGTCATTGGCTAGGGATGTTAGTGGAAGTTAGGATAGATAAAAATGTAAATGGGTAGCATGAGAGAGAATTTTTTTTCTTTTGATATGAGATATTGAACCCCAAGGCACCTGACCACTGAGCCACATTCCCAACCCATTTTAGTCTTTGTTTTGAGACAGGGTCTGGCTAAGTTGCTTAGGACCTCACTAAATTGCTGAGGCTGGCTTTGAACTTGCAATCCTCCTTGCTCAGCCTACTGAGCTACAGGGATTACAGATGATTTTAATAATGAAATAATTCTCTGTTTTGATAGTGGTGGTAATTTCCTGAATCTTTGCTATAAAATGATATTAAAGTATCCTCACATACTGTACAAATGTCAATTTCATAGTTCAGATGTTTTATTATAGTTATATAAGATGTTGTTCCAAAACAAAATGCTAAAAAAGGCATTTCATTATTTATTATTTTACCCTAAGGATTACTTTGGAAATTGCTACAACAAATATCTCCAAAGAGTAAACAAACATTTCATGAACTTTGTAAAAGAAGACAAATCAATGTGTGTGAGAGTGTACAAATGTGTGTTTGTGTGTGTCTTAATACTTTACATATAATATTGGACAACAAAATGTATTGTAGAGTAGAAATAGTAACTAATACTAAAAATTAAGTCTTCTAACTTTTTTATAGGACTAATCTAGTGGGTATTGTGTGTGGTGAAAAAAGCTTGGAGTTTATATAGTATTAGATGGTGTGCACAAATTTGTTTTATTAATTTGCCATTAAAAAGCCAGTCATTGCTAGCTGAGCTACTTAAGCTGAGGCTAACTTTTTAGTTAAAATAAAATTAAAATATAAAAGTGAATAATAATTTTTTAAATAAATCCTAGGTTTGTTTTAAGAAATTTAATCAAAGAAATATTGTTGCAGTTACTTTGAAAATGGCAAACATTAAATGCTTATAGTGTAGTATCTTTTAAAAAATTTACCATGATTGTAATATTTGTGTTACTTAATACAATTAATATAATTAACAGCTATTCTCTGTTTAGTTAATAATAAACTTGTTAATATATCAACACATTGATAAATATACTTTTAATCCCTTTTTGTGTGACCAAAATAAATATTTATACACTAATTTCTTAAAATTAAAAGTTGAGTCACTTTAACATACTAATTCCAGTGGTGGTATCACTTAAAATTTTATATCATCTTTGTGATTTTATACTTCAGAATTTAACATAGCATTCAAAGTCCAAATGAATTAACATTATTATCTAAGTGATATCTTTTGGCTTGCATGGAGTAGCTCAGTTACTTAATCCTTCATAGCTAAATATTTCATGGTGTTCCTATTCACAGGATAATGAATTAGTTTGATATAATCAAATTAGATTTTTAAAAAGTATATACTAGCTGTTCTTGGGTAGTGCCATGAATTGGCTGGCAAGGTTTATAAAATTGAATTATAAATGTTTTTCTTTAATTCCTAGAAACAACTATGCCACCTTATCAGGGAGTCAGATAGTTCCACATTCAGCTCTCTCTAAAATATATGAATTGTCCAAAGTCTTATTCAGACTAAGTGGCTTAATAGAGTGAAATTTGCTCTTGGAACCTAGCTATTCACAGATACACAAGGCTTATCAGCCACCATGGTAGCTGCTCTTATTGTCACTATGGTGTACCTCAGGACAATTTGTGGAACATCATCAAACTTGCTTTTCAACTCTGCAATTAGATACCTGTTGATCCAGGTCCTATAAAAACTGCAGTGAGGACCCCAGTCTTAGGCTTCAATTTTTTATTAATTATTTTCAGATGATCTTAGGCTGAGAACTAATTGGGAAAAAATAACATTCCTAGGTTGTAAAACTTAAATAGGCAACTACTCACACACTGCTTCAAGTGCCAGCCCCCAACTTTCCCAGGTCTATTGATAGACAATATATCAACACACAGGCATGGCTAGAAAACGAGTTTCAATACATCTAAAGAAATTAAAACCTTATCATACATGCTCTTCAACTCTCTTAGGGTTAAATTAAACAGAAACAGTAGAAAGCTTTGAAGAATCCAGACATATTTACAAATTAAAAAACAACAACAAAAAAATTCTAAACCTGAGCATCAAAGAAAAAAAATGTGTATTTGAATTTTTACTTTTTTTTTTTTTTTTGCTATTACAGATTGCTATGGATTAAATGTTTGTGCTGTCTTCATTCTTAGGTTGACAACTCATTTTCAATGGGATGGTATTTGGGTTAGTGTTGAGAGTAATTAGATCATGAGAGTGGAGCAGTCTTGTATAGGATTAATGCCCCTACAAAAAGAGATCAGGATGCTCCCCTTCTCTGGTCTACCCTGTGAGGACAGAATAAATGGATATCCAACTGCCTACCATATAGGGACTCAGCAGACAACATATATTTATCAGCACCTTGATTTTGGATTTTGAAGCTTCCAGAAGGATGAGAAACAAATGTTACTTAAACAGCTCAATTTGCATTAATTTGTTATAGCAATCCAAAGTGCCTAAGAAACTAATAATGCTACCATAAATATAAGATTTCAGTGTGGAAGTAGAATTTTATTCCCCTGGAAAACATTTCTGAAAGTAAGATTACTGAGTCATGTGGTAAATATTTGTTTAGTTTTTAAAAAATTGTCAAATTGTTTAGCAGAGTGTTTGTACCATTATACATTTCCTGTAGCAATGTATGATATATCCATTTATTCCTTAGGCTCACCAGCATTTGGTGTTGTCATTATTTTTTTTTTTTTTCATTTTAGCTCTTTTAATAGATGAGTAGTAACACATCCTGACAAAGTACGTCTTTTCATGTGCTTATTTGTAATTCTAATAGCCTCATTAGTAAATTGTCTCTTTATGTCTTTTGCCTATTTTCTCACTGGATTTTTTTTAACTAATTAATTTATATAATTCTTCATTAAGATAGGTGTTTTATCACATAGGTGGTTTGGAAGTTTGTGATTTGCCTTTTCATATTTTTAATGTTTAAGTTAAATTTATTTTATTTTGATTACTTCAGATTTTATGTATGTATTCTTTGGTCCATTGCGCTCTTGGTTTCATGTTTAAGAGCTTTTCTCTAAAGACTAGGTCCCAATGCTAATGTTTTATGAAAAAGACATTTATAAAAACAAACTTATTCACTGTTTTAGATAACGTCCTGTTATATCACAACAAACAAAAATTTAAAAAGCTATGTTACATGGGCAATTAATATTATAAAGAATAACAAATTTTGTGTGACTGTGTTGCTATTGTTGTTATTTTTATGTACATGTGGTTTAGGAGTTTGAGACTCCAGATCAAATTGTGATTTCTGAAACTCAAATTCTATTGTGCTTATAAAGTTTCATGTGTGCTATTATTTCAAAAAAAAAGGCAATATTCAAGACATATACTCTATGTTACTTGATAATATTGCCCTAATGGAAGTTTGGGGAAAAGCAGATTTTGAAGAAAAGAGAATTGCTCATAGGAGAATGGACATTGGAAATGTCATCCATCACAGAAGATTAGTACTGCTACAAAGAAGTGAAGATTCAAAGAGAAGAAAAGAAGCTCTTCTCTGAGACTCAGAACCTTAAGGCCTGGACTCTGATGGACGAGATATATTTGGACACATTTGTTGAGAGGAAATAAATGGTTCCCTGAAACTAGTGTGACCTCAGGGCAAGGTGATCATTTGTGATGAGTTAGTCTGTTGTCCAGGAAGTGGACTATATAGTCAGCTCTTCTAGAGTCCAGCTTTATGTTTCCTTATTTAACTCCTTTTCATTAACCTCTGGGTAATACCACAATATGGACATGATGGTGTGGACATGTTTTTTTGTGAGTGTAAAATAAAAATAGAATTACTACAAAATTGATGCAAAGTATCAAGGGGCAATAGGATAGATCCATGATGACCAGAGGTGCTGCACCAAACAGTGAAGCAGCAGTCTGCACTGGTATCTATATATATAGTGACTACCTGATTGGTTTTTAAAACATGTGTCAGAAAGAGTGAAGCACACTGATTATTCCATACATCATCTGAACTTTTCAGTCACTCTTTATATCATTATTCTCACCAATGAAATGTTAGAAATGTTAGGTGTCCAGGTCAAAGTTCTTAAGTATTGACAAACATCCCTTCAAGTCTCTTTTTTCATGTGATGACTCTCTGGAAGCCTCATGTTCTAGTTTGTACATTTAAAATATTCTAGCACTGGATACCTGAGTCATGTCTTTGAAAGAATCTATCTCAAAGAGATAGCAGTGTTTTTTTTTTTTTTTCTGATCAAGAAACACATTGAGTTTTGAGGTGCATTTTTAAATTCAACATGACTGCTATAAAACATTTTACCAAAATTGAGGTTCTGTCATGCACAAAATTTGTGGCATTTTTTAAATTAATGGGACAAGAGGGGTCAGTGAGGAAATACAATGATAGGAATAAAGGTAAACTGGACTATTCATGGTTATGGATTGCTGTGCCCTAGAATATATGGTTTCTATTTTTATTCATTTTAGTGTTTGTATGGGTCACTATGAGAAAATAAACCACTTCATATCAAAATATGGGACATTAAAAATGTTCAATATAAAAATAATTACTAGAGGGTAAAAACAAATGTAGGTGATACATCTTTCCATTTTAGTCTTATTAAAATAGTATGAAATATGTTCCCTGCAAGCCAATGATGAATTTGAATAGAGTACTACATTATGTTTTGTTATGTTTTCTATGGACAGACACACAAAGCAACTATAAATCATGCAGTATTTCAGGGAAGCAAAATACAATGTCTCTTAAAACCATAGCCTATTTAGTAAGAAGGATTAAGTACCCTGAAAATAACAAGTAGCTCAAGAAATACAGAGTAAAATTAAACAATTTGAACAGAATCAATAGTTCAAATTCTTCACAGCATTTTAAAATATTACATAATTATTAATTTTATTTCAATGAAAATAAAAATATAAAAACTTAGAATTTATAAGCAGTGAAAAAGATTAAGAAATTCCAATTTTGAAGAAAACAAAGGAGTTTTACCATGACATGTTATCTCTTTTGCAAGTTTGGAGCAGAAATAAAACTTCTTTGTGATTAATATAAGTGGGAATCTAACGGTCAATCAATTTTCAATTCACCATATATATTATGATTTTTTCTTTACTATGATAGAAATTAAAATGAAAAAATATGTATTTTATTTACTTTATATTAAATAATATTCTTCCTCTGCAGTGGAAGTATGCTATTTTACTCAATTGAATATGCTTCCTGTAAAGAAATACTAGCCTAATAATGAAGTAGAAAAATAACAATTACCTAATCATATTAATGGTTTCCTATCAGTCAATTAATATATGCATAGTTCCTGTTGTCCTATCAATTTCTTTTTTAAAAGTATACTTATCCATATGTGTATATATATGTGTGCATATATATGTATATATGTATACATATGTGTGTATATATTTACACACATGTATACACACACACACACACACACTAGTTGTAGATGGACACATATCTTTATTTTATTTACTTATTTTTATGTGGTGCTGAGGATTGAACCCAGTGCCTCATGCATGTGAGGCAAGTGCTCTACCCCTGAGGTACAACAAGTTCTGTCCTTTCAATTTCTGTATCCATACGTAACAACCCATTATTGTAGTAATTAAGAAAATTAGAGTTCAGAAAACAGTGGTCCAATTCCCTGGAACTAATGTTATAATCTTTCTGACAATTAAAATAATTTTATTGATAAATTATTGATTTAAAATGCCTATACCCACCTAATGAATTAAAGAAGGGGTTTTATCACAACTAATTCCAGGTAAATTGGAGAAATAGCATGAAAGAACTTTTTCATAAGGAAAACCTCAGAAATAGAGACCAGGTTACACTGACATCAGTGGGTCATTTGCCCCACCTCTTTACAACCTTTGGAAAGGAATCATGGTTTATTGGGTATCACTGAATTTCTTAAACCCAACATAATGAGAGAAGGGTTTTTTGTTTGTTTGTTTTGAAAGAATTAAATAATTTCTTTACTAGCACAGATTTGTGCAATTAGGAAGGTGCTGCTTTAATTACTGGTGTTTTTGTTCATTTCTTTCTTTTGAAAGCTACATGATTTTGATTTTTTTTTGTTTGTGCATGTGTTGATTTTTCTGATTTATATTTTCAATAATTCCATTATTTTATTTTAATCATTCTGATTCTTAGTATTACTGAAATTTATTTATCTTGACTTAATTCTTGAATACAACTTCAGCAATGCAGAAAATTAAATTATCATAATTTGGATTTAGAGCTCTGAAAGTATTAAATGGAAGATGTAATTTTATTTACTTTACTGCTTTATGCAGTTACTAAAGAAATTTGATACAAATGTGACATTTTATAAATCATCTGCTGTCTCTTTTTTTGTTTTGTTTTTTTGATATTTGTTGACTCCTGAAAAATCTTAGGAATTTTAATATTTTTACCAATATTTGTCATAGGGTTTCCTATTTTCAATAAATCTTGCTCTTATCACTAATTTGACCCTTTCGTCCATTTCAAGTCTTTCTCATATTTTATTTTTTATTTATTTTGCTTTAAATCTGCTTTATTATATATTACAGCAGAATACATTACATTTCATATTACACATATAGAAGACAATTTTTCATATTTCTGGTTGTATATAAATATAATCATACCATTTGTGTCTTCATACATGTACTTATGGTAATGATGTCTGTCTCATTTCACTGTCTTTTCTATCCCCATGCCCCTCCTTTCCCCTCCCATCCCATCTATCTAGAGTTGCTTTAATCCTTCCATGTCCCCCCAACTCCATTATGAATCAGATTTCTTATATCAGAGAAAACACTTGGCATTTGATTTTTTGGGATTGACTAAGTTCACCTAGCATTTTTTTCCTTCAATTCCATTTATTTGCCTACAAATGCCATGATTTTATTTACTCTT
The DNA here is from genome assembly GCF_047511675.1 of Marmota flaviventris. Taxonomy (NCBI): domain Eukaryota; kingdom Metazoa; phylum Chordata; class Mammalia; order Rodentia; family Sciuridae; genus Marmota; species Marmota flaviventris. The sequence goes on from NC_092514.1 coordinate 5,536,148, forward strand.
ATTGCTGAATAATATTCCATGGTATATATATACCACATTTTCTTTATCTATTCATCTACTGAAGGGCATCTAGGTCGGTTCTACAGTTTAGCTATTGCAAATTGTGCTGCTATAAACATGGATGTGGCTGTGTCCTTGTAGTATACTGTTTTTAAGACCTTTCTGTATAGACCACGGAGTGGGATAGCTGCTTCTAAAGGTGGTTTTATCCCAAGTTTTCCAAAGAATCTCCATACTGCTTTTCATATTAGCTGCACCAATTTGCAGTCCCACCAGCAGTGTATGAGTGTGCCTTTTTTCCCACATCCTTGCCAGCACTTATTGTTGTTGGTATTCTTTTTTCTTTTTTTTTTTTAAGAGATTGGTTCACATTTTTGAAAAAAAAATGTTTATTTATTTATTTTTTTAGTTTTCGGTGGACACAACATCTTTATTTTTATTTTTTCATGGTGCTGAGGATCGAACCCAGCGCCCTGCACATGCCAGGCAAGCGCTACTGCTTGACTCACATTCCCAGCCCCATTGTTGGTATTCTTAATAGCTGCTGTACTGACTGGAGTGAGATAAAATTTTAGAGTAGTTTTGATTTGCATTTCTCTAATTTCTAGAGATGCTGAACATTTTTTTTCATATGTTTGTTGACTGAATGTATATCTTTTTCTGAGAATTCTCTGTTCAGTTCCTTGGCCCATTTATTGATTGGGTTATTTATTCTTTAGGTGTTAAGATTTTTGAGTTCTTTATATATCCTAAGACTAGTGCTCTATCTGATGTGCATATGGTAAAAGTTTGCTCCCATTATGTAGGCTCTCTATTCACCTCACTGATTATTTCTTTTGATGAGAAGAAGATTTTTAGTTTGAATCCATCCCATTAATTGATTCTTGATTTTAATTCTTGCACTATAAGAGTTTCATTATGCAGTTGGGGCCTAATACAACATAATAGAGATTGGGGCCTATTCTTTCTCCTAATAGGTGCAGTGTCTCTGGTTAAATTCCTAGGTCCTTGATTTACTCTGAGTTGAATTTTGTGCATGGTGAGAGATAGGGGTTTAATTTTATTTTGTTGCATATGGATTTCCAGTTTTCCCAGCACCATTTGTTGAATATCTAATTCCTCCAATGTATGTTTTTGGCACCTTTGTCTAATATAAGATAACTGTCATTATGTGTGTTACTCTCAGTGTCCTGTACTCTGTACTATTGATCTACAAGTCTAATTTTGGTGACAATACCATGCTGTTTTTGTTTCTATTGCTCTGTTGTATAGATTAAGGTCTGGTATAGTGATGATACCTGCTTCACTCTTCTTGTTAAAGATTGTTTAGCTATTCTTTGTCTCTTATTTTTTCAGAAAAATTTGATGATTGCTTTTTCTATTTCTATGAAGAATGTCCTTGGGGTTTTGATTGGCATTGCATTTAATCTATATAGTGCCTTTGGTAGTGTGGCCATTTTGACAATATTAATTCTGCCTATCCAAGAACAAGGGAAATCTTCCTATCATCTAAGTTTTTCTTTCATTTCTTTCTTTAGTGTTCTGTAATTTTTGTTGTAGAAGCCTTTTATCTCTTTTGTTGATTCCCAAGTATTTCATTTTATTTTATTGAGGCTATTGTAAACGGGGTAGTTTTTCTAATTTCCCTTTCTGATGATTTGTCACTGATAAACAGAAATGCCTTTGATTTATGGGCTTTGATTTAATATCTTGCTACTTTACTTAATTCATTTATTAGTTCTTGAAGTTTTCTGGTGGAACTCTTTGGGTCTTCTAGGTATAGAATGATATCGTTGGCAAATAGTGTTTATTTGAGTTCTTCTTTTCCTATTCATATCCTTTTGATTTCTTTCATCTGACTAATTTCTCTGGCCAGTATTTAAAGAACTATGTGAAATAGAAGTGGTGAAAGAGGGCATCCCTGTCTTGCTCTGCCACAGTTCGGCTGCAGCAAAATAACCAGGGGGTGACGAGCAACTTGTGAAGGTTGATACAGCAGGAGTGGGAGCCGTGTATTGTAGGACAGGAGGGGTATATATACATTCCACACAGCTTATCTTAGTTAACATAAACTAGATACAGCAGTCAACCAATAAGGAATCTCCACACTTAATGGCTTGCTGGCGTTACTTCACAAACCACTCCCTCTGGCAAAATGCCAGGCACCATCCTGACTTGTATACAGACCCTAACATTGCTCCAGTTTTTAGAGGAAATGCTTTCAAATTTTCTCCATTTAGCATGATGTTGGCCTGGGGCTTAGGATAGATATCTTTTATGATGTAGAGACATGTTCCTTTTTTTCCTAGTTTTCTAGTGTTTTGAACATGAAAAGGTGCTGTATTTTGTCAAATGCTTTTTCTACATCTATAAAGATGATCATATGATTTTTTAAGTCTATTGATGTGATTAACTACAAAAAATTATTGATTTCCATATGTAGAAACATCCTTGCATCCATGAGATAAGCCTCACTTGATCATGGTGCACTATTTTTTGATATGTTTTTGTATTCAATTTTTCAGAATTTTATTGAGAATCTTTGCATTTACATTCATTAGGGACACTGGTCTGGAGTTTTCTTTCTTTAATGTGTCTTTGCCTGGTTTTGGAATTGGGGTGATAATGGCCTCATAGGTTGAGTTTTGAAGTGAACCCTCTTTTTATATTTCACACAATAATTTGAAGATTATTGTTATTAGTTCTTCTTTAAAGGTCTTGTTGAACTCAGCTGTGTATCGATCCGGTCGTGGGCTTTTCTTGGTTGGGCTTTTCTGATGGCATCTTCTGTTTCATTGCTTGAAATTGATCTGTTTAAATTGTGTTTATCAACTTGATTCAATTTGGGTAAATCCTATGACTCTAGAAATTTGTCAGTGCTTTCAAAATTTTCTATTTTATTGGAGTACAAATTTTGAAAATAATTTCTTATTATTTTCTTTACTTCTGTAGTGTCTGTTATGATATTTTCTTTTTCATCATGCATGTTAGTAATTTGAGTTTTCTCTGTCCTTCTCTTCATTAGCATGAGTAAGGATTTTTCAATTTTATTTATTTTTTCAAAGAACTAACTTTTTGTTCTGTCAGATTTTTCAATTTCATTGATTTCAGCTCTGATTTTAATTATTTCCTGACTTCTACTGCTTTGAGTGTTGAATTGTTCTTGTTTTTCTAGGGCTTTGAGATATAATGTTAGGTCATTTACTTGTTGTCTTTTTCTTCTTTTAAGGAATGAACTCCATGCAATGAACTTCCCTCTTAGTACTGTCTTCATAGTGTTCCAGATATTTAGATGTGTTTTCAGTATTCTCATTTACCACTAAGAATTTTTTAATCTCCTCCTTGATGTCTTTTGCAACCCATTTTTCAGTCAGTAGCATATTATTCATTCTCCAGGTATTGGAGTATGTTTTATTTTTTTTTATTTTATAATTGATTTCAAATTTCATTTCATTACGATCTGATAGAATGCAGGGTAGTATCTCTACTTTTTTTTTTATATAGGCTAAGAGTTGTTTTGTAGCATAATATATGGTCTATTTTGGAGAAGGATCTATGTGCTGCTGAGAAGAAAGTATATTCACTTCTTGAAAGATGAAATATTCTATATGTCAGTTAAGTCTAAGTTATTGATTCCATTATTAAGTTCTATAGTTTCTTTGTTCAGCTTTTGTTTGAAAGATCTATCAACTGGTGAAAGAGGTGTGTTAAAGTCACCCAGAATTATTGTGTTCTTGTCTATCTGGCTCTTGAACTTGAGAAGATTTTGTTTTTTGAACATAGACGCTTCATTTTGGGGGCATATTTATTTATAATTGTTATGTCTTGTTGGTATATGTTTCCCTTGAGCCATATAAAATTTCCTTCTTTTTCCCTTTTGATTAACTTTGGCTTGAAATCTACTGTCTTTGATATGAGGATGGAAACACCTGCTTGCTTCCACAGCCTATTTGAGTGGTATTTTTCCCAAGCTTTCACCTTCAGTCTATGTATGTCTTTTCCTATGGGAGAAGTTTCTTGGAGGCAGCATGTTGTTGGTTTTTTTTTTTTTTTCCTCCAGTCTGCTAGCCTATGTTTTTTGATAGGTGAATTTAGGCCATTAACATTCAGGGTTATTATTGAGACATGATTTGTATTCCCAGCCACTTTTTTTTTGTTGTTATTTAAGTCAATTTGGTTTCTCCTTTTATTAGTTTTTCCTTTAGTGTAACAACTGCCTCTGTTGATTCTTATTGTTGATTTTTCATTTCTTCTTCATGGAATATTTTGCTGAGGATATTCTGTAATGCAGACTTTCTAGTTGTAAATTCTTTTAACTTTTGTTTATCTTAGAAGTTTTTATTTCAACATCAAATATAAAGCTTAATTTTGCTGAATATAAGATTCTTGGTTGGCATTATTTTTTTCAGAGCTTGATATATTTTGTTATAGAATCTTTTTGCTTTCAGCATCTGGGTTAAAAAGTCTGCATATAACCTAATTGTTTTCCCCCTATATGTAATATGATTCATTTCTCTTGTGTCTTTTAAAATTCTCTTCTTATTCTGTATGCTAGGCATTTTCATTATAATGTGCCTTGGTATGGATCTGTTGTGATTTTGTACATTTGGCATTCTGTAAGCCTCTTGTATTTGGTTTTCCAATATGTTCTTCATGTTTGAAAAAATTTTCTGATATTAATTCATTGAATAGATTGTTCATTCCTTTGGTTTGTAACTCTATGCCTTCCTCTATCCCAATAACTCTTAAAAATTTGGTGTTTTTATGCTATCCCATACTTCTTGAATGTTCTGCTCATGGTTTCTTACCATCTTCACTCTGTTTTCTACATTCTTTTTCAAGATTCTATATTTTGTCTTTGTTTTCTGAGGTTTTTGTCTTCCAAGTGGTCTAATCTATTGGAGATGCTTTCAATTGAACTTTTAATTTGGCTTATTGATTCTTTAATTTCAAGAATGTCTGTCTGTTTGTTTAGAACCTCTATATCCCTATTGAAGTAATCTTTGCTTCCTGTATTAGCTTATGTAGCTCTTTATCAAAATGATATTTTCCTTCCTGTATTTGCTGTCTTATGTCGTTTTTTTTTTTTTTTTTTTATTTTATACATCCTGAATGCCTTCTCTGTAATTTCTTCTTGTATGATGGTCATGGATTCCAATAATGTAGGATCTTGATTTGTTTGAGGTACTTTCTTTCCTTGTCTTTTAATGTTGATCATGTTCTTCCCTTCTAGCACTGTTGATCCAAGGTGTTCTGGTTTTTACCCTATAGGCTTACAGTGTCCCTGTAGGGTTCCAATACCTCTCCTTTGAGTGGAAAGGCAATGTTAATGGATCCCAATATAAATAATTTACAACCTTAAATCAAATAGTTGTCGCGACCCCTTGCCCGCAAGGAAGACGCAACTCAAGAATCTTCTCTCAGCAGTTTATTCAGGTCCCTTGATATTACTTATTCTTTCTTCTTCTTCTTCCCGGATGCCCTCCCAGCCTTAATAAAGCATCCCAAGCCCCAATGCAAAGCTGCCGCGTGGAGCTTTCTCACAGGGTGGTGAAAAATCATGTGCCAACTCTCTCAGATAAGGAGTTGTTTGTCACATACCACAGCGGAGCCAGCGCCATCTCGTAATGGCGACCATAGTCTGCAGAAACGGCAGAAGCGGCTCACCACAGTTCCCCCTTTCTGTTTTATTAAAACAATACAGGCGAGAGTAGAGGTCCTATCCCACTGTGCAGAAGTGGCTGCATAGTATGGCTCAGTCCTAAGGAGGGCCCTTCCCCAGATCCGAGGCCATATCAGCCGACGCCTTTTTTCGTGGGGCGGGGCGTGGACGCGTCTAACCCGCATGCAATAGGACATGCTCTCCTTGAGGTCCACGTCAAGGATCACTCAAGTGCAGTGCCTTGCCTCGCATCCTGTATCGTGACGATGGTGGACGAAGGGGGATAGCTGAGGCTGAACTGTGGCTGTATTAATGACAAACAAGTTGACAGCACCCTGAAAGAAAGGCACGGACTTTAAAGCGATAGTAAAGCACTAGTGTGGAAACCCATCTGCGTGCAATGGCAGCAAGACCGGCAGAGTGCAAGGGCTTTCCAACACTAAGAGAATAACAAGGAAAGTCATGTCGATCCCAGTGCAATGTTATAATAACTTGGGGTGCAACGACCATGACAAAGGTTTACTGTTTAAGATGCGCAAGCCAGACTTGAGGTGAGTTGCCATTTTCTAAAGCTGCAAGAGCTTGTATGATCATAGCCTTTTCTTGTGCATGGCGAGTTTTAAGGCGACAGAGAAACCACAAACAAAGTATAACACTGAAGCAACACATTGCACCAAAAATGCCCACTCCCACCCACTCTTTGAAGAAGGAAAAAGCAGAAGATATCCAATCGGTGAATTGACCCAAAGTCACTGGTTCGACACGGGTACTATTCAAAACAGCAATCTGAGTTAGTTGAAACTGGATCAAGTTTTCTGCTGCCATGGACCAAGTTCCGGCCAAATATTCGCCAATGATGCGGGAGGCATTCCTGGAATCATTAAATCTGACAGAGGTTATGCATAAATGTGCACGTTGATCAACACAACCCAAAAGCACTAAGTCAGCCAATTCTTCTACCTGAGCTTGGAGTAAATCTATCCTTTGGTTGGCAGCTAAAATCCCTGACAAAATATGTTGATTAATTGAATTTTGGGATTCAAGTATAGTGGAAGTTTGTTGAACAACTTGATTAATAGTGGCAGCAGTTTGTACTTGACTGGCCATGGCTACTCCAGCTGTAACTGCTGCAGCAGCAGATACCGCCACAGCTGTCACTATAGCTGCCGTAATTCCAAAATCTCTGCGGACTCTAAGTAGCTCAACAATGGGGAATTTATCTGGGTCCGCAGTGACTGGGATTGGGACAAAGGTTGGAATTTTCATAACCACTGCTACAGTCCAAGAACCATTCCAACACTCAGATAAGAGACAAGTAACACTAGAACAATCCAGCATCCCCGACGAGGTATTATTAGCCAAAAGGAGCAAGAACGGGGATTGGACGCAGACCATTGCAGGAGGCAATGTAGCATTATGTAGCAAAGAGTTGAGCGAAACAGATGTGAGCCTATTACCTCGTTCACTTTTCCTAACAGTGCCAGAAACATTAGCCAGCCAGCTTTTGGCTCCCAGCAATTGAGCCAATGCAGAAATATCAGCTGAAGCCCCCTTCTCATTGGAAATCAGCCATTGAAACCAGGACCAACCTACTCCTGTAGAGGAGTTGGCACTATGGTTAAAATTATAAACATACCTCTTAAGAGAGGGGGAAAAGGAGAAACCCTTAGCAACTTGAAGTTTCTCCCAAGAATGATCCTGACAAGGCGTAAATGTTGGGGGGAAACCAAGATTAGGGGTACAGTAAGGAGAGGCCTTGAAATGAGTGGCATTGTAAGTACTATTAAAAGAAGGAGGTACTGGGATTAGTACCTTGGAGATCATAGCCAAGGTAGTTATGTTTAAAGCAGAGCTATTTACAGGGGTCCCTGAACCTGATTGCTTCCCCGAAACTACTTGGCTCAGTACAGCATTAATAATACTCCCTGAGACCTGATTGGACCGCAATGGGTCCTCCCAGTTAGTCAGATTTTTGGTCTTAAGGCTAATGCAATTAGCGTTCCCAAGGCTGAAACAAAAAACTCCTGTGAGATTAACCTGAGATCGATTAAAAATGCTTTCCACGTCCCCTCTAGGAGAGGCACAGGGAGCAGACATCTCACATGAGGTAGAGAAAAGAGTGGGGAGGACACTAGAACTACCATGAACCGGCATCGGCATTGGCCAAGCCCGTGCCACTGCCCACCACTGCATTGGTGTCGTCTGTGCCATCGGCACCAGCACCAGAACCAGAGCACGTAGCAGAGTGAAGATCCTCATCACAGGGTTGCTGTGGTATCTCTTGTTGCTGGTCAGTTGATGTCAAGACTCTTCTTGTCAGACGTTCAGGGACCCACAACGGTTCCGTGCGATCCTGGGGAAAAACACATACAGATCCTCGTGCCCATGTCAGCACGGGGTCGGGGCCGTTCCATTGGCCCATGAGAACATCCTTCCACTTAACATAACCAATCACAGAGGGCTGAGGGGACACATGTCTATCAGCCACAGAGCGACCATGAATATCCAAATTTAAAAAATTAATGGTAAAGAGAGCTAAAGACAGGCGTTCTTTAGGAGTGTGTTCAGCTCCTATTCCCCCTTTTTGTTTTTGTAAAGTTTCCTTTAAGGTGCGATGAGCACGCTCAACAATGCCTTGTCCTTGAGGATTGTAAGGCAGACCATGAGTAAGTTGCACTCCCATGGTAGAACAAAAGGATGTAAATTGTTTGCCAGTATAAGCAGGTCCATTATCAGTCTTAAGGGATGCAGGAGCACCCCATGCTGCCCATGCTTCTAGGCAATGAGTGATAACATTACGTGCCTTCTCTCCCGACAAAGCAGAAGCATGAATAACTCCAGAGCACGTATCAACAGAAACATGTACATACTTGAGGTTACCAAAGTCAGGTATGTGCGTCACATCCATTTGCCAGACAACCAATGGTTTTAATCCCCGTGGGTTCACTCCATAAGTAGGGGGATGAAGAAATGTGACACAATGAGGACATTGTAATACTATCTGACGAGCATCCGCTCTTGAAATGGAAAAACGCCTGCGCAGCGTTAAAGCATTAACATGGAAATTTTGGTGAAATAATTTAGCCCCCTCTAAGGAGGAAGCCAAGCATATCAACTGGCCTCTAGTGGCTGAGTCCGCACAGGCATTACCCTGTGATAACGGACCAGGAAGAGAAGTATGAGCCCGTATGTGCATTGGATAAAAAGGAGCAGTGCGGCTACAGATAAGTTGTTGAAGCTGATTAAAGTAAGCAGATACATTATGGGCATTACTAATAGCTCCCACGGCCTCCAGGACTTTGAGTGCTTGTACCACATAAATGGAGTCCGAGATAAGATTAAAAGGAAAAGAACACTGTTTAAAAACCTCAATAACAATTTGTAGTTCAACCCATTGTGGATTACCAGGAGCAAATTGATGCTGAACAGGGGGAGAATCATTAATTACATAAGCTCCCATTCCAGACTTGGAACCATCAGTGAATATATTAACAGCCCCCGGAATTGGATTGGGTGAAGTTACTTTAGGGAAAATGATGGGATGTTCTTTAACAAAATGGAGTAATGGATGGGAAGGGTAATGATTATCAATAGCCCCTTGAAACGAGCAACATAGAATAGCCCAGTTGTCTAGAGTAGCACACAAAACATTAAGTTGAGCCTTAGTATAGGGTATAATAAGAGAAGAAGGTGATTGTCCGAAAAATTGAATGCTTTGGTGAATCCCTTTAAGTGCTAACGCTGCAACAGCATCAGGATAGTATTCTAAAGATTTTCCTGGGGATATATGTGGATGGATCCATAGTAAAGGCCCATCTTGCCACAGTACTCCAGTAGGCTGCCGCATAGTGGCAAGCACACATAACTGGAAAGATTTATCACTTTGGAGCCTGTATAGAGTAGCATGTTGTATAGCTTCTTCTACTGTTATAAGGGCCGCTCTAGCCTCTTTGGTGAGGCTACGAGGAGAAGCAAGATCTGGATCACCCTTAAGGGTAGCATACAAAGGCTGGAGCACACCATTAGGAATATGTAAATATCCCCTTATCCAATTAATATCTCCCAGCAGTTTTTGAAAATCATTCAGAGTTTGGAGATCTTGAGTTCTTATGGTGATTTTTTGTGGTTTTAGTTTATCATACCCAATTATTGCTCCCAAATACTCAATAGAATTCCCCGTTTGAACCTTTTCAGGTGCAATATGTAGCCCATATTGAGCTAACAGCTTTACTAAGTCTTTATAGGCCTCATTAACTATCTGCTCTAACTTAGCGGCCAATAACACATCATCCATATAATGAATAATCTTGATGGAGGGATACTTATGTCTGAGAGGTGCAAGTGCCTTTCCCACATACATCTGGCACATTGTGGGACTATTAGCCATTCCCTGTGGCAACACTACCCACTCAAACCTAAGATCTGGCTCCTCGTGGTTACACGAGGGAAGGGTGAAAGCAAAACGTTGTGAGTCTTTAGGATGCAAAGGAATAGAAAAGAAACAGTCTTTAATGTCAATAGCAATAATATGCCAGCCCTGAGGAATAGAGGAGAGCAGAGGTAGCCCTCTTTGAATGGGCCCCATAAGTTGCATTTGAGCATTAACTGCTCGTAAATCATGTAGTAGGCGCCACTTTCCTGATTTTTTCTTAATAACAAATATGGGAGTATTCCATGGAGAAGTAGAAGGTTGGATGTGACCCAAGTTTAGTTGTTCTTTGATTAAATTATGGGCCGCTGCCAATTTAACCGAGGGAAGAGGCCACTGAGGCACCCAAACAGGCTCCTCGGTGAGCCATGTTATGGGTATTTGAGCCCCAGTGGCCCCTAGGAAAAACCCAGACCAAATCTGTTAAGCTTGTGATGACCCTGCACAGGATGCTTACACCCCTGTAGGTGTTTTCCTAGTCCTAGACCTGGCCTATACCCCATATTTTGCATAATCTGTTGAGACACCGGAGAATAGTCATTACTAAGAGTAAACCCCATGTCTTTCATCAGATCACGACCCCATAAAGAGATAGGTAAATCAAGTACATAAGGCTGAAAGGTGCCATTGTGTCCTTCTGGGTCCTTCCAAGATAGATGTCTACAGCTGATTTGAGGGGCCTGGGCATATCCCAAACCTCTTAGTGATTGATCTGAGAGCTGCACCGGCCACCCCTTTGACCAGTCCTTTTGTGCTATTATACTACGATCTGCTCCAGTATCTAGCAATCCCAAAATTGATTTGCCTTCTATGATTAAGTTTAAAGTAGGACGGTCATTCATATCTAAGGACAAATAAACAGAATTCCCTCCAGTGACTCCAATCTCATCGCTTGTCCTTGAAAAGGAATCAGCAGGAAAGCGGGTATGCAGACTGGGTAGAATTAGCAATTGAGCAATCCGGTCTCCTGGGGAAATGGACACAATACCCCTTGGAGCTTCCACCATAACCTTTACTGATCCTACAGTATCAGGACTAATGACTCCAGGAAAGACATGAAGACCTTGTAATATAGAGGATGCACGTCCAATTAGCAAGCCTACAGTGCCAGGTGGTAAAGGCCCTTTGAATTCAGTTTCCACCAATTGGACTCCCATCTTAGGTGTTAGTACGAGTCTGGAGGTGGAACAGAGGTCCAATCCCGCGGCACCTGTAGTGGCTCTCCGCGTCTCATGGGATGGCGTAGAGATGGCCATGTCTCGGGTTTGGGTGTGACATTCTCCATTGCCCCATATATTTGTGGGCCCTGGGGTCGGGGGCCCCTTTGGCCGTTTTTTGGCCCAGCTGAAACAGGCTGTCCATAGATGTCCCTCACTGATCTACACTCGTTTGCCCAATGCTTCCCCTTTTTACATTTTGGACACAGCCCCGGTTGACGAAGGCCATTGGAAGGGCCACCGCGAGGGGGTCCAATAAAATTATCTTTTTTAGGACATTCACGTCTGAAATGACCAGGTTGACCACAATGGAAGCATGTTCCGGCACCAGGACTGCCCCCTTTTGCCATCCGAAGGACAGCAGCTGCAAGACCTGCATTAGTTAAAGGGCCTCCAATCTCTCTACACACTTTCATCCATGCTTCTATGCCCTTATTTTTATAAGGAGTGATTGCTGCTTTACATTCCTTGGTGCACTGCTCAAAGACCAATTGCTTGATAAGGGGCATGGCTCTATCAGGATCCCCAAAAATCTTTCCAGCGGCATCCACCATCCTTGCTACAAAATCTGAAAAGGGTTCTGTAGGGCCTTGTAGAATCTTGGTCAAATTACCAGACACCTCTCCTCTATTTGGAAGCGACTTCCATGCCCGAATGCAAATATTGTTAATTTGATCATATGCCTCAAGAGGAAATCCTGTCTGTTGATTTGCAAATCTACCCTGCCCTAAGAGCATATCCTTGTCCCAATGGGGATGTCCCGCCACATGGTTTTGGGCGGCCTGCTCTATTGCGCCCTCTAGCACGAATGCTCTCCAGTCCAGATATTTACCCGGGGAAACGCAAGCCCGAACAAGGCTAGCCCAATCAGAGGGAGTCATACAGTATCTAGATAGATTCTCCACCTGAGTCAGTGTGAAAGCGGCATCCACCCCATAAGTGCGCACAGACTCCGCCAGGGTCTTTACAATTTTAAAATCTAAGGGTTCATGGACTCTTCCCCTGTTGTCATCCTGAAAAACTGGATAAGCAAGACCCATCTCAGCGTGAACAGCCCTCCATGTTTGGGCATGGAAAGCTCTCCCCGAAGTGCCCCCACCATACGGCGGTGGATCCGGGGGATCGTTTTTCCTGAGCTCCTGTTTCTTTTTGTTCCCTTCTTCTGTAGCTAAACTCCCTAGCTGACGAGACAGCCTCCCGAGCTCTTCCTCCTCATCCTCCTCCTCCTCTGACCCACTTTCGCATGGGGGTGTACGCAGCGTACTGAGATCTGGATACAACCGTCTCCTCCCCCGTGTCATGCTCCGCACACTCCCCTCTTCCCGAGTCACTTGGCTTTCTGCCGTCTCCGACTTTTCCTCATGTAATCGCTCTAAAACCTCCTGTCCTTTAGCAAGTGCTTCCTGGCATCTGCCATCCGTAAGGCAACCACGGACCATTTTCCAAAGGGGTATCACCCCACCCTCTAACATGCCGTGCTCAGATGCAAAATCAAGATCTTTGCCTAATTTATCCCAGCTAGGCACAGTAAGGCTGCCCGAAAATGCAAACCATGGTGCAGCGATGTCTATCTTCTGTAAAAATCTCTGTAAAGTACTATGCTTCACTTCCAGTCCCTTGGAACGTAACAGGCCATCTAGGGCCAGAAGAAGCGGACTTGAAGATGTGGCACCCATGACACAACGACAAAAAAAATACAGACAGCAGAAACACACTGACACAGCGAAAGAAACACAGAAGACGAAAGCGAAAGTAGAAACAAAAGTACACGGCGCAGCTGCAATAAAATGCAAGGCTTCCTCTTTCATTACAGGGGAATTGCCCCGCTTTAGTCGCGGATCCCACTTACCTAGGGACTAACCTCGCTTTGATCGCGGATCCCCCTTACCTGGGGACTAACCCCGCTTTGATCGCGGATCCCACTTACCTGGGACTAACCGGTGCACCACCCCTGACTGCTGAGAGTTCTGACTCCCGGGTCTCGGCACCACTTGTCGCGACCCCTTGCCCGCAAGGAAGACGCAACTCAAGAATCTTCTCTCAGCAGTTTATTCAGGTCCCTTGATATTACTTATTCTTTCTTCTTCTTCTTCCCGGATGCCCTCCCAGCCTTAATAAAGCATCCCAAGCCCCAATGCAAAGCTGCCGCGTGGAGTCTTCTCACAGGGTGGTGAAAAATCATGTGCCAACTCTCTCAGATAAGGAGTTGTTTGTCACATACCACAGTGGAGCCAGCGCCATCTCGTAATGGCGACCATAGTCTGCAGAAACGGCAGAAGCGGCTCACCACAAATAGTTGCTATTAAGAGTTTATAGTTTGGTCACAATGTACAGAAATAGTGAATGGAATTATTATCTACAATATAATTGCTAGGTTTGCAAAAGGGTTTACAGATAGTAAACAAAGAACTGGGGGTGAGGTGTAGGATGATATTCTGAGGAGGTAAGAGGTGAAATGTAGAATTATTATATCTTAGGGAGTGTGAAAGAGGAATCTAAAGAAGAAGGTTAGTAGCAGAAGAGAGAGATCGTAATTTTAGGTAGACAAGTAAGAGGAAAGACAGGAGTGTACATAAAACAAATACACATATATATTAAGAAAAATAAAAAGTGTTAAAATAGTAAAAATGATAGAAAAGGAAAAAAGGGAATATACAACAAAACTGTAATACATTATTCAGTATATAATAATATACTGTAATACATTATTTAATATATTATTATCCAAGTCCTTAGTATCCTAATTCATCAAAGGCCCTTGTTTTCACATATGTTGGGGAAGTGAGGGTGAGAGAATAGAGAGGTAGAAGAAGAAAAAAAATCACAAAAGAAGAAACAAGGATTGCTTTGGTCGGAAATTGGTATCTTTCCTGCTTCTCTTCTCATCTAAAAGGTGTGGCTGTCTGTTGCTACCTGGTATCGTCACCCTCAGGATGGTGAATGTTACCAGGGTGAGAGGGCTGGTCTTGATTGCAGGGCACCTGGAGGTAGGGTGTGGCACCCACTGGTCACTGAAGGGAGACTGCACCTCAAGGATCTCCTTTAGGGCCCACTTTTATTATGTGGGTGCCTCGTCTTATATCTTTATCTTGACTACAAACCTCACAGATCCTGGTCTCCATGTTAGTCTCTAAAGTGTTTCTCACTCACCCTCTCACTTTCCACTTCCTAATAAGGGACATTTCTCTCCAGAGGTCTTATGTGTTCCCCTTTGGTGGCTGTGCTCCTGTCTCAGAGAGCTGTTTTCTTTTGGGAAGTCACTGTGCCAGGATAGCAGCTGCTTGGGAGAGGAGGGAGTTAGAAATTATGGGTACCTGATCACCAGGAGTTACAAACTGGGAGTTGCCCCCAATAAAGATGGTAATGAAGGTGACCCAAGATGCAGGGGGCTGCTTTCAGGGATGGGGTGTTGTGTCAGGTGAGTTCTGTAGCATACAATGTGTTGCCATCAGCTCAGAATCTGTGTAGGCAGGCTACCATGCCTAGGGGACTATCTCAGTTGCTGCAGAGTCCCAAGATGGAGACGTCCTGGAGAGCCTCAAATTGTTAGATAGGTGTCCACACAGGAGTGGCAGCCAAAGTTCCTGTGTGGGAGCTGTATCAGGGATTTCTGCCGATGCCAGTGGTCCCGCTCAGGCACTGGTAGTCCTGTGTGGATGAGTTGTTGGGAGTCCTACTCTGACAGTGGGGCCTGAAGCCCTGCATGGGCATGCAGCTGTATTTCCTGCGTGGAAACAGCTGTGGGGGTGTCTTCTATCACTTGCATAGAAGCAGTATTCTCACTACTTTAGTCCCAGGTCGTGGAGGGATGCAGAATGCTGTCTCCCTCTGGCCCACCATCTTGGATTCCCTCCAGATTTTATTTTTACTATGATTCATTCTATTAGTTTTTCCTTCCCTGCTCTTATTGTTTTTTTCTGGGCCCTCTATGATGTAAAATCTGATAGTTGCTTTATCTTCTGAGTGAAACCATGTACTAAATCTTTGAACACACTACTGGTACTTTTTAGACAATACATGTGACTCTTAATTTGATGATGATTCATCCAATTTCTAAGAAATTGTTTTATATTTAACACATATCCTTTTAGAATTTCTTCTTTTTCCTTAATGAATTTTATTGGATTTAGCCCTTGTGTTTGTTGCAATCATAATTCTCCTCTAAATGTTAGTAAATTCAGATTCTTGTGAAATATTATACCTTTATAAATGGGACATGAAATATATAGCTAATGTATTTATTGGCAACAATCTCAGAGTGCAATAAGATCAGCCCTTCTGGAAGCCTTAAGTTCCAAGAAACTGATCAGCATCACCACCTCCTGTGAATATTTATTTATTTAGTTTTTAAAGAGTGCTTGCTTCTGAGAATTATGCAAAGTGCATACTGAATTTCTAAGCTAATCCCCCAACCCTTTCAAGAGAAATGAGCATGTTCTCTGCTTCCCCCACCACAAATCTGTGGTTTTTCTTAGATGTATTTTTTCCACAATTATCTTTGCATAGATTTGTCATTATATATACATACATATACACATATATATGTATATATGCACATATATATGTATTTTCTCTCTAGCCCTCTTGCCCACACTAAGAAATTAAAAAAAAAATAGTTACTGCAAGTGTTTCTCCTGAGTTTTTTTAAGTTCTGTTGTCTTAATGATTGTCCACTGCACCATTTTCAGATGTTCTACTCTAAGATTTCAATATAGAAATAAATATTTCTTACAATATGAAATCACTTTTATTGCACATTTTAAATGATTTTCTATGTCTTTACCTTTTAATTTATTTGATCCTAAGACTTCTAGAATTTCTGAAAAAGAAATCTGTAAAGGCTATCCATTATATCCCACCAACTTGGTTGAACAGTATATTTTACAAAAAAAAATGTGTAGATCCCCAAATAAATCTGAGATAGTAGACCTTCTCTTACTTAAAATCGTCTTCATTGTAAATAAGAAGCAGGTAAAATAATACTTTGATTAAAAATTTAGATTGTTCCTGTGTGAATCAGTGCTTACTACCTGTTAAGGAATACCTGGGGTGCTTAACTCATAGCATCATACATAAGAGATTTTGACCTCACAGCCATTAGCTTATTAAGAAAGAGAATAGGTGAAAAAGATAAAATCATATAGTCTTTTTAATGATAATAAATGCTATGGAGCATAAATAATGGATCTGGGACAAGGAGTTCTGAAAGGGGTGGTTGCTTTGCATAGGATGCTTGAAGACTTTGATGATGCAGGGGATACCTAAGACTTATAAAGGATTGAGTCCTCTGGATGTCTTAGAAAAGAATAATTTGAGCAACAACATCTTGCTGCATTTTTTTTATATTTTAGGAATATGCCACATTATAAATTTATATGGGATATAAAGATTTGTTATGTTTATGATTTATTGCCTTCATTCTAATATAAACTCTGCTCAGACAGGTAATTCTGTTTGTTTTGTTGATAGATTGTTGTATAAGAAAATAGAATGCCTCTGCCACACAATAGATTCTCAGTAAGCATTCTTTGAATTAACAAATAAATGAAAAGCACATCAACAGAGAAAACAGAAAGTACAAACCCTTTATGTTTAGAGCAACCTTAAGTGTTCAAGATGCAAAACAAAGCTAGGCGACTGAGTCAACAAGAGGACAGGTAAGAAGATGGGATCAGAGGAGTGCATAATGAGCTATTTCAGGAGTTCTACATTTTACTGTTCTTAGGTTTTATGCAATGAGAGTGCCTCTTTTTTAGATATATAGTGGAATGATCTCACATCTTTAAAAGATTGCTTTGAAAGTATACTCTATGTCCAACAGAAGAACAGAGACAAGTCTTTAGACTATTATAATATTGAAGGCATGGAATTTTGGGGACTGTCTGAGGAAGCTGTTAAGGAAATAGTTAGAAAATATCAGAAATACATATTAAGATTTATGGTCAGTTACATGAACTCCTTAAAATTTGTGAATATGCATATTAAGTGATACCAGGTAGAATGGTTCTGTGTATGTCTTTCTGAGAGGAAGTTAATAAGTACAGATAAATTTAAAAGATTTGGAACTTTCTAGGGGGTATAATATAGGTATCAGGGAGTGACAAAAATATTATTATTTTTTAATATATTGATATTATTAACAATGACAGTGCATACAATTTAATTGCATAAGGAGGGAAATACATCATAAGAAGTTCAAAAATAGGGGTACGGTAAACACTATATTTAATAAAGGGATATTGTTCCTGAGGGAATGAAAAATAAATCAATAGGATTTAGAATTCTGCCGCAATCTGGCTGGGCACAAATCACGAGCCACTCAAGCAGGAACAAACTTTATTTTTGAAACTGCCGCCTGCTAAGAGCCAAATATATGATGCATGGCATTTTTGATCGAAAGGTGACTCCAGCTAGCCATTGAGATGATATGATTATGTTAAGATTTGCATTCATATGGATATTGGACTCCTGCTGTTCACCTAGGCCGGCTTCGGCTTCGGGACTCCTGGAGAGTTCCCATTGGTTGGGGAAGTACAGTAGGAGGGAGTTCCGGGGGAGGAGCTCTCTCTGAGGTCCAGGAGGAGGCCGCGTGGGTGGAAAAAATCTTCCCGGGCGGTACCGGACATTGGCGGCAGTTTCAAAAAATAAACTTTGTTCCTGCTTGAGTGGCTCGTGATTTTGTGCCCAGCCAGACTGCGGCACCGCCAATGCCCTGTAAGCTCCCAGCCAGATTGCTGACAGACCCATGCACCATTCTCCAGGACCCCAACAGGAAGTCCCTCCTCCAGAATTCCCTCCTACTGCACTTCCCCAACTAATGGGAACTCTCCAGGAGTCCCTAGCAGGCCAAGGTGGACAGCAGGAGTCCAATATCCATATGAATGCAAATCTTAACATAATCATATCATCTCAATGGCTTGCTGGAGTCACCTTTCAACCAAAAATGCCATGCATCATATTACTTGGCTGTGGCTCTTAGCAGAATTCAAGAAAGAATGAGTTAGGAAAATTAGAGATGATTATATTCCTGGAGTGAAATGCTTGCTAATTGTGGTAGTGTTGCTTTTATCAATAAATGACTTTTTATTTTAAGACAATATGTGGAGTAAAGAGTCTTTTTTTTTTCCACCAGAGATTAAATACAGAGGTGTTTAACCACTTAACCACATTCCAATCTTTTACATGTTTTATTTAGAAACAGGGTCTCCCTAAGATGCTAAGAGCCTCACTAAGTTGTTGAGACTGGCTTTGCACTCCAGATTCCAACTGCCTCAGCCTCCTGAGCCAGTCTTTTGGAAAAAGGTGTTCATGATGAAGTAATAGTTCTTCAGATGTAAGTACTTATTATTTTTTACTTCAAAAATAAAATCTCCCTCTTACACACAATGAACGTCTCCCTCTTATACCACCATACAGAAATAACATGAATCTTTTAAACTCAGATATTTAAGCAGCAATTCTATTAAAATAATCTAAGTAATTTTTACTTTAACAGAAATCATGAAGGAGTCTGTAAAACAAACTACCTCTAATACCCTAACAGGGTGCAAATATCCATAAAAATCACAGTGAATAAAAAAAGATCACTTTAGAATGCTATGCTTAATTATGATTTCAGTAAATTCTTTTGGTCAATTCTCTAATGAATTGTCAAAGAATTTTAAAGCAATTCTCCATAAAATCATGCATTGGAGCTGGTTAAACATTTCATTCATGTAAATTCATTTTAACCTCCTTTCTTATAAGAATGAAGCTATTATACTCAAAAGATAGACAACACAAAGACATTACCAAGTAGGATAATAATTTGCCTCTCATTCCTATGGGGAGAGAAAGAAATGGTTGCTAGGAGCTATGCTCAAGGACTAGAAAAGTAAAATAAGCAGCAAGTACAAGGAAATTGAAGAAAGACAGCTACTTGTTTATCCATGGTTGATTACATTTTTAGAATTTTCTAAGATGAGAAATTGCTGCAAAATGAAAATGTGATTTGATGCAAATACTGAGTAATATTATCTGTGATAAAAGTAATTGTGTTAAATGTTGGTATTTAAGCATTTCAGATAAATGAAAAGGCTATTCTAATTTATTTTTTATGTACATATCTTAAAGAATTCCATTTAAATACACTATTCTCATGCTATTAATTCAGTTTCAACCATGCATGGCATGAAATTTTAATAACTAAATATATTGATTTTGTTAAGTTCTTAATGTGTAGCTTTTACCACTCTGCTCTTCCATTCAAAGTACCAGACTCAGCTCAGGTTTAGCAAGGAGACAAATTTTCCTTTACAGTAGGAATCTATAATTTTTCTCTCTACAATCAGATAGTAATTAGCTTAGGTTTTGTGGGTCACAGAGTCTCTTGAAAGAGGTAACTGCTATAGTAGCATAAAAGCAGCCATAGAGAAATGTAAATACATGAGAATGACAGCATGTTCTTTTGCATTTATTTCTCAATAAAAAGCAAATAGGGATAAGTCCTTGATTATTATTAAAGTATCAATTGTGTGAAGTAGATCTTGTTATTGTACCCAGTATAGATAACTGAGGCATAATGAAAACAGTTCAAAGAATATACCATGCTTCTCCCATTCATCAAAAACTTTGTGGAATGTGTGCAAGACCAAACTTTTAAACTAAATATACTGAAGAAGAAAACCATGAATGTTCCCTGGGTGATTCTGGTGTCATTTATGTAGAACCACATATGGTAAACTCATATTTTGGTGTATTTCCTTTAAAATAAACTTTCCTCCACCCCCAGTCACCTAGCTAACTTGTTCTTACATTCAGCCAAGTCCCTGCTCTAGTAAGGTTATATAATAGAAGGCTACCTTATTCCCAGAGCCAGCCCTGCTATGTGTACAAAGGGCTTTCTTCTGTTCTTCCATGATACATGCTGAAAAACTAAGGCAATGCATCTCTCTATCTATTCCTCCAATTTCCCTAATATAAGCAGCATCCTTTAGGGTACATTTTATCCTCTACAAGGTTTTTAATGTTGTTTTTTTTTAAATAAATTAACAAGTCCCATGCAGTTCTCAGTTTCCTGAGGAGTTTTAAATTTCTCTTAGATTTCTTTTTTTCTTTTTACCTTTTGTTTGCCCAAATTTAAAATCAAATTTTAATTCCAGTTTTTTAGGAGTTCCTTTCTTTGCCAATCCTTGATGTGTAATGAATTTAAGATGAAATTTTTGTCCCACCAGTTTCTTGCTTCATTAGCTCAGCCAAAGACTGCAAAGGTGTTTTGTGTATGAGATTTTTACAGGCTTCTTGGCCGAGTACATCATATTGTTTCCAAATTGCCAGAAGAATAATAATCCATTACCTTTCTTTCATTATGTTTCCTAGCAATTTTGTTATGTTTTTCCTCCCATTTCTTCATTTCACAATGCTTTTAAGACTTTTCTGATGATCTGTGAATTATTTTATTTATTATATTTAAATATCTCTTACTTTCCACTAAAACTCTTTCATAGAAAGTAAATATTTTTCCTATGTTGTTCTCTCTGCCTGCAGAACTATCTCCTTTTCTCTTCCTTTCTGGACTATAAAAACCTGTTTTCAATACACAATATTAAAGACATGCAGTTGAAAGAGGGGAAAAGGACAGTCAGTGTAGGTAATGAATAATCTAGTAGAATTAGGAAGATAGGGGCTGATTGGAAAGAAAAGGATATAAAATGCTAATACCTTGTGAACACTTCTCCCTTCTCCTCCAACCTATTGCCAAAGTCACCTACCTCCAGGTAACTGTTCCTACCACCCAAGAGTTGTTAATGAATGCCACTCAGGCCATTCCCTTCCTGCCTATACCCCTCACCCTTTGATAACTTCACCTTTTTGTCACATAGGCAAGATAAGAGGCTAAGGGGGCATGATAACAAAGGAAATCTGAAATCTATAAAAGAGGCCCACCCTCACTCCCTTGGCCACCAAATTCCTACTTGGACCCCTTTTGCAAAGGAGTATCTGTCTCTGTGTTTTTCTCTTCTTCTCTCTGTTCTATCTTTGAAATAAAGCTTTTTTCTCTTGCCTCAGATTTTCTCAGGTGTTCAATGTTTGACATCAGGGAAACGCGATTCAGATTCTCAACACCAATATCACAGTCACTCTCCTTCTCTTGGAAGCTACAATTTTTTAAAATGTATATTTAAAGGCACTTGTTTTACATATATATAGAATATATCATAGAATTATTTAAGTATTTTAGCATCCAGATGATGTATCATTTATTAATTTAGACATGTATGGGTTACTGGATCCCTCACCTGTGTCTGAGGGTAGTAAGAACACTATGATTTCAATGGGGTTTACACCTAGAAACTATTAAAATATAACCCAGAAACAGTGTCTCTGATGTCCCATTTTCAAGTGGATATAAACTGTGGATATAAGTCTGTGAATTGTCTTATCTATTGTATTTAAATTAGTCTTACACTCCACTAAAACTCTTTCATAGAAAGTAAATATTTTTCCTATGCTTTCTCTGCCTGCAGAACTATCTCTTTTCTCTTCCTTTCTGGACTATTAAAAACCTGTTTTTAATACAAAATATTGAAGACATGCAGTTGAAGGGGGGCAAAAGGACAGTCAGTGTAGTCTAATTTTTTGTTTATCATAATTGTTGGAGAACATTTTCAGCCCTATGACAGAAAATGAGATTCCATAATGGCTTATGTGTGTTAGAAGTAGAAATATTGTCTAAAACATTTATACTAAATTTTATTTGCTAACCTTTCTTCTCATGAGATTGTCATTTTATATTTTTTGCTCTGATGAAATTCATGCCAGGAAGGCTAATAATAAATGAAGCTAGAGGTTGATTTTCTTGTTTGGTTACTCTGTGTCTAAGAGGATTTTTTCAGACATTTATAATCAATGGAAATTGAATGGCTAATGTAATTAAGTGTGGGATTCAGTACCAAAGTTCTCTTTTGAACAACTGTTGTGGCCAGCTAGAAATCCTTTATCTATATAAAGGTATATTTTATTGTAAAGAAAATGTTGAATGCTGTAGTAAATTATTCTTTCAACAGGATAGGGAAATAGGATATTTGTATATGAATAATACCTTTAAAAACTTTAAAACCTTATATTATAAACAAACTGCCTCTATAAATATTATCTGTAATCAGTGAGAATAGCAAATATATTCAATTTTAAGTAGATATATGTGCATAAAACAAGTAAAATTTTGAAATTTGGTTTCTGGTTCAAGATGATGACATTCATATATGCTTGTTTTCTTTACTTTGGGAACACATCAAATGGTGCCATTAATTTATTAATATATTGAAATATAGAAAAAATCACTGGAATGAAGAGAAAAAAGAGACTGAGTAGATAATCTGACTTTTTGTTTATAATGATTGTTGAAGAACATTTTTCAGCCCTATGACAGGCAATTAGCTTCAATAATAGCCTATATGTTTTCAAAGTAGAAATGTCATCTAAAATATTTATAATGAGTTTCATTTGCTAGTCCTTCTTCTGATAAGACCCCTTTTTCCTCCTTATCAGAATCAAACTTTGGTAGACAATTGTTTATAGTTCATAGTGGAGACTATATTTTTACTGGTTTCCCACACTTTCCTAAGTCTGTGGCTAGGACTGATGATCTCAAGAGATATGGAGCACTTGATGGCTTTTTGATGACACATTTTATTTCTGGAACACTGGTGGCAGAGAGAAGTCAAGTGTTTTATGGCTCTATTTACCCAGGAAACTCAAGTGCATGTGAATAGACTGAAGATTCAAACTGAGAAATTTCTTTAATCAAATAGAACTATTTTAGTTTCTTATTATTTTAATTATTCCATCCCTATACTAAAACAAATTGCTATTTCTTCATCTGATTACTAAATTAAATATAGACAACCTCGTATATAGTGGCTGTACTGAATATCAGTGAAATAATAGTTAAATAAATTATATTCCTAACTTTTAGATAAAAACAAACATGAAATAAATGAGATTGCCTTACTCTGGATAGCAGGAAGTGTAGCAAAATACCTGCTGGAATTAAGCAAATTAAGTATCTTATCCCACATTCATTGGGATGAATTTTTCAGAATGAAGTGGTGTGCTGAATTATCTCTACTTTTATCTCCTTCTCCCACTCTATCAAAACTGAATTTGCTAAATTTAATTATAGAACACAGGTAATATGATTGAAAAATTGGACGATTTTGAGACTTTTTATTTCACTGTATGTTCTTTATAATATAATTTCTATAAAATATTATTTTGTAGTATTTCCATTTTTAATCACAGTCAAGATATATAAAATATATATTATTGTTATGATTTCTATATGAGGTGGCCCCCAAAAGCTTATTTGTAAGAAAATGCAAGAGTTTTCAGAGGTGAAATGTTTAGATTTGAGAAAAATTACATGATCAGTGTAATAATCCACTGATGTGGTTAAGTGGGTGATAACAGTAGGCCAGCAGGATGTGACTGGAGAAAGTGAGTCACTGGGAACATGGCTTTGCAGTTCATATTTTGTCCTTGGAGAGCAGAGATCTCTTTCAGCTTTCTTTCTGTCATGTCCTGAGCTTCTTTTCTCCACCATACCCTTTTGCTGTGATGCTTTGTCTCATCTCAGGTACAATGGAGTTGACCATCTACGAACTGAGACATCTGAAACCGTGAGTCCGAATAAACTTTTTCTCCTCTCAGTTGTTCATGCTGGTGTTTTGGTCATGGTGATGAAAAACCTAACTAAACAATTGTGAGAATTTTTCTTTAGGAATTTAAACAGAAGTTGATAATTTGCAAGTCTTAATCATTTCTATGATTTAATATATAACCTAAATGTTAATATGTTGTTTGTACACATAAAAAATGTGTTTGTTTTGTGGCTTTGTTTAAAATTTATGATTCAATAATAGTTAGTTATTAATATAGTTAAATACAAGTTTTTAATTTGATCCTTTATTGGGTATTTTGTGTGTGTATGTATGTGTTTTGTAAGAAAACATTTCCCACAGTAAGTTATAATCTCATTCTAATATATTCTTTAATAAAGATCTTAAAGTTTGGCTTCCTTTGGTTTTCTTTAATTGGTATTGAGTGGGGTATATATATATATATATATATATATGTTTATTGTGCCTACTTAGAAAGATATAAACTTCTTAAAGATATATTTCTTTAAAACACATTCAAACTCATTTCGTTATTATAAAACCAGTACATTTATAATAATGCAAAATTATTTTTGCAAAAAAAATAAAGAGAAAGTATAACAATTATGTAAAAATAAATTTATTATCTTTATTTCATAAATACTTTTTGATTTTTACTATGGGCCAATTACTAATCGTAGTGCTAAACTGAATGATGAGACAAAACAGGAAAAGAATTTCTCCCCATATGGATCTTGTCATTGGATAGGTACACAAGCAAACAAATTAAATAATTAAACAGTGTAGAGGAGATCAAGAAAAAATTCCTGAGAAATAAATGAACTTGGGCAGAATGTTGTAAAGATTTGGAAAAAAGGAAAAGTAATCATTTTAGAAAAGGTGGCCAGAGCATGTGTGTGTGAGAACGGATAATTGAAGGTAATATTCAAAGTGAGGAGAAAAATGACAACATCTGAAATAAAACAAACAGCAAATACAGAGCAACATAGGAGGAAAGTAAAGGAGTTCAGAAGCCTGTTGAAGGATTCCATTGGCAATGGAACAAAGTGGGCAGGTTATGGAGGGAGTGATTAGAACATCTAAGGCCTGGTGAGACATTAAAAAAAAAGCCAGAATTTTTACTGAGTGAGATGGGAAGTTACTGGATGATTTTGACCAGAGATGTGACATGATCCAACTTATATTTTAAGAAGGTCACTCTGACTCTTCCATTAAATTAAATTAAATCCAGAGGATAGACTGGTCTGGGAGACCTGGTAGAATACTGTTGCAACAATTATAGGAAATGGTCATATCTCAGATCAAATGGCTGCAGTGCGTGTGGTAAAATATATCATGACATTCTTAATAATATTTTCCAGTGAATCAGATGTACATTTGCTGACAATGAATAATTAAAGGCTCAAGAATGTTCCCCCTGATTAATCATAATTTTTTTTTAAAAAATGAACTAGATTTGTCACTTTCTAGGATGGTATATTTGTTGGAGAACATAGTTTAGTGGAAAGTCTCAGAGGGTAAAGTTTATTCATGCTAACTTATTATGTTTTCAAGTGTTGAAGTAAAATGGTTCAATGTAAAAATCTATAGGCTCTTATTTTTTGAAGAAAAGGATAAGTATTCAAAAGGATAATAGCTGAGAATATCACCCAAGTTATTAAAAAAAAAAACATAAATCCACAAACATAAATTATACAACAGAAAATACCAACAATAAAGAAGAGCTTGAAAAAATCAGTCATAAATAAATTAGGGTAACAGATGCCATAGTAATGAAAAACAGAAGACTGTAGAATCGTATTACTAGTATGGTGACATAAAATTATTGTTAATTTAGCTGGGCACAGTGGTTCACACCTGTATTCCCAGAGGTCTGGGAAGATAAGTCAGGAAGATCACAAGTACAAAGCCAGTCTCAGCAATTTATTGAAGCCCTAAGCAACTTAGCAAGACTGTGTCTTAAAAATTAAAAAAAAAATGATAAGAGATGGGGATGTGAATCAGTGTGCCCTTGGGCACATCAATCCCCAATAAAGGAGAGGAGTGGGGAGAGAGAAGAAAAATTACTGTTAATGTACTATTTTTCAGACAGAAAATTTATTGTTTGGAAATGAAAATAAGGAAGGGTACATTCTTAGAAAAATAAACATGATGAATTTTCACAAAGGTATTAAGAAAAATAGATGACAAATTAGAACTAGCCATTAGAAGATGGCAATCTAAAAACAAAGGCAAAAACAAAACTGAAAAAAATAAACAAAAAGAGAAAAATGTAATATTATGGTTAAGATATAACATGTCCCCCAAATGCTTATGTGTGAGACAATGAAATAAAGGTGAAAGGTGAAATGATTGGGTTATGAGAGCCTTAACCTAATCAGTGTGGTAATCCCCTAATAGGGATTAACTGAAAGGTAACTGTAGGCAGATGGGGTGTGGCTAGAGAAAGTAAGACATTGCAGGTGTGCCATTGGGGTACATATATTTTTCTTGGTGAGTGGAGCTCTCTCTGCCTCCTGATTGTCATGACCTGAGCAGTTTTTCCCCACCACTCTCTTCCACCATAATATTCTGCTTAACCCTGGGCCTAGAGCAGTGGAGTGGGCTGTCTATGGACTGATACCTCTGAAACCATGAGTCCCAAATAAACTTTTCCTCCTCTAAAATTGTTCTTGTTGGGTTGGGTTATTTGGTAAAAGCAGCAAAAAAGCTGACTAAAACAATTAATGATAATTTCCTCAAGCCAATGAAAGGCTTCAAATACAACTTTAAGAACACAAAACAGCCTATATTTCCAGCCAATATAAAAAAAATTAAAAATATGAAATTGATTCTCCCATGTGCAATAATAATTAAATAATACAAAATATGTGAAATGACAATCTGAAAGTCACTTTAGGTATTTTATAAAAATAAGCTGTATTCTACATAAAAGAACAAAAAGCAAGTAAAGTGAGCCCTGTGATTGTTTGAGCTAATTTCCTTGAGAATATTTTCAGGTCATTGCATAGAAAAAGAACCTAAGGGGAGCCATTGACATTTTAACAAAATTGAATTTTTCAACCTATGAGCATGGTTTCTATCTCTAGTTTAAGAGGAAAATATTCTAGGTAAATATGCAATTAAAGCATAAACAAAATTTTCATGTTTAGTACAGTATTCTAGGAAGCTTCTAGGGAAATGTGAACATAGCTATATAAAATGTGGTTGACTGCTTCAATGCTACTTAAAATGATAAAAAAGTGTAGTATAAAAATGTCAGCTTCATTCAGACTACTAAATTGATTACAGTCAATCAGCCATTACATCTCATGATGTTTTCCTGTTTCCAATATAATACATTGTCCATGTTTGGATGATATTATAGTTGAAGGTCTAAGATCAAACTCTCCATTTGTTTTTCTTTTTTCTTTCAAACCCAGGACCTCATGCATGTTAGGCAACCAATCAGTTCAATCTAGAGCTATATCTTCAACCCTTTTAAAATTTTATTTTGTGACAGGTTCTCACTAAATTGTTCAGCCTGTCCTCAAACTTGTGATCCTCCTGCCTCAGGCTACAAGTATGTAGGACCACAGGCATGTAACGCCAATTTTGGGTAAACATTTAATTTTGTTCTAATGCTGTACTGAGTATTTTTAACCTATATATGCATACTTATTATGTAAAACACAATAACACTTTGGCAAAGAAATATCACAGCATTGTGACATTATTATAGGATAAAAAACTTAGTATAATTACATAAACATACATAGATTATTTAAAAATTTTCCCATTTATGCACTCATCTTTTAAACAACATGTCACACCTCATTTAAATACTAAGTACATAGAAGCAAAGTAAAGAGAGAAAAATCCTATACTGATAGGTCTTTATATAAAGAAAGTCTTAGAGCATGACTTTGCAAATTCCAAAGGTCACATATACAATATTACATTTCTTCTTTGGGGCAACAGCATAGAAGAATTCTCACAGCATAATAGATTCAACAAATTTCACACCACTGTCTTTCATTTGTTTATCTTAGAAGTCTATTTTTCCTATATGCCTATGTTTATTTCAGATTTATATATTGCAACTGTTGTGACTGGGACCTATACATGAAGCAGAAATATGTAGCCACAATACTCCTATCACTCATGGTTTACAGCAATGTATTGATGACTAAACAGGCAATTACAACACAGTTCAATGAGTGCTAGCATGGTAAGAGTTACAGGATGCTTCAAGTCTTGCTTGAGGGGACTCAACTACACTTGAAATTTCTGAATATCATCCTGGAAAACCTCAAATCTGAAATTGGTTATAAACAATTAATGGAACTGAGCGATGTTAAGCTAAGACACAGGATTATTCAAGGTACTGGAAAGAGGTTACACAAACAGCAGGATAATGCAGTACTAACATCAAGTATCCTAGGCCTTGCTCAATCAGACTGGAGCTGAGAGTAGCAGGGATTTTAGCTTCTTAAAAAACAGTCTTAATTTTATTTTATTTTTAGCTATTTAATAAGTTTACTGATAAAGTTTCCAGGCACTAGAATATCTTTCAGCATTTACTATTTAAATATTAGGAAAGAGTAAATCTAATGTTACCATACCAGGTGGATACATGAGCAGATTATCCACAAAAAAGTAGTGGGATCACAGTAGTTGATATATTTTTTTCTAAACATACTAAAATACCAGAAACATCATAAAACTTTAAATATTTTTTCCACATGACTTGCTCTTCATAATCATAAACATTGATGAATGCTTTGGTATAAAGCATGTGTGTGTATGTGTGTGTGTATGTGCATGCATATGTATGACTTTATGACTTTCAGAAATATGAAATCACAGCTCATAATAGAGACTCCTCAACTACCATAGTGGACCCACTGAGTTTATGTCCCTACCTCAACTTTACTGCTATGATACAACTGCCACAATCTGATACTATAGTACATGTTAGAGGATAGAACAGATGTTTATATGATCAGTACACCTTTTTAAAAAACAATAGTAGCAATAAATTAATGAGGAGAAATTAACATTATTAAACTGAGGGATATTTGATTTTTAGGCATATAGCATCAAGTTAAACTAATATTTGTATTTAAGATGTGCTACAAAATGTTTACACAAATTTGAATTCCCACC
The DNA here is from genome assembly GCF_047511675.1 of Marmota flaviventris. NCBI lineage: Eukaryota > Metazoa > Chordata > Mammalia > Rodentia > Sciuridae > Marmota > Marmota flaviventris. The sequence continues at coordinate 5,565,263 of NC_092514.1, forward strand.
AGCAATGTATGAGTGTACCTCTTTTCCCACATACTCATCAACATTTGTTTGTATTCTTGATAATTATTATTCTGACTGGGTTGAGATGAAATCCTAATAGTAATTTTGATTTGCATTTCTCTGATTGCTAAAGATATTAAACATTTTTTCATGTTTATTGATCAATTATATTTCTTCTTCTGTGAAGTTCCTAGCACATTTATTGATTGGGTTATTTGTTTTCTGTTGTTCAGTTTTTTGAGTTCTTTATATATCCTGGAGATTAATGCTTTATCTGAAGTGCATGTGGTAAAGTTTTTCTCCCATTCTGTAGGCTCTCTGTTCACATTACTGATTGTTTTCTTTGCTGAGAAGAAGCTTTTTAGTTTGAATCCATCCCATTAATCAATCCTTGATTTTAATTCTTGTGCTGTAGGAGTCTTGTTAAAAAAGTCATAAGCTAACAAGGTAAAGGTAAATGGATAAAAATGTTATATAGATAAATGTTATATATAAATGTTATATATATATCATATATATAAATATCATATATATGATATATATATATATATATATATATATATATATATATATATATATATATATATATATATAAATATTACTCAGCCATAAAGAAGAATGAAATTATGGGATTTGCCAGTAAATGGATGGAACCCGAGAATATCATGCTAAAGTGAAATAAGCCAATCCCCCCAAACCAAAAGCTGACTAAATGTATGATAAAGTCTCTTTTGCTCTCTTCTCTAAATTCAAATAATTCATCATTTTTTAAAACTCTATACAACTTATAGATCTATAATTCCATTAAACTTAAGAATGGAATATTTATCAATCAAAATTTAGTAAATACTACAACCAAGGAATAAAAAAATGTAGTTTAGTTGAAGAAGTTACTGTGAGCCTATTAATAAAAAGAAAAAATAAATTTTCATGTTATAGATGTACACATAGACTCATGGGCAATTTTTTTAAAAATATATTGAGGGTCTTATCAAGAATCATATATGTTTTTGGGGGGCTGGGGATGTGGCTCAAGTGGTAGTGTGCTCGCCTGGCATACGTGCGGCCCAGGTTCAATCCTCAGCACCACATACAAACAAAGATGTTGTGTCCACCTAAAACTAGAAAACTAAGAAATAAATGTTGGAAAGTTCTCTTTCTCTCTCTCTCTCTCTCTGTCTCTCTCTCTCGCTCTCTCTCTCTTTAAAAAGAAAAAAAATCATATATGTTTTTAAAACTAGTACAGAGTGGGTGCTATTTTTTTTCTCATTATCATTTCCAATTCCCAAAAGCTAAGTTTAAAATTTTAAATTATTTCTCAAGATCAAGAGGAAATGGTTGGCCATATGGCAAACACCAGATCAAAAAATTTGACATATTGTTCAGATTGTTCCATTAAAATCAGCTGGGTAATAACAAGAAATGAATGAAAGGTCATAGACTTAAAGTTAGATATTCATATGCAATGGATAAAACAAATATGGATTGACAATAGTTTTCATAAAAAACATAAGAGGATTTTAGCAGAAATGTAACATAAGTAAAAATATTGAATCAAGTACCAAAACAGTATAGGGGCCCTTACCTTTTCCACACAGTAAAAAAATTAGTAAATACATACATCTGCCCACAGAAATTTTACAAACAAAATTTTCCACTGGAAAATATGTCTTAAGGAGAAAGTTGTAGAAAATTCTTTCTGAGCATATAAATGTCATTAGGCCCTGAGGCAGGAAGAGCATAATAAAATTGGTCAGCTGAGATATTTTTTCCCTTCAGTGAAAAAGGACAGGAAGGAAAGGAAATTGAACAAAGGAGCATGGAATTTGCAAAGCACATGGTCAATAGAAAATCCAATAAAGAGCAATTGAAAGATTCCTCAAAGCAGAAGCAACCACACTCAATTAAATGTCTTGGTGTCACGCAGACTCTTTTTGCATCCACTTCCAAGTCTTTCAACATTCAGAAATGCTGGGTTTTGCACTGATAATCTGCTGAATTTTATGATTAATTTCATGTGTTAAAAAAACATGAAGTTTGCTTACTATAGTAGGAACTTGACCTAGGTAAGACTGTGTAAGTATAATTGCATTGGAACGTTTAAACTTTCAAAATTTACACAAAATATGAAAAAAAATAATAATGCCAATTTCTAGTTGTTCCATGAACTCCCAAACTGGTCTATGTTATAGAGTAAACACTATGGTAACTATTTTGCATATATGATCTCATTTGACCCTTATAGAAATCCCATGAAGAAAAAATACTGATGTCCATGATACACTTAAAAAGCCTGATGGAGAGATTGCCCATGTTCCTAGAGACAAAAAGTCAAGTAGTACAGTAATCTGTCATTGAAACACTATCTCTGGATCTAAGTACATTGAAGTAAACCTCCATGAAGTCATACTTGGAATGAAAATTTCAATATGATACATGGATATCATCAAGATCAAAGTTAATAAGAGCATTTAGCTCTGGATAATTAAGCATATTCATATGGTATAATTAGAATTTTAAAATTTTAGAAAATTTAGGGGACTAATATTTTAACCTTGCAAGTAAAAGATTTAGGGATATAACTATTTTTAAATGAAAAAAAAAATCACATACATGAACAATAGAAATGCTCTCTTTTATTACAGGGCAATAAAAAGAATTACTCCTTAGATAGTTATCATATTTGAGTCAACATAAAATATACTCTTAACTATTATGAATGTATAGTAATAGAAAAAATAAACTTATGGTGTAGTAGTATTTGCTTTAATGATGAATGTAGATCATTTAGGATTGATTCATAATCAATACTGGAAGTTATAGCAATATTCATAGCACTTTAAATAGTTCTAGTTTTATGGAAATATAATATATGGTGTGCTATATTCAGATGGTTCATGGAACAATCCTGAGTTTAAATCAAGGAGACTTAAAGTTGAACATATAACTTGGTTCCATTTGGGTAGGATATATAAAGAATAGTACATATAACAAAATATGCATGATGCATTTAAGATAAAAATATAAATAATGGGGTTTAATTTTATTACTAATAAGGTTTAAATGAAGGCAATGTTATTAATTAAAATGAGTTTTTAATTCTCATTATTTTTGAAAATATACTTTCTGTTTTTGAATGATAATAACCACAATTGTTTACAGTAGTTTATCATGATCTCTTATATGTGTGTGTATTAGAAATATAAACTTGCTCATTGATTCTTAAATGAAATTTCTTAGAATGCATGTCAGCAATCATAAAAATGTCATTTTTTGATCCAGTAATTCTAAGAATTAATTTTAAATTTTATTCTAAGTAGCAATACATGATATATCAAAGCACTTATGTTTATAGCATTATTTATAAAACAAAATTTAGCATACAAATGTAAAAATAGAAAGATTCCATAATTATACTGATATGTTGAAAAACTACATAATCATTACATTTAAGAATATTTGCATCAAAACTTGCTTATTGTGATTCAAACACTGCTATGCATTTTTCACCATATCAAGTTATTCAAATATTACATATTTTCTATGAAGTTGTCCCTGGTCACTAAATTCATCATTTAAAATAGGCCCAAATCTTCACCACATCAGCCTAGGATCTGACTTCCTTAACAAGACTCCTAAAGTGCAAGAAGTAAAATCAAGAATTAATAAATGGGTTGGATTCAAATTAAAAAGCTTCTTCTCAGCAAAGGAAACAATAATGTGAGGAGAGAACCTACCGACTGGGAGAAAATATTTACCACATGCACCTTCAATAAAGCATTAATCTCTAGGTTATATAAAGAACTCAAGAAATTTAACACACACACACACACACACACACACACACACACAAACAAATAACCCAATCAATAAATGGAATAAAGGAACTGAACAGACACTTCACAGAATAAGAAATACAACTGTACCAAAAAAAATATGAAAAAGTGTTCCTCATCTCTAGCAATTAGAGAAATGGAAATCAAAACTACTCTAAGATTTCATCTCACTCCTGCCAGAATGGCAATCATCAAAAATACAGGCAACAATAAATGTTGGTGAAGATGTGGTGAAAAAGGTGCACTCATACATTGCTGGTGGGACTGCAAATTGGTGCAACCACTATGGAAAGCAGTATGGAGATTCCTCAGAAAATTAGGAATGGAACCACCATTTGACCCAGCTATTCCACTCCTTGGTTTATACCCAAAGGACTTAAAATCAGCATACTATAGTGATGTAGCCACATCAGTATTTAGAGCAGCTCAATTCAAAATAGCTAGACTATGGAACCAAACTAGGTATCCCTCAATTTATGAATAAATAAAGAAAATGTGGTATATATACTAAATGGAATATTATTCAGCTTTAAAGTAAAGTGAAACTATGGCATTTGCTAGTAAATGGTTGGAGTTGGAGAATATCATGCTAAGCAAAATGAGCCAATTCCAAAAAACCAAAGGTTGAATATTTTCTCTAATATGTGGATGCTAATTCACAGTAAGGCAGGGGGCACTAGGGAAGAATACACTACCTTATATTAGGTAGAGGGAAGTGATGGGAGGGGATGGGAGGGGATGTGGGGATAGGACAAATGGTAGACTGAAACAGACATTATTACTATATGTATATATGTGACTGCATGACTAATATGATTCTGCAACATGGGCACTCAGAAAAATGAGAAATTATATCCCATCCATGTATGATATATCAAATTGCATAATTCATCCTACTTTCATGCATAACTAATTAAAACAAATTTAAAAAATACTGAGGTTATATGACCACCCAAAGTTTTGAGCTGTAATTGGATATCAAATCAATGTGCTTTTCTTATTCTTCTCCCTTTCTACCTTTTAGCAGACAAGATTATGAAATGACCACTTCACAAACAAAATTCTCCTTTGCTTTAAACTGCACCTTTGCTCCCAGGTTTCCAATAAAATTAAGAAAATTATATAACATATAGATAATTTAACCTCATTTTTGGGAACCCACATTCAATGAAGTTTTTCCTTTTTTAAAAATATAATGCAATGTGGATGAAACAGCAATAAAGACATCAAAACTGCCAAATGCATTGGAGACACCTTGCTTCATTGCTAATAAATCTTCCTTCTGAGGCAGCAATATCTGTAGAAGGATATAAATAAAAGATGTTCTGACACAAGTCTTCTGGCAACAGTTAATTGGAAGAGAAATTATTTGTGGCCAGATCATGGTGTGCAAACAGAAATATAGTATTTGGAATCTCCCTTTAATAGCCAATAAAAGTCAACAGCATTGTAAAGCAGCTTATGCTGTTAGCCTCTAGGATTCTTCCACTGGATATACAAAGTTAAAAAAAAAATCCAAAGTGAGGCAGGGTTATTTGATGTTTTTTTTTTTTTTTTTTTTTCCAGCAACAATAGAAATGAAGCTGTTTATAATCAAGCTGAAAATTAAATAGTATCATCTAAACCATGTAGGGTCCTACCATTCACACCGAGCACTGTTATATAATAAAATACCCTATATTTTCTTTATTTACTCGGTCCCCTGAATCAAGTTAATAATTCACTTTGGAATTAACATTTTGTTTTCATTGAACTTTAGAAGATTGTCTGTAGAAGATTGTGTACTTTTTCTAAAATCTACCTGCATCTTCAAAATCCTTGAATATAAACGGGGTGTATTGGTGCATACCTGTAATTCCAGTGGCACATGAGACTAAAGAATGTATATCACCAGCCTCAGTGACTTAGTGAGACCATGGGGAAAAAAATTTAAAAACAACTGGGGAGATAGCTCAGTAATGCATATACGGGGTCTATGCTGGTAACCAACAAAAAATTTAAAAAAATGAAACCAGGGTTTTAAGATTATGAAACTTAAAAATGTAAATTAAATCGCACTATATCATTTGTAATTGTGATTCTGTCACTGATATTATTGTAATTGATAAATGATATAACATTATATTCAACATTAAATACATATACATTGATTCAAATTATTTTGTAACATATCTCTAGAAAGTTTGTATCACATAAAAGTAAAATTCATTTCTCAACACCCCCCCTCAAAAAAATTCTCCAATTGACAAACTAAGAAGATGTTAGAGGGGACTGGGGAAGTGGCTCAAGTGGTAACACACTCGCCTGGCGTGCGCAGAGTGCTGGGTTTGAACCTCAGCACCACATAAAAATAAAAAATAGAGATGTTGTATCCGCTGAAAACTGAAAAATAAATATTAAAAAATTCTCTTTCTCTCTCTTCTCTCTCTCTCTCTCTCAAAAAAAAAAAAAAAAGATGTTATGGGAACTTGAATGCATAAAAGGCAAGCCAAAGAGAATAATCTGCATTGCCTGTAGAAACACAGAGAATGAAGAATTCTCTCTTATTTAGAATAAATTCTCAAAAATATATAGCAATTATTTGAAGCATATGAAAATATCTTGAAAAATAAATGACAGAAATTACATTTGTTAGAAAAAAGATATTTTAATGATGTGATTACAATATAAGTTAGTATTTTAAAATAACTTTTTATGTTTGGTATGCCAAGCAGATTTCTAGTAGTTGTACATGGATAGTTGCTTTAATCCTCATAAACTATCAGGTACTATTATGATCCCCTTATCATAATGAGAAATTAAAGCATAGGGGAGATGAGTAACTTGGTTAAGTTAATACAAGCATCAGTGATAAACCCTGCATCAGAATCAGGTACTCATCTCCATGACTTGCATTATTCCTTTTCACTAGCAAATGCCATAGTTTCCTTTCTTTTCCCTCTCTCAAACTGAGCCTTAACTTATGCTACTTACACCAACATTTCTTGAGAGAATCTTTTACACTTCCTCATTCCATTTTTGCTTTTCTTCCCTCCCTCCAGGCTGGTGACATGGTCACTAACAATCCATGTTCACCAGAGTGGAATGAATGGCTTCATTATTTTTATTAATTGACTTGTCATTTGAGAATCTTTTAAAGAAGCCTTGTGCCATTTTTACTGGATTGAGGTGAAATCTCAGTGTTGTTTTAATTTGCATTTCTATAATTGTTAGAGATGTTGAACCTTTTTTTCATATATTTGGTGACCTTAACAGATGAATGCATAAAGAAAATGTGGTTTATATACACAACAGAATATTACTCAGCCATAAAAACAATGACTTCATGACATTTGCCAGTAAATGGAAGAACCTGGAGATTATCATGCTAAGTGAAATAAACCACAGGTTGAATGGTTTCTCTGACACATGGATACTAACACACAACAAAGTAGGGGGAGGGAAAGAATAGAAATTCAGTGGATTAGACAAAGGGGAATAAAGGGGGAGGGGGGGACAGGATTAGGAAAGACAGTGGAATGAATCTGATATAACTTCCTCATGTACATATATGAATACAACACATTGAATCTCCACATCATGTATAACCAACCACAATATTGGGATCTTATTTGAATAAGAGGTAATCCATGTTTGTATGAATGTGTCAAAATTCACTCTATTCTCATGTATAACTAGAAAGAACAAATAAAAAATAAAAAAAAATTAAAAAGAGGGCATCATGCCCTCCTTTTTGAGTATTCCTTTCCCTTGACTCCCTAATATTGCTGTCCCACTACATGGGTTGTTGCTTTTGTCTCATGTCTTATTCTCTCCTATTTTAATTTCACATTGATCACTGGTATTCTCCCTTGCCCTCTGATGAGTATAGTTTTCCTTCATTCAATTACTCTCCTTGAGTGACACCGCTAGCTCTCAGGAAGTCAATTCAGAGGTACATGGTGATTATGCCAGCAAAATTAATATATATTGTTTATGATATTCACTGTTGTGTTTCTCCTATGAGAAGTGTTTATTCTTTGAATACATTCAAAATACTAAATACCTGTCTTAAAAATTTTTATTCATTAAAGATTAAAAATAATACATTAATATATGCAAATATTCTTTTGGTTTGAGAGAAATTTTGATTAGATCATGTTCATGAACACAAACTATTCTAAAATAAATTTTCTTAGATAATATTTGATCCATATTATCTCCAAATGCTCATAATTTCCATAAAGGAAATTAAGTATACAAAGTAAACTTTAAGTTTGAGCTGCTAATTCAGTAATAGCACCTATTTTAAACTTACACTCATGAAGAAATAACTACAAAATTAAATGTGTATCATCAATCTTTTAATGTGTTTGAGTTTTCAGATTTTTCACAAGGGTTACACTTGACAGTCTTGAGCACATATCTCATGGGGAGATGTTACTATTGTATAATTAAAGCATAATTTGAAATACAAAAAAAGAAAAAAATTCCCCTCCAAACTCCTACTTGAAACAAAGAAAATGCCCAATAATAATAGCATACTCTGAAACCAGTTAATTAACATGCTCATGTCTATGAAACTAGACAAATAAATATTACTCAAATTATAAAGAGAACATTAGAAATGTTGGGGCATTTTCAAAGTAAGGAATTAGCTTTTTTTATAAGATAGTTTTGCAATAATAACTTTATAAATAGTTTTCTTCAAAGTTAATAATTATATTGTGTCTAAGCACATCATATGAAAAAAAAAGCATCATGTTCAGATGCTTTTCTCAGAACTGGAAATATAATAATGAACAACACAGATAAAACTCATCCTTCCTCAGCTTTCATTGTGGTAAGGGAACACAAAAAAGAAAAAAACAAATATAAGCATACAGTTACTATAATTGCTGTAGTAACTATTTAAATACTTAATTGTAGAAAAGAACTATGAAAAAGTAAAGCAAAAGGGAAAATTTGATCAGGAGGGTAAACAAGATTCGTTTTTAAATAGTGTGGAAGGAAATGCTTAAATAGGCAGAACCAGGGTGACTGCAGGAGACTGAAGAAGAGGGTGGGTGGAGGTTGATGTTAGAGGGAAAGAGGCCAGCACAGATAGGTCCTTGTATAAGTTAAAGGGTTCAATTCCTTAGAGATATAGGAAGCTGGGGAGAAGTGGATTTTTCAGTGATATACTCTGACTCACATATAAATCAACTGATCTCTCTGCTCTGAGAAAAAGGCAAGGCAGAGTGATTAGTTATAAGGATACAGCCATAAACCAAGTTAGCAATGATGACACTGGATGGTGGCAATGGAGGTGGTGACAAATGGTGAGATTTTAATTATAGTTTGTTGCTAGAGGCAACAAGATTTCTGGGAGATTCAGTTTGTATTTAAGAGAAAACAGGTCAAGAAAAACATGCAAGATTCTTGCCTTGGCCAACAGGAAGGTGAATTGATAGTTAATGAAGCGGTCAGAGGAAAGATTAGCAGGTATTAATTTGGGGGCAGGTTGAATTTAAGGTACTAATAGGCACTCAAGTAAAACCTTCAAGTGAACAATTAGAGGTAAAAGTATGGAGTCTACATCACTGTGCCAGAGAAAACAGTGTTTGGGTCTTTTCAGATTATGTGTTATCTTTAAATGTAAAAGAATTGACAATAATATCAATGAGTTAAGACTAGAGAAGGGATGAATTACAAAAGCATTGCTTTGCTCTCTCCTTTCCCCTCTGTAAATGATTTGGGGAGATGATGAGAACTAACATCTGACACACTATTGGAGGGTGGGGAGCAGTGTATAGTTCTGCAGCCTAAGGGAAGATGGTATTCAAAGAGCAGGAAAAGGTTAATGTTATAAGAATCATTCTTCTAGATGCTCAATCATTTAATCTGCAGTGGGAGGCATTGGAACATGACTTGATGGGTTCTAGCTATTCCCAGACAAAACTTTTTATGGGTATCACAAGAGGATAAGACTCAAAATAAATAGAATGATCCAACAACATTAGGTATCCATGAACTTTCTTTCTTTCTTATTTATTTATTTATTTTTGTGTGATGTAAACTTGTGTCTAACATAATATTTGAAGTTTGGAGATACCCTGGAAATAATTATATTGTGTCTAAGCCCATCATATGAGAGATGAAAGTAATAATACCCATTGAGGTTTAGTGGCTATGAAACATCTTAAAATTTGGGTCAGCCTATTGCCTAGGAGGAGTACATTTATTATATTTTCTGAAGGCAAGAAAATAGAAATATTTCAGGAGTTGCTAATAAGATGATGGCTTTATATGAATTTTTTCCTAATGAAAAATGGTACCAGAGAAAACCACTAATGCTTTTAAAATTTGAATATGTACTTATTTTCTATCTTAAATAGATTGGGATTTATCCCTTCAATTTATTTCATTTGCTTTTTAATCCTTGTTTTGGCCCAGAGGAAAAATTAACAAGTTAAAATGCCACATTTGCATTTGATTTGAGAATGAGGCTTTAAATAGAATAACACTTTCTCATGAAATCACTTGAGCAGGATAGACAATGAGAGTCAAAGACCTCTATTTCTGACTACCTTAGTCACAGCTCTTCTTGAGCATCAGACTTTAATAGAAACCCAGCTAATTTTCATGATCTCTCCCTACAACACTGGCCCTTGAGTGCACAGCACTTCAGTGAAAATTAAAAGGGCCAAATGGATGAAGAGCAATGTGAAGGGGTGAATGTGGCAAATGGCCATTGAGAGCTAAGCTTTGATAAGTTTTATGGGCTTGGGTGAGAAAGGGAGCTATTACCCAGCGACAGTGGGAAGCAACCAGCACTGTCAGAAAGTATCTTTACTATATATAATGTCTATATATTATGTCTATATAATATATAATAATATAAAAGTATTATATTATATATAATAATTTGCAGATGAAAGGGGCAATAGTAATTTTTATAAAAAAATCTATCATGGTACATTTTCCCAAATTTACTTAAAATTTGAAATAAAAACGAAAATGAGGGCTGGGAATGTGTCTTAAGAGGTAGCTGGCTCGCCTGGCATGTGCGGGGCGCTAGGTTCGATCCTCAACACCACATAAAAATAAAAAATAAATATATTGTGTCCATCTAAAACTAAAAAAAATATTAAAAAAAGAAAATGAAAATTTACTTAAAAATGCATCACTTAGGAGAAGCTGCACAGAGCTCACCTTTTCTCCTCTTCCTCTTTTTATCTCCTAGAAATAGGCATAGATTATGCTTTACATCCGAAATGTACCCTTTAACATGAAATTTAACTATATTTAAGTCTTATTTATATCCTCACTTCTTCGTGAAGACCTGTTTATTTCATTCCAACCAAAATCTTCTCTTTAGTTTTTGTACTTTTATAGTCTAATTATCTTCATTCATAGTATACTTACTATTTATTAATATATAAGCTCTTGAGGCTGAAGCACCAATATTCTACAAGGTTTACATTTATATTTTGCAATGTTGTTGAGTCAGTAATTTAAAAATGAATGAATGAAAAATTAGCATCACAGGTAAAACTAAAGTCACAAATTTTACATTAAATAATAGATTTTTCTCACCAACTGAATGGGAAAAATCAAATGACAGTTTCTCATACTGATTGTGTTTTATTAACCAGATACAGATTTAGAAAGTAAAATATCAGTATTTTTTAATTGTGTTGTTTGTTCATTTGCTTTAGATACCCAGAATTGAAACCAGGGACACTGAACTATGAGCTACATCCCTAGTCCCCACCTCACCCTCTTTAAAAAAAAAAATTCAGACAGGGTCTCCCTAAGTGGCTTAAGGCCTTATGGTGTTGCTGAGGCTGATTTCAAACATGTGATCCTCCTGCCTCCACTTGTTCCCCCTAGTCTTTGGTATTTAAGAGTTGTATTTTCACTACTTTCCTAAGTGAAACATACAAATATATACGGACATATATGAATACAAATAGATATCATTAATAGTAGATATCTTCATTGTAAGGCTGAAAATCAGGAATAATTCAAAGCTAATAATATAAACATTCTTGTAGACCCTGATAGAATCACTGAGAAGTAAAACAGAGGAAGACACAAATTGTATATTTTAATTGAAATTGGATAAATAATAAATGGGATCAATCTTTATTATTTCCTATAATTGCATGTAAGTATAGCATCATCTCTAAATTAAAAAAAAAAATACTTGAAATATTTTATACTTGTTATATGCAGAACTGTGATTTCTCCTCCTTAAAAAATCATAATTTGAAATCCTAACCTCAGTACGTCAGAAAGTATCTTTACTATATGCATATATATGCTATATATACTTATAAATATGTGCATATATATATGTGTATATATGTATATATTAGTGCTTTTAAGTGACAAAATTGATCTATTTTTTCTCAAATGTTAATCATTCTCGGGTATCTGTGTACAAAGTTGCTAATTTGACATAATTGTTATAATTAATTTCTGAGAATAAAAATGAAAAAAAATTCTGTATCTTAAAAAAAAGAAAGTAACTTTACAGATGGAATTTGTAAGGATGCAATTAAGATAAATGAGGCCATCTATGCCAGCCTTCATTCAAAATGACTTGTGTCCTTATAAGATTGAATTATAACAAAGATACACAGAGGAGGGAAGACCCTGTGAGTGTACAGCACAGCCATCTGCAAGCCAAAAATTTTGAAGAGGCCTCAAAGGGAAAAAGATCTGCCAACACCTTGATCTTAGACTTGTATGCACCAGAAGGTGAAAACTAAATTTCTTGTTTAAGCCTCTCATTGTGTCATACTTGTTATGGAAGTCTCAACAAACCAGCAACAGTGAATATGTCTTATTGTGTAAGCCACATTTTAACTAAGAGTGTAAGAAAGCAAAGAGAACTATAAACCTAACTGACCAAGTTAGCAACTTAATGAAACAAAATCATGAATCATTTTATGCTATGCAGCAAAAACATGTAAAACAATTCTATATATTCTGAATATTAAAAGCAATAATATTAAGAATGAAAGGTAATTCCTAAACATTATAATGGTTATTTACCAGCAACCAACAATACACATATTTTTTCCCATGATTTTCAATGATGGAACAATACAAACATTTCCTTTTAACATCAGCAGCAAGAGAAGAAAGACAGACCACAATGACTGCAGCCATTAAATATTATAGTAAAGGATCCAACAATTTGATGAGAATAAAGTAAAGAAAAAAATGAGAACAAATGATATTATGATTGTCTATTCAGTATTTCCCAGAATTTCTTATTTCAGGGAACACACAGAAATCACTAATGAATTCAGATCAATATCTTACCTCAATTGGAAGCATGGCAGTGTTCTGTTGCAATTGTTTGGGAACTCATTTCTATACAGTAAATCCAAATAAGACAATTTTTTTTTGGAAGAAATGCTTTGTCAAGTTTGCTGGATAAAATATCAATGTATAAAACCCATAAATGTCTTCGATGCATTTAAGATGCATTTGAAAATGTTCAAAATATGCATGGAGATAATTATAAATCTTTATTGCAAATAAAATTTAAACAATTACAGATGGAATTGAAATTTTAATATTTTATAAAATAATTCCTACTAAATTAATTTACAATTTCAATGTATTTCTAACCAAAGATTATAACCTAATGTTTAAAAGAGTAAAGAATAAGTAAGACAAAATTATAGCAAGCAGGAAGGATGATCTCAGACATAAAGTTATAAACTTTATAAATCTACAGTAAATAAGAAGGTTTTATTTTGTTATAAGTTGGCTGATTAATGATAGAATAGAAAAAGAAAACAAATTATTTTTTCATTGTTTTCTTTTTTTTTCTATAGGATAGAAAATTTTGCAGATGATTCTACTAAGTTTATATATCCCTGGTGTTTTACTAAAATGGTATATAATGGAAAATTTATTTCAAAATAATAATGCGATGTCCCAACAACTGCAATTATTAGTGAGCTCAGTGTGGAGAATTAATTACCAGGTTAAAGAGACAAAAGCATATATTAGTGTTAGAAATGTTAATATTAGCTTGAAAGCTGTTTTTGCGTTAGGATATTTATCAATTCATGCATGAACATTAACTGTTGGATGATCACTGAAGAACACAGAAGGAAATATGGAATTTGGAATTTTGTAATTTTGGTATGTAGTTTTCAAATAGAAAATAGTTTCTTTAACTTTTATTTCTCTAGTTATAATGGGAAATTGAGAAAATAAAAATCAATTTAATTGGTTGTCATAGGATTTTTAAATATAGAATTCACTTTACTGACAGAATATTGTATGGACATATTACTATAATTTAAATTTTAAAAAACACTTTATTTATGCCTGTTCAAGTACTGTCACTGGGGATGTATCACAGTGGTAGAGCATTTTCCTAGTATTCAGGAGGACCTTGGTTCAGTTATAGCACTGTTAAAAAAAAAAAAAAAGACAAACTGGGCATGGTGACATGTTTATATAGTCCCTCCTACTCAGGAGAATCCCTGGAGCCAGGAGCTTGAGATCAGGCTGCAACTCTGTAGATTTAATATAATTTGGCATACACGAGTATCATAAAAATATCTTCTTTGTTGTTGCTGTTCTATTGGTGCTGGGTATCAAACCCAGGGCCTCCTACATGTTAGACAAGCATTATTCCTCTGAGTTACACCCTCATCCCCCATAATATTTTCAAGAAGGATTTCTTTTGATTCCTAATGTAATATATTATGATTTTGATGCCTGATTTTTGTAAACATTTGATACGATTGACCCTGGCATTGTGCTTTCTGTCAAAATAAAGTTAGTCACTGAATTTAAACATTCATTTTCAATGGTATCTTTCAGGATTTTTATTTTTGGGGGAGAAGGGATCTTATAGATGCATTCACATTTTCAACCTCAACTTTGCTCAGTTATCATTTATGCATTTAAATTTAATGAAATTCATCAAATATTCAGAAACATAAAAATACTCATAGAATAAGAACTGGTTTAATGAATCTATTTCTAAAAAGCTGAGGAAATGAGTGAACAGGTTATAAAGGTCAGAGAAATACAAATGTAAAAAGTATTGTAGGAGTGTCAACAGGAGATCATCAAGAAGACATGGGGAAAAGAATTTTCAGTTTGAAGAAAAGGATTGTGAAAATTATAGAGAAGTTTCAGTATATAGAGTTTTAGGAAAAAAATTGTAAATGGTTCAATATAAATAAACATATTTTAATAGTTAATGAAAGGAATGGATGTATACAGACAGGCTTAAAATAATGGTACCAAACAGTTCTAATGGTTTCTTAAGTAATTGCTCAATTCTGCATTTTACACTGTAGTGACAATTGCTAAACAATGTTCAGCGGAATAGGGTATTCTATAAAAAAACTGTGTTTGAAATAAGATAAAGACCTTTTAGATGGATTCAATACTGCACCTCTACCTCCACCTGTCTTAGAGATTTATTGTACATCTTAACATATAATCAACCTGTAAGTCCTTCAGGTTAAAAAAATATATATATCAACTTTTTAAAATATATTTTCTAAATTTTATAAAATTGAAAAATTTCTTCACTTAAAACACTGATTCTAATGTCAAGGAAAAATTCCTAATGAATATACTTTTAGAAACAGTTTATAGAATATGCCTTCATTTCACATGTACTTTTTCTCTTTTCTTTAATGAGCGTTTCCCTCATCTCCTCCAAAAACCTCCTCATTAAGCTTACAGTCAAAGCTGAAAATTTTTCTTGTACTTATATGTTTCTACATGAAACCAGTTTGAGGAGCATCAAAAAAAATGTCTTTTAAAAATTCCTTCTGTAAGAATAATGGGATTATTTTATATTCATTTATTTCAAAAATGAAGACCATCTTAGACATCTGCCTTTATTCATCTTTGTGTATGGACAAAGGTATCCAAAAAATAAAATGAAGTGTTTGCCACAAAATACAAATTATATGCTTTTGAAGAAATGATAACATGGATTAGTTAACTTGATTTCACATATTTTCTGAGCCAAGGAAAAATAAGAAACATGTCTTTTGCTGATAATATTACTTATATATATTTTTATAGTGTTTATAAGTTTCAATGTTAAATATCCACATACATAATACATATTTACAAGATTCATTGTTCATTTTCTCTCTTGAGAATTTATGATTTTGTATGTTGTATCACCTTAAACAATTATATTTCTGTAAGAATCTTTTACTTTTGTTATTTTCACCCTATATTTTTACACCGTATGTAACTGTTCTATTTAGGAATACACATAAAAATGTTTCCAAGTTTCCAAAATTCTAATTTAAAAATATAGTATGAAAGGACTATCTTTGAAAAATGGTGAATCCCATCAGATGTAATTACAAAGAATTTCCAACACATATAAAAAATTAAATAAAGTAATTCATTTGGCCCTTCAACTATTATATGGGATGACATAAAATTACAAAATCAAACTGTAAAATCTTGTATATATTACCTATTTGGAAAGATATTGTTATAATTATGCTAGAAAATATAATGAAGAACACAGTCAATTTTTTTAACAATCACTTAAATGTGGGTATATGAATAAAGTAAAGCAACACAAATCAATGTAAAAACCAAGTTAAAATGTGGGTATATGAATAAAGTAAAGTAACCCAAATCAACGTAAAAACCAAGATCGTAGAATGAACAGGCACTAAACATAGATATAGACCAAATTTTCTTGCTTTGAGAGAAGCAGGCACTGGACCCAGATGAATGAGTTGACCTTTGCAAAAAACATTCAGAAACATATTTTCTGAATCCTACCTGGACATATTGAGGAATAGCCGAACAAGGCCAGCGCGAGTCACATATGAAACTGCTAAACTTCCTTACTGGGAGAACCAAATGTCATTTCCTCAGAGAGGTCTTTCTGAGATCTTTTTCTGTTTTGTGACATGATTCACTTCCAAATGCAGTACTACTCTCCTGTAACTGGAAAGATTGTTTCTGTTCTTCATAGACCCTAGAACAATTTGTGATTACAACAAAGTTCACTTGCTTTCCAGTAAGGAGGGAGATGGCAATCTTATGAAATGGGCAGCACTATGGACACACAGAGAACCAAGCTCTCTTGTTCTCTGTCTTATCTCTATCATCAGTTCCTGGGACCAAATGATAGGATTTCAGTTAATATTAATTTGCTAAAAGCCACAGCCAAGTAATATGATGCATGGCATTTTTGGTTGAAAGCCATTGAGATGATATGATTATGTTAAGATCTGCATTCATATGGATATTGGACTCCTGCTGTCCACCTTGGACTGCTACAGGACTCCTGGAGAGTTCCCATTGGTTGGGGAAGTGCAGTAGGAGGGAATTCTGGAGGAGGGACTTCCTGTTGGGTTCCGGGAGAACCCCGCATGGGTCTGTCGGCAATTCTTCCCTGGAGCATATGGGGCATTGGAGGCAGTTTCAAAAATAAAGTTTGTTTCTGCTTGAGTGGCTTGTGATTTTGTGCCCAGCCAGACTGCGGCATTAATTGAATGAATGAATGAATGGATAAGAATGTCTATGCACTTAGTGATGATTTAATTTTATTAATGTTAAAAATTTTAAATGTAAAGGAAACAGGCATGTGTATTTTTTCCTAAAAACATTGCCAACAATTTCTCTTCTTAAATTATCCTATAAAGCTATAATTTGTCCAATAATTAGAGTTCCTTATTTATGCAACTTCCTATCTCAGAATGAAACATGAAATACATGGTGCTCTATTCTGTATCTAAGTATATCTTCTAGAAGACACTTGGATTACTCAGTCACACCTCAGTTCTATTGATTAAGATTACCAGGTTTGGATATCTGAATTTAAGAAAAAATATTAGGCATTCTAGAGTTTAAGAATCTAGTCTTTCTATTTTCCTCAAAATAGAGCCATTTATGATTGCATATTTATTTGAACTACTATACTTCATCAATTCCAAAAATGAATATAAGAATACTTATGCTCCCTTGATGCTAAGGATATTAATTGAATATGACTAAATTAAATGATTAAGTCTAAATTTAATCCTCAAGGAAGTTCCTGGAATTTTTTTTCATAAGCTCTGATGAGTATTTTAATAATTAATCTAAGTTGCAGTGAACAAGTAACAATAACAGTAATAATATGTTTTAAAACTATTCACCAAAAGAGTATCCAATGATTAAATGTAAGGGTCCCTCCCTGTGCGTCTAAAATTTAATGACTGCAACTTGATTAGAATTAGATTAAGTCTATGCATATTATTGAAAGTGCTACCAAGGAACCATATAGTCTATTTCTTCAAACCTACTTATTCTTATTATGTACTAGAATTGCTATCCCATATGTCTTATGTATCTATTCTTATAAATTTCAGAACTCTTTCAAAGTTTATCTTCACCAAACCTTTCCACATCAGATTTTGGTTTTGTGAACTTACAATGCAGAACTTATCACTTATTTCAAGGAAGTATGGGATGAAAATCAGAATAGTTACTTAGTTTAAAGGTAATTTAGGGCTTGGATGTGGCTCAAGTGGTAGCGTGTTCGCCTGGCATGCGTGGGGCGCTGAGTTCGATCCTCAGAACCACATAAAAATAAAAAAAAAAAATAAAAGATGTTGTGTCCACTGAAAACTAAAAAATAAATATTGAAAAAATTATCTTTCTCTTAAAAAAAGGGTAATTTACTTGATTTATTTAATACCATACCCTTCACAATAAAGAAGCTTTGTTCAAAGAACATAAACAAGTGTTAATTACTTTTCCATAAGGTTTAATAATATGAAGAGAACAGAATGAAGTTCAGTTTCCTGGAAAGATGAGTTTGGGAGGGGAAAGGATTATAATTCTCCTAGGCACCAATGAGCTATGTGGTTTTAATTATTAAATTTTTATTGTATGTACACTGAGAAGATGGAAGTAGTACCATTTTATTGCCCTTCTGTTTTTCAATGTTGCATTAAATTGACATTTATCAAAACACTAACAACCACTATTCAAGAAGTTTGAAATTCAGTTTAAAATATCCAACTCAGTAGGAATTAAACTCTTTTTCAATTGTTAAAAGAAAAAAATATGTTTGAGAAAATGTGTTTAGTAAATGGAGAGGAAAGAGGTATGTATATTTGGATGTTAACAATAAAAAAAGATAAGATCTTAGGTGTAGTCAGCACATCCTCCAGAGAAGATCAGAAAAAGGTGTGTTCATTATGATACCAATACAATTTATGATTAATACTCATAATTCAGGGTAAATAAAAGTTTGGGCTCAAGCCACACAGTTTTAAAGTTTTCATAATATAATTTGAACTCAGAGGTTTTTTGAATGATCATGAAATGTTTCAAATTTCAAAGCCAGACTTTGACTAGTGTCAGTTAAATGACCCAACCAATCACCTGATTTATCACATATCAAGTTTATAATTTGTCCATGGCTCCACCATAACACACACACACACACACACACACACACACACACACATACACACACTACCTGTTCATACATACATGAACCCAAATGCACTCCATCTAGATTCTCTAAGTCATTGCTCTTCAAGAATTTCTCTTATGACATTAATGAAATCAGAGGAGCAAGTCAGACTTGAAACTGTAGGCACCACACAATTTTAGGCATTTGACTTAACTTCTTAACTGTTATCCATAACTATAGGAAAGGAAAACAAAATAATAATTCCAACTTTCTTTCATATAACTGATTTATAGTTTGCATGTTTACTACTATGAAAATATCTAACATATTTATGTTTTATTCAAGATTGCTGCCTTGAACCTGGAGTTGCTTTTTCCCATCCTGTTTTGTTTTATAATTAATGCATTAAAGTCCATCACATTTCATCTGAGAACTATTTTTGTCAGAATACATGTGTTCTAATATGCTAAATTCTCATGAATTTTTTTTTACAAATTTCTAAGTAGATTGCAGTAACCCAAATGTTATTAAAGAGGGGTTTCAAAATGCCCGGTTGAATGTTTATTTATTTATCTCTTTCATTTTGCTTATAGTAACTGGTTTTATTGACCTTGGTCACAAAACATGGAATGTTATCTTGTTTAAAACATAAAGTCAATTTTTATAAATATGCTATAGCTCTTTGAAATAAAGCTTTAGTCTTCAGGTGCACACCTTAGGTATTTGTATGGTTGTTAATTATGTCATTCAAATAGTCAATATACTTGAGACCTTTTTACGTGTTTAACCTCTTTTTTACTATGTGAATCCCAGTGGCATGGCTATTTGTAGTTAAGTCTCTGCCATGCAGTGGAATAGTCTATTTATCTATATTTTCATTGGCACCTGCTTCTTGGATATCTGAAAGCTATATTGTTAGGTGCATCCATGTCCATGATTGTTAAAATTTATTGTAATGTTGTAACATTATCAAATAACTCACTTTTTGTTTTTGCCTCAGATTATTTTTGTTAGATATTAATATAGCAACATTGTTTTCATTTCTTGGTATTGGTCCCATATATCTTTTAATCTTCCTCCATTTTCACCTTTCATTTATATATGTCTGATTCTTATTCCAAATTTGAGAAGAATATGCATGACTACTGTGAACACTGACATGCTTTCTCTTCCATCTTTTCTCATTTTCTTGTGTTGGCTTATAAATAACATCATATTTCTTTTGTTTTGGTAGTTGCCTTAATACATATTTACAACTTTACTGAAAACATATCCTGAAGATGCCATCTCAGAACTTGTTAGAATTTAAACCTATTTTTTTTCAATAAGATAAGGACTTCGCATGCTTTTACTCCTTATCCTTGCCCTGTGTCTCCATTCTTGGAATTTGTGCACCCTGCAGTACATGAGAAAAATCAAACTGAGTGAATTTTAGAGGATTTTTGTTTCAAATTGGACAGAGATTCATTATGCTATCTTAAGATGAAACAGACACTACAGTAATTAAAGTAGATTAAAATTTTTTACTGCGTCAACAGAGGAACTCTGGATTAAGTTGTAAATTCCAGGAAATAGGTCAGGTTGTTAATTTGATATTGAGCACAGCTGCCTTTCTGTCTGTTTTTGAGAACCCACAACAACTTAACCTTCATCCAATATTGCATGTGGTGAATAATCCCTCTGTATTTGAACAGATCCTCTAAGTCCTTCTGATGAACTAGAATTTGAGAACATCTGCACTAGTCCAAACCCAGAGAGATGGGCCCTCCACAGAGTTTCCCTTTCCTATGCCTGAGGTGGGACCTGAGGACTTGAATTTTTACTAAGTTCCCAGGCAGTGCAAATGATGCTCGTCCCAGGTCCCCGCATGGGGAACAACAGGTCTATTGCAATAAGTTCTAAGCAGAAGCTGTGAGTACCTGCCCCAACTTTCACAGACTAGACCTACTAGCTCCAAAAAGCCATTCACCTTCTTAATATTCCAGTGACCTCAAGAACAGGGACAGAAGCAGGACCCAATGGTTTCTAAGGTCTACCTATATCTGTTTTGGTTTTTTGTTTTGTTTCTGTCTCATTTGCTCTCTAAAGGTACTATAATTCATATTTTTCCCCATTTGATAAAAGACAGTATCACATTATTGTCTTTATCAGTGAGATACTTTTGCGATAATTGCGTAAGAACTATTACTTTCAATATTTATACTTCAGTAAAAAAATCTTATATAAGAAGATGCAATAGATTTGTTAAAAGTGTTTTTAAAAAAAGGGAAGTAAAGTTCAAATAAATAGACAGCAGTTTACTTAAGTCATGCCATGACTGTTAAATAACAGGCCAGAAATTTGCTTCTGTGTTTATTGTTTTAGCAGCCAAATTAAATGGAAAATGTCAAAAATTAAAATAAATGGCTTAAGTATTATTTAAAGTTCTATGGTGATCCAAAAGTGAAGGAAAATACTTGTATTTGTGGATACTTAGTTAAAACAATGAGAGAAGTCATTGGTTACCGGGAGCTATTGAAACAAAACAGAACTAATGGTTTTAATACAGAGGGCACTGAAGACAGCCCGATCCTGGGGCCCACTACCAACACACAGAGACACAGGGAGCCTTAGGGTTATCTCAACGACAGTTAATTTGTCCACAGCAGGAATTTTACTCCATGAGATTATTTGACAATGGTGATATGTTTGTCACATCTAGGTAGAGGGTGCTACTGGTATCTAGTGATCAGAGACATTACTAAACATCCTACAATGTACACTGCCCAGGCTCCTACAATGAAGAATTAATTATCCAGTCCAACACATCTATAGTGCCGAGCCCGAGAAACCCTGTTCTAGAGTGTAGCTACTTAGAGACATTAATGGGGAATAAAATTAGAAAGGTAACTCAAGGGTTTTAAGGACTAGGATGATGAAATTTTACTTGAAATAGAAGGTTCTGAGCAACCGTTGAAGTACTTTGATTGAAGGAAAGATATGATATAGTGCCCTTTAGGAAGATGAAGTGTCAGATGCCTGGAGTTGATTGGAGGAGGAAGAGATGAAGACAGAGATGAGTAGCCGGGTTAAGAGCCTGTAGCCCCCATTCAGGTGAGAGGTTACAAGTGCTTAAACTTCAGAAAGGACAGGAAGTGATCTGCGAATGGAGCACTGCAGGAGAGGGGTACACAGGACTCAGCAACTGCTTAAATTATGGGAAGGGAGAAGAAAGTGGCTGGCAGAGCCACAAGGGTCAGGAGAGAAGGTTTGTCTAAGGGGAGAAATGCATATTGGTTCTGAGGTGTGGGCAGGTCATTTAAAGGTGGACACACCGAGCAGGTCACAAGAAGGCAGGTAGATTCAGCCTAGTATGTCTGTCTACATTCCTCCACTCTTCCAGTTGAGTTGGATCCAGGTTACCACCCTCACTTGCAGCAAAGTGATCTTTTGAGTTCCAGGTGTGTGTCTTGGAGGGTGGGGGACGGGAATGTTCCTGACTCTTCAGCAATTCAGTCCCTGAGGCCAGCTCATCCTGTCTCTTCCCGGCAGCTCAGAATGGGAGTTCCCTAACTGTTTAACATTAGTCAAGGGTACTAATGGTTTTTGTTTACTATCAGTTGTTTCTACTTTTGTGCCCAGCAGCTCTGATTCCAGGGTTGTAAATTAGCAAGCCACATTTGTGTTCTGGGCATGAGTTCACGTTCATGTAAATCCTCCGCATGCTGCTACAGATCCACCCAAGTCCACTGTTCAGCACATCCCGACGTGTACATTTGAGAGGTTTCCATGAATTACATTCTTTGTTTTAATCCAGCATTGACTCATTCCCATGTATTTACCATCACTCTTGCTCCAACTTGACCCATGCTGCTTCGTTAGCCTCATTATGTATGTTTTACTTTATGGTGGGCAAAGACTCTCCCCCTCCTCCTCCTGAGGCATGAGTGGAAGCAGAGGAGGCCAGGAATTAATCACCATTACAGCTGATGTACACACCAGCCAGAAACAGGCACTTGATGATATTCGTTAGAGGAAAGCATGGCTAATTTAATTCCTTCTGATTTATGCAAGCACATTTGCCTCCTCTGCAGGGTATCCTTGGGCCTCCAGCTCCACAAGATCATTCTATGACAGAAGCCATGAATTCTATGTATTGCAACCGTATTCATTTGCAACCAAATTCATGCAAACTGAATTTCTGATATAAAGAGCAAACATAATAAGGCAAGTTAACTCTGAATAGCAAAGGTTTTTCTTCTGTCCTCTGAGCTTTCTGTCAACCAATTAAGTGGTCTAATAGATACCGGAGGAGATACACTCTCTGGGTTTTGTTGAGAGGGATGGATTTGGTACTTACTGTCCTTAAAGTGTTCATCTGAGTAACTTACATCTGCAGAGCAACTTACATCTTTTCCTCACAACTGGAGAGTTTAGATCCTGGGAATTTTTGACTTGCTGCCAGTCTATTAATCGCCTCTTTAGCACTTTCATTTTCTTGTCCAAGTTGCAGAATCTGCTTTTCCAGAAGTTTCTAGCAATGAACAACTTTGGATGAATGGCTCACAGGCAGCAGAGAGAGAGCTTCACCTGTGTCACAGTTCTCTAGAATGAGCCCGGCTTCTCTGACTTGATTTATGTTGGAATTCCTTTGAAGATTTTGTGTTTAATGGAAATAAGTAATCATAAAAGGTAATAAAGGGCCAAATGATAAAAATAACCAGCCTTGGAAATATGGATTTTTGAAAAGCCATGGAAGAGATTGAGATTTTTGTTCTAAAAGGATTCAGAAGACTGAGTATCTGGTTTATTTAATATCTGTACTTAGGGATGGACAAAGGTCTCCCTGGGATTCTGGAAGGGATTTTTAGAATGATATATGTTACAAATTAGGTCCTCTGGGGCCTAAAAATGAGAAAAATGCTTTTTAGAAATTATTCTTTCTTCCACATAAGACCTGGCCAGTTATAGTCTTTCTTCCTTCTTGTTTTACTTACCTGGAACATCTCTTAGGAATTGTCATGTCCAAACTGTGAAATTGAGCAGCAATGATACAATTTTCAAGAAATGAAATTAAAATCCTGCCATCAGTAATACTTTAGATTTACTGCAGATGTTCCCAGCCATCTTCCTGACCCAATGAGAGCATCTCTTCAGATTCTATCAAAATGGTTATGAGGGATAACTTGGGAACAGAGGTCCATTGGTACCTAAGAACCATTTTACTCCAAGTGTTCCTGGGAATCGCCAACTGGGTTTTCTAACTTTTCACTCTGCCTTGAGGCTTGAAGCAACTCCCACAGGTGCAAAAGCCCACACACCAAAGTCAGCTGTATTTCAACCCAAGTTGTTTCCACTGTGTCTCCAGCAATTTCCTCTGTAACCTTCTATCCTGTGACCATCTTAGATGAAAAAGCTATACTTGGTGTTGTTACATATTCTTTTCCCCTGGGAACAAAATAGGGAATTTGTTGATTCTATACACGGAATGAAATTACCTAAGGTTTCTACTAAACCTTACTGTCATTTAAGATCGAAAATGAATAATCGAATTTCCCTAAGAACTTCAAAGTCGTTCTTAAATAACCTACATTAATACAGAAACAAATGGGAAATGTGGACCTTTCCTTAGGTCTCATGAGTAAGGATTATTCCTCTGTTAATTAAAATAAATTCATCTAAACTGCTTCATGTGACACGATTCATCACATTCAGGATAACGATATGCATTAGCTAAATAGCCTCCATCCATGAATACCAGATAATGAAATTAGTGTTAGTGAGTAAGATAAATATTTTTAATGGAATGGAAAATGAGTACTCAAGGCCACCAACCCGGTATTTGGCAATCTTGTTGTTAACTTTAGGTCTTCCTTTTAAAGAATTACAGGAAAGCTTAAATTGTTCAGGATAATTTTGGAGAACCTTTGAAACACGTGAAAACGTTAATGAAAACATCACTTTTGAAAAGGGCCACCGTGGTGTTGGAAAACTGAGGTCAATAACCTGCTTCTGAATTTTAGGTAGCCTTGACCATGTTCTCTTTCTTAAATAGCAAAATCACCGAGAAGTGAATCATTTGGACATTTTTATAAAACAACACAAGTCCAAAATGAATACTGATGTTACAGTAAAGACCAAACTGTCTTCTACTATTTAATATGAAGTTAAATATGTGCACAGTCAGTTCAATTATAATAATTGCTTAAGATCAATTTTTAAAAATTTAAATAAAGATCATAAAAAGGAATCAGAATTTAATCCTTCCATTTTTTTTTTTGTACTTGGCATTGAATGCAGAGGTGCTTAACCCCTGAACCACATCCCCAGTCCTTTTATATACTTTTTATTTTGAGACAGGGTCTCACTAAGTTGCTTAGGCCCTCTCTCAGTTGCTGAGGCTGGCTTTGAACTTGTGATCCTCCTGCCTCAGCCTCCTAAACTCCTGGGATTACCCTTCCATGAATTTTTAATAAATAGCATCACTTTCTTTATTCATCAACTATGTACATACGTGTGTGTGTGTGTGTGTGTGTGTGTAGTTTACTGGTAATTAGAATTTTTTCTTATTTTTTATATTTATCAAAAGACTTTTATAACATAAATGGAAAACAGTAAAATAAAAACAACTTTGCTATGTACCATATGCTATTTATGTGTGTGGTGCTGGGGACTGAACCATGGGCCTTGTACAAGCTAAGCAAGCGCTGACCAATGAGCTATATCCCCAGCCCAGACATATGACATTATGAACATTTTGCATATAATATAATCTCATTTAATCCTTAACAAAAACTTTGAAATAGTTATTACCAACTGTAATTTTTTACACAAAGAAACTGAGACAGAGACATGCTCAAAATTAAACTGTTACTGAGTGACAGAGTTAGGATTTTAACTTAGGCCTTAACTCCAATCTGTCCTAGCCATTGTATATATTATACTATAAGGAACCACAACTTGTTTGACTACATTAAACAGGGGACTTGATATTCTCTAACTTGAAATTGGGGCTCATGTTGATTTATATTTGTGTTTTATATATTTATATTAAAAAAAACAATAAGATCTTACAGATCTTATTGCCTAACAAATTCTATTTTTTTTTTTTGGAAAAAAACATCTGTATTACCAAACTTGTATCCTATATCCTAACTCATTTTCCACATGTGCATGTGTCTGGCCATCAAATTGATTGGTGGCAACTATGAATTACACAACTGTCAATAATGTGTTTAAATCAAAAGAGTCAAGTAGGTACAGGAACCACTCTTTGAAAATAAATTTAGAAGTATTTAATTATGAGCCAGGCATAGTGGCATACCCCGTAATTCCAGTGGCTCACGAGGCTGAGCAGGAGGATTACAAGTTCAAAGCCAGCCTCAGCATCTTTCTGAGTCTCTGAGCAACTTAAAGTGAGAACCTGTCTTAAAAATTTTAAAAGTAAGATGAAAATGGGCTGTGAATGTGGCTCAGGGGTTAACCACCACTGGGTTCAATTCTTACTACAAAAAAAGTATTCAATAATGAATAAATTATACAACCTCATAGCACATAGGCAAAGAACCTTATACATTCTAAGGACAGATGTCTCATGCTTTGCAATTCCAACATATAGTTTATCTGTTCTGATCAAGAGGATACTTAGGAAGTTAAAAATAATTGCCATTGATCACTGAAAGGCTAATAAGCCTTAAGAAATGTGTTATGAGCTATTTTGTACATGTTTTCTTCTATAGTTTAAATAATTTTTTTTTCCTGTGTTGTATAGGGCAGG
The DNA here is from genome assembly GCF_047511675.1 of Marmota flaviventris. Lineage (NCBI taxonomy): Eukaryota > Metazoa > Chordata > Mammalia > Rodentia > Sciuridae > Marmota > Marmota flaviventris. The sequence goes on from NC_092514.1 coordinate 5,592,261, forward strand.
AAATACATTCAGTTAAATCTTAACATCCTGGGGCTGGGGCTATAGCTCAGTTGGTAGAGTGCTTGTCTTGCATGCACAAGGCCCTAGGTTTGATTCCCAGCATGACTTAAAAAAAAAATCTTAGAAATACATTGAGAGATGCATTCAGGGTCACTCCAGGTGAATTTAGATTAGTAGGAAATAACCAGAGACAGAGGAAAACACCTTTTTATTAAGATTCTTCAGCGATGGCTCCTCTGCTATAGCTCTCACAAGAGAGGCAGACAAAAAGAGGAAGTATGTTCTGAAGCCCCTTTTTACTGCGGGGAAGACACTTGAGAAAGTTCCACCCCAATGAGGGGGTTGGGTTTCAGGGGGTTGAGTCTTGTGGTCAAGCTTTCTGATGTCTGTCTTGTGGTCAGCAGATTCACTGACATCTTGGAAGGCCACACCCATCTCAGGTGCTATGTTGGGGTCATAGGCAGAGGATTGAAAAGGACATAGGTGCACAGCCCAGATAGAGAGGCAGCATCAGTTCAGTCCACTCATATACTCATGCTCATAGTTCACACATACACAGCTCATGGCTGGCTCACCACAGAAATCTTAACATTCTTTGGTGGAGACATAAAATTCTCATAGCTGTATGCAGCACAGCATGGCTCTTCCAAGGTGGCAGTTAAGCCATTAAGTTTATTTCACTGTGTGTGAGCAGACAGAGGAGTGGTTACCTTGGGTGACATTTAAGTGCAATACATAACTCTATCCCTTTTGAACTGGTAATCAGTATTTCCTGTTGGGTGACAGAGTAAAAGCACTTTCTCTCAGCAGTCCTCCACAAAAGACATCCAAACAAGAAAGAAGAAATATGTTGCACAATTTTGAACGAGGAAATGACCACAGCTGCAATAGTGATGGTGATAAACATTTGACAAACACAAAGAAAAGTCTGTCATTCGGAGGAAGGCTATTATGAGAAAACTATAGATTTTAAGCAGTGTGGCTTTTTGCTTCCTGAAAGTGACAAAATCAAAGGTGCAACCAATGACCATTTTCTTGAAAAACCATAATGTATGTGCATGAACTAGCCAAGGAAGACTATCATGTACTCACTCGATGCTAAAGATTCTTAGTTTGAGATATGGGGTTCCAAGAAGGCAGGGAGACTGGACATCTAAGAAGACTGAACCATTTTTCAAGTTTAACATCCTAATTTAGAGAAAAACCTTGAGGGAGCAGCTAAAAGGGAAAGAAAAGTAGCAATCATCTTCACAGCAGTTGGTCCCAAAGCCGGAGTAACAAGGTTATGGAACAGAGAACTTGTGATGGGCAGACCAGAGGGAGGAGAACAGAGACATGAAGAACACGTTCCCAGAGCAGAGACAAGTTGATCAGGTGAGAATGCTCAGAATAAGAAAAAATGACTGGGAGAGAGGGCAAGTTATGTTATGCCAGATTCGTGGGACCCCAATAGACCTCCAGGAGCCGAATCCGATGCAATCACACAAGAGTCTTTATTGCAAGCTCGAGCCTGGACTCACAACCGTTCCCGACGCAGTGGTCCCAGGGATTGAGTCCCGGTCCTTTGTTCAGTGAGATTTTATAGGTTTTGGGGGGATACTCTATGCGTCACAGCATCACACAGCAAATCATTCCATACCGCGGGAAAGTCAAACAACAACTCTTAACATTGACTAGCACATTCAATGGTGGGAACAAGTTGGGTAGGGGTGATTGGTTAGTACAAAAGGGGGATTCGTTTGAACTGATTGGTTTAGGCCATGAGGGGTGTACGTGCTAAACTACATGGCTTCCCAACATGTTATCAACCACCATAAACTACTTGGGGGTCATCTGGCATTCCAGGTATTTTCCCTGTCTCATGCTGATTGGAGGTTGCTAGGGGGTTGCTATGGGTCCTCACCTAGCCTAACTGAGTCAGGGACACCTGGCGCAGCAGACCTCTCCTGTTATTTACAGACAAACAACTCAGCAGGGTGGGTATGTGCTTAGGGGTGCTCTGTGGGTTTTTCCAAGGACAAGGGTCACTCTGCCTTCCTCGGACAGGCTTTGCTCTGAGGTAGAGGCTGGTTTCTCAGAAATGGAGTCACATTAGTTTCTCAGTTACAGTGGCACAAAGCCCATAACTGATGGGTACAGGAGTCCTCTTTAGCCGCCATTTTGTTTTCTGCTGTTTCAGTTACCTGTGGTCAACTTTAGTCTCAAAATATTAAATGGAAAATTACAGAAGTGAACAAAGCATACATTATGAATAACTTTTATTGTCATTGCAATTATTCTATTTTATGATTATTTGCAGTTGTTAATCTCTTTACTGTGTTTAATTTTTCAATTAACTTTTATCCTAGGTGTGTACCTATAGGGGAAAAAAAAGCATGATGTACATAGGGTTGGGAACTATCCATGGTTTCAGGTTTCTGCTGAGGGTCTTGGAATGCAATGTATTTCCTGTGGATAAGAAGGGAATGATATACTCAGTAAATAATTCTTGGGTGACTCAAAGAAGAAGGGAGGATGAGGAGAGCAGACGGTGGCATGTTTACACTCTTACTGCCATGTTTACACTCGTGCCACAGAGAGATGCACACTTTGCCTCTTTTTTTGGTTTTTCTAGCCAGTGTGATATTCTGGGCGTATCTACACCTGGTCCAGAACGGTACATTGTGTTCTATCTTTAACTTGCAGGACATACAGCAATAGTCTGAGTCCCCTGAGAAGCTCTAGAATAATCAACAGATATAATTTCTCTTTCACACTTCTTTGAGCAATCATTAAAAATAACAGAAGTAAATTTAATTTAAGCTGAGGGGCTATCTTTGGATGCCATCAGGACAGGATAGAAGAATATGTTTTTCCATTTCAATGAGTGTCAGAAAATATTTTTATTGGTGGTACTGAAGTTAGAAATACAGTAACTTTTAAACCCATGCCTTCTAAAAGGGATATGTATCTTATTAACACTTTATAGAGTTTCCTAAATTTTCTTTAATTCAGTTTCCTCATGTATAAAATGTTGATAAAAATATCTGCCATGCAGATATTTACAAAAATTTACAAAAAAGGAAAAAGTTTTGTGAAGCATCTGATATAATGCTTGGTACATTTTAGGGGTCTACTTTTCCCTGTTTTTGACAGAACCCTAATTTGTTAATATTTTCTTAGGACCTTTTTAAAATGTCACATTCATTTAAAAGTTTTGAAGTAGAGAAAATAAAATCGAACATTTCTAAAATATTTAAAATAACTCATTAAATTTAGAACAACAGTAATGCCTGAAAATGAATGATCACGTTTCCACATTGGAGACGCAGTATATTTTTATTTAATTTTTCCAAATTCAACAATGACCAGAGTTGATTGTTTATTTTTTTCCTCTCACTTCCTGTACTTACTTCCTGCTCACTTGTCAATGTCAGAGACTGGAGGACAGATGGGTCAACTTCAGCCATTGCTTCTGGCACACACCGGAAGCTGCGAAGGCTGGAGGACAGTTTCTTACCAAGCCAATCCACAAAGGTGGAAGAAGCTCCCTGCAAGTGGCCCTTGGCCTCAGTGTTGCCACCACTAAGGTCAGCTGCAGGCTGCCTGGGATCAAAGGCAAGAGCCTGTACCTTGCTTATCAGCTCATTCACGAAATAGTTCCTGAGGTAAGGGCAGTACTCCTCTCCAGGGGCAGTTGAAACATGTGCAGAAATATGTTTTGGATGCTGCAATACTTTAGGGTATTTTTAAAAATATATCTTCCTAGTTATTAATGGACTTTAATTTTATTTATGTGTTTATCTGGGATCTAAGAATCAAACCCAGTGCCTCACATTGGCTAAGCAAGTGTTCCACCACTGAGCCACAACCTCAGCCTGCTTAAGGGTATTTTTAATATTTAATGCCAAGGAGCCATGAATACTACATACAATGTGCTTGGGAGCCTGCAAATGGAAAACCATCCCACCCAATTTTCCTCCTTTTGCATTTTAACTCATTGCTATACTTCGTATGCATACACATGCATAGGGATGTCTAGATCATGTATAAATTTAATATGCGTGTGCATAACGTGAACAATATCCATCTCAAAATATCATCAGAAACACACAGGTCAGTGGATAGGTTTTCCGCAGTTGATCTGCTTTGGGATTGATCTTGTTGCTCAGTATGTTGATTCTCAAACCATTGCCTAAAAATGCAACCCTTGGCAGTAAATATTACATCTACTTCAACCCCAACTTCTGTTAAATATTTAGAGTTGCAAAGATATCTAAAAACTCATGTCAAGTGATTCTTCTTCTCCTCTTTTAACCTCATGAGTTAAACATTCTCCCTCTAAGAAGCCATTGCCAGAAGGCCACTTTAGGTAGGTAGTAAATCTCTGTGGCAGCCTGCATGTGATGCCTCCTCTTTAGGAATGGGTGCTTTTTAAGGAAAGACTTTTGTAGGTGGTTCTTTTTTGTTCTGGCATTGCATTTATATTGGGTTCCACCCCCACATTTTTTTTTCATCTAGTTGCACTTTTCAGAAAGCCAGCTTATGAAAAGATATATATCTCTTTTTGTCCCACTCTAGGATGCCATCTCTTCTTATTTATATACACTGTCACAAACAGAAGCTCTGGAAACACCAACTCTTATTTTTGGTGGAACCCTGTCTTTCCTCACCTCTTGCAGACCTGAAGGAAATTATATCCTAAGAAAATAGATTTTGACATAGGGCAAGTTCCCTCGGGGATGCTCTGGACCTTTTTAAAATGAGTTTCTTGAGTCCCTCGGCAAAGAGGTTTTGATTTTGATGGGTGAATTCTCCCCAGCAGTGACAGGGGTATTGCTTAATTCTTCTTAGTCAAAATTTTCAGTATCAAATAATAAAAAGAATGTAGTCGTCTAAGAAATAATGTAGTGGGAAAATGACAGATGACAGGGCCATGGAGAGCAGGGAGTACAAACTGTGCTGGAGACTAAACTATTGCTTGTTGTTCAGAATTATATCTTTTACAGAAACTGAAGGGCTTATGTGTTTCCCGGTTCCATGGTAAACCTCAGCAGTCAGAAAATGTCCTTAGGTCACACGAGCCTTAGCAGACATGCATCCACATGTCATGACTCTGTGAAAGGCCAAAACAAAAAGGTTGCTGTGTTTCTCATCATGTCTGCAAGATGCAGGGCTCTTTCTCTTTAGAGGAGGACATGACTTTGAATCTTTATGAGGACTCTTTTCACTGCTCTAATTGAGTCCAATTCCTTATTAGACATTTAACAGTTTTTTTTTTAATATTCTTATTGAGCTCACCGGACTATGCAAAGTCATAACACGTTGGAATATCTTATCTACGCCCTTGCAAGAAGTTACCTCTATGATCAGAAATTTCGTTCTGTTTGTTCTTCTCTTTCTATTCTACCCTATTTTTTGCATGTGGCTATGGTTCCTGGTTTTACCCGCAGACTGGAAGCACTGAAATGTCGCAAGAAGGGCACGCAGTAGCCTTACCCCGAGCAAGTATTCAGGTTTCTTGAAAAATCAAATGCTTACTATGAGATTTCTAATCCAGTTGCACAAACTTTAAAGTTTCTAACTTAAAACTTCCCCATGGGGGTCTCATGTGATTTACAGTGGAAATAGCCAATGCTTCTGTTTTACCTAATAAAGAGATGTTCAGGGGAAGAGGCTGTGGGAGAACCTTGGTAGATTCACCATGGAGTAGCTGGGAAGGCCCCAGTGGCCTGCCAAGTCCTTCTCTGTCATATACCTCAGCATATGTCTTGTGTCTGTCTCAACAATCTAGCTCACATGACTTCGTTCCTATTAAATGGAAGATAATATTTATTTATATGACTAAGTATATATTACAGCCTCAACTCTTTCCCTTGAGACTTACATATCATTTTAAAAGTCTGATCACCTATAACTTACAGAGACAAGTTTGCTGCGGTGTCTAACTTAGTCACAAAGAGATTTTCCTTGAACTTTGAGCACAAACATTTATTTATTTACTGAAATAAAAACAAAATCAACTTATCCTATGTTGCCTTTAAGGAAGTTAGCATGGAAAAAGTGTCAATTTCCAGAAACAAAGTTTTTTTGATTCAAAGCAGAGTAATCCATCACCTCTTTTCATGCAACACAAACCATAAGCATATCCTGTAAATTAAAATGTATATTATGTCAATACACTTCATTATAGCAATGTGTCCTTTCCTCTTGTCTTCCCTAAGATTCTCTTCTACTCAAAAATATTATTATGTACATTATAATCACCACAGTGTTTGCATGAAAGGCAGAGCTTGATTTTCTTTTCCATGTCCTCTGGAAATCTCAAGCTTCAACAATTAAAATTCTGCAAATTTTTGCTTCTGCAATGGTTAATAAAAGACACTAGCTCTATCCACATATTTAGGTTTTTGTGAAAAGTCAAATGCAATAAAAAAGCTGTGTCTTTATTACATAGGACAAAACCCCTAAGTTTTCAGTTTGCAGACCATGATTGTGGAGATAGAGTGCTTATTATCTAGCCCCTCATCTTCTAAGTCACTCTGCTTCAGCAGATAGCATCAGTATCATCAGTTATCTCCTACTCTTGGCCTCTTTTGCCTTTAAACACAGTGCCAGGAAGATTCCAAGAAGAGTCAGAGGTGAAGATGAAATGTAGATAGCATGGCAGTACTCTTGCATTTTTCTTTTTGCAGGAGGTGGGGGTGAGCGGGTACCAGCGATTGAACTCAGGGGCACTCGATCACTGAGGTATATCCCCAACCCTTTTTTGTATTTTATTTAGAGACAGGGTCTCACTGAGTTGCTCAGCACCTTGCCATTGCTGAGGCTGGCTTTGAACTCACCATCCTCCTGCCTCAGCCCCTTGAGCCACTGGGATTACAGGCATGCACCACCATGCCAGGCTCTTGCATTGCCTCTTAAAACCAACTCTATTTATGATATTATTTCACCAGTCTTAGAGTCTGTAGCTTGGTACATAAACACAATTCACATGTCTTTACAACTCTTCAAATGAGCAAAAATGTGCACCTAGACCTGGGTCAGTACTATAATTAAAATATTAAAATATAATATATCTTGTGGGTATGTGTATGAATTCTTCTAAAAACATACCAAAATGTTTATGATGCTAATCTCTCGGTGATGAGGTAGAAATACTCTTGTGTTCATCATGTAACTTGTGGGGATCTTCCAGATTTAAATTTTTTTTTTTTGTAGTTGTAGATGGACAGAAAGCCTTTTTTTAGTTGTTTATTTTTATGGGGTGCTAAGGATGGAACCCACTGCCTCACACATGCTAGGCAAGCACTCTGCCAATGAGCTACAGCCCCAGCCCGATCTTCCAGATTTTATGATTACCATGAGAACATTATCAGAAGAAAACAAAGACCTAGGGTGTTATTGGTGAAATGCAACTAACAGTTACTCTCCATTTGAAACCCTGCATTTCACAATCAGAACACCAAGTTACTTGTCAGTGGTGTGGACTGCTCTTCAACCAACAGAAGCACATATAATAAAATAGATATATGATACACAGCAGTGGGGAAGATGAAGCACAGTGTAAGAAGGCAGAGCCAAGAGGGAATTGTATGTTCAGAACACACTTTAGAAAGAGCTGAAGTTTCTGAGCAAAATGTGTTTTTGTCTGGTGAGAGGATGTTTATCAACAGTGTATATGATGTTGTTTGAACTTTATACACACAATGCATTTATCATGAATTCATTATGTTTAATAAAATTAGATTATAGTGTAAAATATCATTTTATACTTTGTGTTAAACTTATTTAAGGTGGTAACCAAAGATATGCCTGTGACCTTGGGGATGGACTGATGTTTTAATAGAAAACCTAGAGACTGTGAAGGAAGATCGAGGTGTTTGTTGGAGACTCCCCGATTTCCATGACAGCACAATCCATCTTTGATTCTTTCTTCTTCTTCAGCAGTGTTAGGACAGGTTCTCAGCTTCACCTCCATGTTGTCTCAAGAAGCTGCTCATCTTGTTCACTCCCATGGTCTCTTTCTTGTTCCTGGCTCTGATTTCTCTCTGCAACAGCATTCTCATAAGTTTGTGAGCCCTCTTATCTTGTTCCAACTAGCACAGTTTTTCCATGGTTGCCAGATTTATTTTCTTGGAGACACATATGCTTCTGCCATCTTCTGCTTAATAAAACCTTCATTGGCTGCTCATTACCATGCAATAAATCCCAAGTGATTAATCCAGCTTCAATCACCTCTGATTTGTCTAGTTCTAAGTTTTCTCATTTAATCTTTACAACAGCTCATGCAATAGGTGCTATGACTCTTCCTACTTGACAGGGGAGAAAGCTGAGATCCAGGGAGCCTCAGTGACTTGCTCGAGGTCACGGGCAAGTAAGACTTTGAACCTGGACAATCCAGGTCTCGAGGTTGTGCACTTGCTAACTTAGCTCTCTGCTGTGCTCCTCCAATGGACGGATGTCTCCAGGGCACGTTCGTTGGTAGAATTTCAAACTATGAAAATGTTTCAGAGTAGTTAATGGGATATCAGCCTTCTTAATTCATTAAACCATATAGCTAACCATATAGGGTAGTGAACACAAGTTTCTTTGGATTGCAGGGCTCAATTTGGGCAGCCACTCAGAGCCACAGGGCTTTATGATGTCTTCCTTCTCATAGTGCAAAAACCAGAACACCCTGTTCCCACTGAGCCTACTCTCTCCAGAAGTGGAGGAGATTGCCAGTTCTCATTAAGCTTTATGAAGCTACGTGGCAAATGGAAGCCAGGTTGCTTGGAGACTAGGTATTCTTATATCTTTCGGTTGCCCAGGATATTTCCTGGGACAGAGCTCAAGAGTTGAAAGTCCACAGGTTGGGGTGACTTTTTCCTTCCTGGGAAAATTGATTTAGAGGGAGTTAAACAGGTTCCAAAATATGTAGGCTGTCGCTAATCCATCATCTTTTGGGGGATATTTCTCTTCTGATGGAATAGCACCACTTCCATCAGCCACCATGTACAATAAAATGTATATATTTTCATGATTAAGAGGTTTGGGCTGTAGGCAATAATATAGTCATAATTTTACCATCCTATTCCTTTGAGGAGTACTGAATAAAATGAAATTTTAAAAAATCACTGTTTTACAAATCCAAGTTGATCATTCATTTCATAGTTCAGCTGTTTTTTCCTCTTGAATAAAAAAGTGTTGTACATTCATCATATAATATTCAAACATTACAGAAAAACAGTTGTTTATTTCTATAAACAACTTCTCAAAGAGAACTGTAATTAATAGCTTGCTGAACTCCTCTACCTCTAATTTTTAATCTACATACACACTTATTCATCATATATTATTAATGATAATTTAAACAAAATTAAATCTTATTATGAATACTCCTCTAAACTTTAGTGTCAAAATGAGCTAAGGTTAGTGAGTGTAAAACCACTCAAGAATTATCATATCTCAAAATTTCCTTTGTATATGGGAATCTCAAAATTTAGTGTGGCCTAATTTGGTATCTCTAATATGTTCTGTATTCTAGTAAATGAAAACAGCTTTGAATTAAAAAAAAACAAGTTTTCCTCTTAAGTCACAGAAACTAACATTTTTTTAATCCCCCACATCATTCTAAAATGTCTCTACTACTGACCTGACACAATAAATATTACAGGGACTTTGCTATTCCTCTTTAAACACATATGGAAATCTGTCAATCAAATCTGGTATTCATAAGATTCATCCACATTACCTGCTTACTTATATGCATTTCAAGATTTTTCCTTCTGGGGAGGGAGTTCTCATCCTTCAAAGAAAAGAAAAAACAAACTGAACAAACATACAAACCATTAATATAACTTACATATATTTAGATATAATTTATACTTATATTATATAACTTTAATATGGAACAAATGCACAAAACATTAATATAACTTACATATATATATAATTTATATATAACATAACTTTAATATATGTTAAGATAAATGTTTTGCATATATTTTAAATATATACCCATATGTATATTTTATAAACATCCATGGCAAATAAGTTTAAAATTTAAAATTAAAGGAAAAAGCACTCAAATAGAATAAATGGAAAAGAAAGACTTCTACAGATTAGATAACAGTGACCAGGTTTACAATGGATCCCTCTCTTTGTAGACTCCTTGAACCTCCACTATTATTTTCTAAACACTTTAAACATCTGGAAAATTTTCCACAAAAGGTAGTTCTACACTAAATAGATATAGAAAAACCAAAATATCATTAGAAATTAGTAAACAGAATAGCGTAGAAGTTATACTATTTGAAGAATATGGATGTATTTGACGAGTACTCAGATTTAATAGAAATTACCTCTGCCTTTTTCTCTTCTCACCTTATCAACCCTCCTTTTCTTTCTCCCTTTTCTTCTATGTCTTTCCATATTTAAATTTAAGAGGTGGATTAGGAGCAGAACAGAAACACTTATATTGGGAATATGTTAATAACTGCATTCAACCACGTGAAGAATTAACCTTATCTATTTATTTAGATCAGGAAGGACTAAATGACAAATAATAGTAGGAAATTTCAAGGAATCCAATTTTAATATAAGAAAACTTATCTGCACTCAGTGGTGTACATAGATGAAAATCATTGAATCGAATGGTGGTGGTGGTGGTGGTGGTGGTGATGGCACTGCTGTTATCTATAATGCAAGAAATAATTGTTAACCTGTTTCTATCATTTTGAGTACATTACATGTACATTACACCCCTGTCTGCACATTTAACCTTTACAGGAGCTTCATGAAGTAACTAATTCCTTATTCTCGTTTTATAAGTATGGGGATTGGGATATTAAATCCTTTTTCCATGTGTTATGGATAAGGCTGAATATAGGGCTTTGTCTCAGAAAAGGATAGAGACAAGCATTGTAAGGGGCTGCCTCCCTGTAGAGACTGAGCTCATAAGGATATTGCTAAACTTAATTGTTGTGAATCATGTATTAGTGAATTAGCCATTGCATCATCTAGATAAATGTTCCAGGAAAGGTGAAAGCCACTGTGGTAATAAAAATGCAGTAACATTCAAGGAACTGGTGAACTGTTTGTTGGAGTTCATGGGTTTTGTTTTCATATGTTATGATCAATCATAAAGGTCATAATTTCTGGGTTGGCAATTTTGGGAGCCTTTAGAAGCCATCCCTGTCCATACACATATTCATTCCAGACAATGCTCGCTTCTCATGTAAGTTACAAAGTACACCTCAAAACCCAGCAGACTTTGGAAGACACCTCATCATGGCAGATTCAGTACATGAAACCTTCGTTTATCTTCAGAATTCTTAAGTCTTTCTTCTCATAGCGTCAGTGTAAAGCTCATCTCCAGTGCTGCTTCATTTTATTCAGTTGAAAGAAGGAAGTGCAAGGATCAATGCAGTGCTGTAGGTGCAGTGGACCAAATCCCCGCTTTAACTGGAATTCAGGACCCAATACATAGGGCCCTTAAACAGTCTGTTATCAAGATGAGCAAATACGTTGCCATATTTCATTATTGAAGCACTTGCTGCCATGAGCATTAAGGAATGGCAAGGTTTCTATGGATGTCATAGCTTTCCACATGAACAATACATTTCACTTCAGAGATGTGTGCTGGAATTGGCTGTATTGTCTGTGTTCTAGCCTGTGAATAGAAATGACTGTGCATGTGTGTATTAAGTGACAGATTTTCCTGTTCCTTTTGCTGGAGCATAAGCCTTCTAAGGATGGGACTCACTACTTGCATGATAGCTCCTTTCACTGGTAGGACAGCATTCTATGTAAGCCCAGAGAATGTGCAGAAATATGACAAGGTAATTAAAATTATCATCAAACTTTGGGTAACTATTTAAACTTCCAAGAGGTATCCAACTGCTAATTCAAATTTCTGAATATCTCATCACTCCTCTAAAGCTATTTTGCATTTGTATCTATTTAACAGGATACATTTGTATGAGTTCATTTTTTTTAGACACTTACCCCAATAAACTGACTGCATAAAGACGTGACAAAAAACAACAACAACAACATTTGTGTTGTAACATTGATTGTGCCTTAAACAATTTTTTTAAATAATGTGGGGGTTTTTATTCCAATAAGTTGATTGGTGCTGATTCCTGAATATGTTTTTCCAACACAATTTATGAGAATTAAAGTCGGCTCTGCGTCCTCGATTTCAGATAACTCGACAGTGGTGCACTCCTGATAGCATGTGATTGTGTCTCCTCTTTGATAGCCCTGGGTCATTTTCCATGCCATTCAATTAAAAGAATTTCCATTATGACTAACTTCATGTGTTCTGAAGATCTTTCATCAAATGGTACAGTGGGGCATTATTTTAAAATATAAATGCCCATAAGAGAGCTCTTTATTTTCTTCCTACTGGGACACTTTTCTTTTTAGTGTTTGTACATCACCCAGAACCAGACGTTTTATTCCCCAATTGCTCCTGGTGCCTGCAATTCCCCACCTCTAAAAAGTCAAGCTTGAAGTTCCAACCAGAAAAGGAAAATGGCAAAAGGAAAAGTAAGCATGCGTTGAGCTGGACACTGTGTATTCTCGGTTAGTGCATGGCCCACTTTCTACTCTGGTGAAGGAACTTAAAATGTTAAACTTGATTTCAAGAATTGTAAAGGTTTCTTATCTCTGAAGGTAAAGAAGCCCAGTCATGTCCTAGAAGCAAATGGAATTTTGCATTGATGTTTTCCTCTCACATTCAAGAAGGGATGGAACAAATCCCTTTATGAAAATGATTTTGTACTTCACCAGCCAGTAGGCGTCAATTCAAAGGACGCATCCACCCAGATCTCTTAAATCCTAGAGATCAAAGGCCATTTAAAATGACCATGGCTCTAAATAAACACATAATTCACATGGAATATTTTATATTTGTTCTACCTATTCAGTGTAGTTCACCTCCCAGCAACCAGTAGTGTCTTCTCATGTACTAATCCATGGAATAACACATCTTGGGTTACTTTCTCAATATTTTTGGACAGCTTGTCCTCACTTTAGAACAGCACAGTGTTTTTATTTAAGTAAAATTCTCTTCACCCTGGTTTCATTCTTGTGTTCATGAATGTAATAATCTGTCTCCACAAACCACATTGCAAAGACGATGTTAATATGATACATGAAAAGTAGCTTCACAGTAGCATTCATTGTAAATAACTCCAGTATTCTATACCAGCTACAATTTCATTGATGGTAAATCTTTATAAAAATGATTTTAGTATGAAGAGTTACTTATCTCTATTGATTTTATCCTCCAACCACCTGTCCTAAAATACCTTCAGGAAATAAATTTGTTGATAAATGAATTTCTCTTTCTCTCTGTCTTGTGCCTGCAAATTTCACTTTATTTTCAACATCTTTTTTTTTAATTGTATGCTCAAGTAGATACAGTCATAACTTAGAGAAAAGCTTCTTAGTTTCTTTCAACTTTGTTCATTTTCATATGGAATGCTTTTGCTAAAAGAATCTAGGAAATCACACCTGTCACTTGGATGTCTCCTGGTGTCAGGATGGAGCACGCCATTAACAATGGAATTAACAATGGGGGTCTGGGGTTATGGCTCAGTGGTAGAGCCCTTGCCTCACATGCATGAGACCCTGGGTTCCATCCTCAGCACCACATAAAAATAAATAAGTAAATAAAAATAAAGATTAAAAAAAATGGGATTTTGGTTTGGTACCAGTAGACTCAGCCCTAGGAAGGACTTAGCTCAGCACCTAAACTGACACATTAATTATACTTAACATTTTACAGAAAAATGTGTTGCTTTCTGAGAAACCATTACCATGGAAACACATGCTTATTTTCTTGAAGTAATTTCCCTAAATGGGCAATGTTGAGCATGTCATGTGCCACAGGATACTATTCTAAAAGATTTGTATCAAATTTATGATAAGGAGATTGTCAAGAATCCAGAAATATACATCCTTCTAATTTCATTTATGTATAGGGATTAGGGATCTAGAAACTAAGGTATTCAAAACAAACTGCATATTTTCATAAACAACATTTCACTGACAAACAGCCTATACTCACTCATTTATACATTGTTGATAACTACTTTTGAGCTATAGTAATGTCCGTAAGTAGCTGTGACAGATGTCAACAGTGACTCACAAACCTAAAATATTTACTGTCTGGCCCTTAAGGGAGACATTTGTCAATAGCTGATATTGATGATCAGCTTCTACCAGTTTTCTGAAAAACTTAACGACTTATTCAATAAATATTAGCAGGAATTTACAAAAATATAGAAGCCAGGAAAATAGTTAACCCAAATTAGCTAAACAAAATAGTTAACCCAAAATTATTCCAGTTGAGACCAATAAAAGTGTTAAATTATTAAATTGCTGATTTTTAAATAATCCTTAAATAGTTCAATGTTCCTTTAAATAAAGATTTTTGAGATTTTTTTTTCCCCAATTTATTCCACAGATGGGGTTGTGCTTTGGAAGTCTATATTTATAAAAACTTGGGTGCATTTTGGGGGCAAACAGAATAATCAAAACAAGAATGCCTCTTCACTTTAATGAAGAAGAGAAAATAAGCTCACTTTCAACAAAGACAATAAGCATAAAATCCACATTTTGTTCTAGGAGGCAAAGATTAATCTGAGGTGTGAATACTATTGTCTCAACCACTGAAGAGTCATATGCTCCTTTATAAGGTTTCTGTCATTGAATTTCAGAGAGATAAGAAGCAGGATGAACATAAATGGCGATTTTATGAACAACCAAATTATCTGTTCAACTCCATGGAAGCAGAGTGATGGGAATAATTCCAAATGCTATTGTTGATTCTGTTCTTCACACTACAATATTAATGCCTACTATTCTAAGGGGCTGCGTAACAGAGGGTAGATCACATGTCTCATAAACAATACCAGTCTTGGATGTACTGTGCATTAATAAGGCAATAAAAAAAAGCACAAATGGAGGAACTCTGTTAGGAAAATATTAATGGGTGTGCAGCAAGTTTATGGATTGGTACTTTCATTCTAAAGTGAGAACAATTGCAGGGAATTGAACTGTTCAATTAAATTTTTCCCTGCCAGAGCAAACATGAAGACAAGACATAGAGCTCAGAGGGAAAAACCATTAATCAGTATTATCATAACATGTCCCTTGACTCCATTGCTTCATTTTAGAAAGTGACATCAAGAATAATTATCATTAGTCATGCAGATTTCAGGACCCTATGGGAGAAAGATATGTTAACATCTAACCTCACATTATGCAATGTTTGGGTATAATGTTCAGAATCAGGGAAAATATCCCTCAAACTCTT
Organism: Marmota flaviventris; assembly: GCF_047511675.1. Lineage (NCBI taxonomy): Eukaryota > Metazoa > Chordata > Mammalia > Rodentia > Sciuridae > Marmota > Marmota flaviventris. The sequence goes on from NC_092514.1 coordinate 5,607,553, forward strand.
TAAGGCAATTTTTGGTCCCATAAATTAAAATAAACTCAGCAACATAAACCAGCACTCAAGAACTCTGGCACTAAATCAGTGAAGACTATACCAACACAAATATCACTCTCTATTTTTCAGAAATGAGATGAAAAAATAATCATTGAGAATCTACAGATTTGTTTGAATTCCCACCATCAGTACATGTTTTTATGTTCAGCAGACATTCTGAGATAGAGACTCAGGACTAGACAGTTTTGCTATCCAGTGTTTAGAAGTATCCTCAAATGGTAAGTGTTTCTTTCTCTATTTGAAAGAAATGGGCAAACGCTTAGCTCATCCTAGCCCCTCGAAGCCCTTTGGTAGGTCTGACAGCCCTTTGAACACATCAGCCATCAATCATCTTGGATCACAAATAGCTGCAAACAAAGATTTCCCTACCATTTGTAGGATATGGTGTTAAGAGTAAAAATGGAGATATGTACCATATGTTCAAGTATTTAAATTTACAAACCAAGCTCAAAATGATCTTGATGAATGCTGCTTCCTTATGACCTGCATAGTCAAGTTTGACTTTAGAATTTTCAGACACTTGGGTGTCTGGCATAGGGAGGGAAGGAAGCACCAGTCTGTAGGGCCTGGGTCTAAGCTACTGTCTATTTCTCTTCCTGCTCCTGGTTCTGAGCTGTACTATGACAGGACATGCAGACATTCACAGAGGTACCCACCCATGAGGTGTGAGTAAGATCCTTCCACTCTCCTCAGCATCTCCAATCCGCTAAATAGGTCCTTTGTGTACTTCTTGGATTTAGAAATATACATGTGGGTTTTAGGCCTCAGGAAGAAAGGCCAGAAATCAGGCTGAAGCTCTTTGGTCAATAGATTCCGTGATTCTAGACACCTGAAGCCTGGTCTAGAAGGGAATTGAAATTTCCAGGAGACTGTGCCCCCTTGCGCCCTTCTTGTTCCACAGAGGAAGAGTGTACCCCACAAGTGACATTATGGAATCCTCCCAGGATAAACTTTGCACAGAGCTGCCTTGTTATCCCAAAATCTAAGGGCAGTGCCACTCAGGTGCTTCTATTGTTGAAATGCCTACTTCCATAGTATCCCATTATATTTTTCTACTTGTGTTTAAATGTATAAATTAGAAATTTAAATTTAAATGTATGAATGTTTAAATGTATTTAATGTATAAATTAGAAAATATACAACTCGCAGCTAGAGGAGGAAAAAAAAACCACTGTGAGTAAACACCATTGAATAGCAATTCATGATAACTTGAGTCAAATTTTAAAGCTGATAAGATCAAATCAAGCAGTTCAAGAGTTTTGCAATTATTTTTGTGAAGGATTTATTGAATTTATTGTCCTGTACTACGTATCAACCGTGGCCAAACCAGCTAGGGTTCATCTTCATCCACTTTAGAGTCTCTGTCCTTGAATTTGGGGAGATGCTCTGTATATCTTGATATGAGCTGTGGTCTTGTTTAGACTCTTTTTCTTTATTCTGGTGTTCCAAACGTCAGATTGTTTTGTTTTTTTTCAACATGAACCTCCACTATAGATGTGCTCCTTCAGAGAGGAGCTCCCCAGGGTTTATTCTTGGCTGTCTTCACTTTCCATGATCCTCTTGTTGTCTGAAGAAAGCTCCTCCAGGTATTCTTACTCTAATAAAATCATACTGAGGATACAGAAGTTATGTGTGCTGGGGGAAAAAAGTGTCAATGTGGAGAGAATCTTTAAGCTGCACAGATGATTGCGGGGAAGGTTGCTGTTTTCTTCTGAAGAGGAATCTCAGTAAGACTCAAACATTTATATAAAGCATGTCTCAGAGTAAGGGGGGTAGTGTCTAAAAATAAGAGGTAGAATAGGGGATGCTGAGAGAGGATTAGAGATTATTATAGCATGCCATTTTCATAAATAAAGGTACAGTGAAATGTAAGATTTGAGTTTTGATATATGAATGCAAAGCTATGGTTTGGATCTGGACTGTTTCTCCAAGTCTCATATGCCTAGAGGTGGGGCTTTTGGGAAAACCATGAAAGCTCTGACCTCATCAGTGAATTAATCCATTTGTTGGACTAATCCTTTGATAGCTGGATGGACTACAGAAGGTTGGGGCCTAGTTGGAAAAACTAGTCGTTTTAGTCAATCCTTTTCTCCACTGTGACCAACAGACTTAATAAGAACCATATTATAGGAGGAATTTTATTTGGTGCTTATAGTTTCAGAGGTCTCAGTCTATAGATGGCTGATTCCATTGCTCTGGGCCTAAGTGGAGGAAGAAAGCAACTGAGGATATAGCAATCAGGAAGCAGAGAGAACTCTGCTCACTAGGAATAAAATGTATACCCCAAACTCATGTCCCCAGTGACCCACCTCCTCTGGTCACATGCTACCTGCCTTTACTTAGCTCCCAATTAATTCATTCAAATGGATTATTGTGCTGATTAGTTTAACCAAACAGATAAAACGCAAATAAATAAATGAAGGATGAATGACAAAAACCCAGCAGCCCAGAGATAAGCAAGTCAGGTTTTCCTTGATTTCATATGTAAATTATTATAGCAGTAATTCCTAATTCCATTAAAAATGGTTGTGATGATACCCGAACATTAGATAGCATTCTTTTGGGTTTTAAATTTATTTTAGTAATTAGTATTTAGCAGGCAAAATAAACTGTTAAGTAGGTATGTTTACTGGGATTCATCCTAAATAAAGTGAAAACTTTAATCAGAGGAAACCATTTTTCCTTTTGTATCCACTTATACCAAGCACAATTTGTTGGATTGAATGAACCAGCACATTTCTCATTTCCGACATACCCAGATAAGTTGTCCACAATTGCCTGTGTTTATGTCAATGAGTCAAAATAAAGTAAAAACTCAATTTCTCACATTCCACAAGATGAGATTATTCTTAATACTCATTTTCATGAGCCATATTCTATTCCAGGAATTTTGGGAGTAAGACTCATGATAGGTACAATCTATGAAGCACTTAAATCTGTGGTGTGTACTTTACAGGGCTCATTCTGTCCCCAGGGTGAAGTCATGAACCAGATACTGTGACCATCTGTATAAAAGGAAGTTTTGTGACCAAAGTCACATTGCTTAAAACATGCAGAGCTGAGATTTGAATGTAACCCTGGATGACTTTAAAACCATGCTTTAACTCCTACACAAGATATTTTCTTAATAAGAGCATTCAGACTCTCATATTAACAGCTTGTTGAAGCCACTGTGGTTTATATGACACATGTCACTCCTTGCTTTTATCTGTGATTCACTGAAGTGTGGCACACATCTGTGAGCACTCCCCCAAATGTCATTGGTTCTCTTAGCCTTCTCTGTAGTCCCTCAGGGTGTGGTGTTACACATCACTCCTCCTTCCCACATTTCCAACCCCATGTATCTGAGCAACTTCTCAATAATTCAGATCCCTAATCCAAGCCATCTGGGGCCATTTGTAAATGTGGTCTACAGTATACCCTATCAATTTGATCTCATTGAATTGACCACTGAAAAAATCTTATGGGATGAAGAATTGGTGTTTTCATTTCTGTTGGTGTTGACTAAGTGACAGTACAATCTTATCCAATCTAGGCTAAGCCATGGAAAAGTTGTCATGCCCTTCAATTACTAATACCTACTACTTTTCTGCTTTTCTTTATATATAAATTTAATTACACATGTTGCTCTCTTATTGGTGGTTTTGATGGCTGATATTTTAAAATCTAGATACCAATGGTAACTAATCTGAGAGTACTTGCTTTTTTGTGAGTTATGAGTACATCTACCTGCCTGAAATTGAATTTTGGCATTTGTCTAGTGTTTAGAATGACTAAGAATAAAGGCACTAAGAAAAGGAACAATCTGTTCTGACTATTTGACATAGCAACTGTAATTATTTAATATTGTCACCACAACGAATAATTTTTCTGCATACATTTTTTGAATTATGGAATAAATATGTAAAATCTTGAATAATATAGTTATACTGTTCTCCCCACACACAAATGAAATACTGTTACTTAAGAAGTTTGCCTTATTTTTGTACAAATGACAAGAAAATTTATTTTGAGCCGATTCTGGGCTTTTACTTGGTCTCTGTTTATTTTCTTGTAAGATTCCAAACTGCATAAATTTTAATCAGCCTTTCTATACAACTCCAAAAAAATAATAATAAATCAGTCATTTGGTTGACTGCAAGTTGGACAGTAAGAATTTGTTTCCTAAAGTTTTGAGTTTTTGCCTGTGATGTGTTCTCTGTAGAGTCATTCTTCCGCCGAGGTTGGCAACTCCATATTTATTTATAAAGTTAACATTTGGTTCTGAAACTCTTTGAGTAATTTGGATATATAATCACAAGCACATTGATTAAATGTGGACAATAGGGCAATTTCCCTTTAGTGGTGTTTGTATGTCATCTTCTGTATCGTTGTACATGCTGTACACACAATGTGTGCATTGGTCACCCCTCTAACTCCCCAGGAGTCACAAAGGCTGACTGTCATATACAAAGTGGGAAACGTTTCTTTGTCCTGATCCAAAAGAGGCTTCCAAAATACACATTACTTATTAGTAAAATTAAATATGTGACAAAAGTAATAACAGAAATCATTTATTATTTAACAAAACAAGGCTGTGGGCAATTGTGCTGGGTTACATTTTTAAGAATCCTTGATCTTGTTTTCATTCAACGATAAAAACTTCACCCAGCTCCTTCTTACGTACGGTGCCAACGCTGGCAGCCCTTGACCATACTTCCAGACTTTTAACCATTTGTGTTAATCTCTTGAACAGTGATGACACAGTTTCAGTTCTTCCAAATCAGTAGTTTTTCAAAAAGCACTAAGAAGGAAATTTATTTTCAGACTCCAAAGTCATCCGGCCCACATCAAGGCTATCAGTTCTTGGCTAAAATGAAACTGGTTCTGAGTTTTCCAGAAACAAGATATTTATAAGAAATTAATGGAGTGGACATGTTAAACATATAATTTTTTAAAATAAAACAATTGCTTATTTCCTTACCAGCATTGAAAAGAGATAAAGTGAAATGAACAGAATTAAAATAAAACAAACCTTTCCCTCAGTAAGTGTTAAAACAAATGTTTAGCATAGACGTCACTCACCAGTTTTCTTATCAACGGACATCAAACGCTCAATTGATGGAACAAACAAGACAGTATCAGTCTTCTATATACTTCTATTGCACTAAGGGCAGTGGCATGGAGACCTGTTTTATGTAGTAAAATGAGCATCTTAATCTTTTGCAAAGAGTGTCGTTATTTTCTTCCTGAGAGTGGATGTCCTGAGAGAGTCAGGAGAGACTGGGACACTGATGTTTCTGATTGCCTGCCAGGACAAAGCCTGCCTGGCCACTTTAGGGGACCTGAGTCTGAATGGGGTGTTCTGCTGGAAACAAGAATAGCAGCCTCTGACTCGGTAACTTCCCACTTGGCAAGTGAAGTGTGTGTTGATTTATACAGTTGATATTTCAGAAGCACAGACAGGAAGTAAAAAAAAAAAAAACCCGCAGGAGCTGCTGAATGCAAGATCATGTCTCAAACACACTACCAACGTGTATTTTCTAAGAATATCACCATAAGTGTTCTGGAATTTTAAGATTAGAAACTGCAGGCTCTAATGTGGTTCAGTAGCTCACCTCAGAGCTGAATGACATGTTGAAAGTGATATCTAAGATTTGGAAAAGAGGCAGACCCAACGTGGAACTGGTCCATGTGCATGCCCTTAATCTGAGGCTCAAAGCACTTTGTTTTGGCTAACTTAGATTTCCAGTGTTACAACGACTTCCATTAAAATAAGTGTATCGCATTTTATGTATGTCATACTGAAAAGACCTTAAAGCCCCAGGCCCAACATTAGGAAATCCAGCCCCTATACCTTGAAGCTGCAGGATGCTTTCTTACCCAAACCCCATGTCAAAGCAAGCCTTGAAGCTGCAGGATGCTTTCTTGCCCAAACCCCATGTCAAAGCCCCACCAGCTGCCCATAGCATTTCAAGTGTTGCACAAAGTTACCACAAGATGTTCTATGTAGATAACCTTAACAGGCCCCCTACCACAAAATGTTCCTTTCAGACAGCCCTACCAGCTAAACTTGAGAACTAAGTTTAAAAACAGGAACCAAGAAGGGCAAGGTGTAACTTTAGGGTTTTTCCAAGAACAAAAAGTCGAAAAACAAGTTTACCCCCTAGGTGACCCCCCCTGCTGGATTCAGAGAAACCAATAGAAGGGCTGTTGCTGTGCTAAGCTAAGAATTAACCCACTTGTACCCTATAAAAGATCTGTATCCCAAAGCCCGGTGTGCCAGTTCACCGAAGCTCCGGCTGAGGTTTCGCTGAGCACCCGCAGGCGCCTGTGTGACAATAAACGCCTCCTGCTTTTTGCAGCCAGTGTCTCGTGTGGTTCGTTCCGGGTTTGGGATCTGTGGATCTTTCAATACTGGGTACAAATGTGGATTCTCCGATTTCTCACTTCAAATGCATTTTTGCTTCTGTTCAAAGAAAGCTTCACATAGTCTCAATGCCTCATCTTCTCCTTTTCTCCTAACAGAAGGAGAGATAATTAGTCGCCTGTTTGTACTGTTTATATTCTGAGCAGCAAGAACAAGTTAAATTGTCAACAAACTGTGTCTCATAGAACTCTCCTCGGGATATTAGCTTTCACTACAACAGGGCTTTGCAGATAGGCATTCTAGATGCTAAACACCAACATGGCCTCTCAACCACTGCTATGGCATCCATTCATTCAACCATTTATTTGACTCATCATTGACTCCTATAAAAGTTATTTCAGCAGTATCTTTGAAATACCCTTTTACGTGGAAGAGTTGGGAAAAGAGTAAATTCCCCTGGAGAGGGCATTCCCAGGATGGATTTTAGTCAATAGGTTTAAACACTTACTCTAGTACTAAAATGTGCTTTTCCAGTCCCATAATCCCTAGCACGTGGCCCGTCTTCATGCCCCGTGCAGTACGTGTGCATGCACTTATGCGCAGCAATTGTCATTTTCCAGTATAAACGGAGGGAGAGCACTGCTGAGGAAAATTTCAAAAGGAACACAATTCAAAAATCACTCATACTTATGAAATGTATACTTTTTGGTGTTAGTTTTGCCTTCCAAATTATGTTAGTGTTAAAGTGAATTTGCATTCTCTAAAGGAGTACCAGCTGTACAAGATAGCTGGCGGGGGGAGAAGAGAAGCAAATGGCCTCTAAGATCCTGAGGCCTGGGACACAGGCAAAGCAACATTCTAGTAAGTTCTGTGCACTACCAACAGAATAAAGGGAACACGGGCAGAACCCAAGGCTCATTGAGGACTTTCTTGGTATTATATATAGAATACAGATATATTCACACATTTAATGTTATATGTAATTACATATGTAATGCCTTTATTCAAATGTATTTTCCTCCAAAAAATTTTTCCAAATACATGCTTGGAAAAATATGCACTGCTAACATCTAGAATACAATTGAGTGCTCTATGCTCACACGAGCACATGGAAAATGATCATCTGTCTGAGGTTTGTTCCCTGACTGAATGACATCCTCACACAAAAACACCCCCGGTTGCTTAGGCACCAAATCGTTTCTAGCTCATTCATTGACTCAGAAATGGACCAGAAAATAAAATAAATCATGTTGGCATTCTCTTCTTCTGATCACGCATTCGACCCTGGGAAAGTGGGGTGTGGTTGTCACAACAATAGACTGTCACCTGGCAGAGTGGTCCAGGAAGCGTCTTAAGAAATACTTGCAAGTGGGAAAAGAATGGATGAAATCATAGCACTGCTGCAGCCTGGACCTCGGGGAGGATGCCACTGCGTGTCTCCTGGGCTCCGCGCAGCCACTTCAGAATTCTCATTTGAGTAAAGTGGTTCTATCCAAGGATCAAAGACCAGGACAGAACCCTCCCACCCCGCCACCCCACCCCCACCACAACTGATATTGGATAGAGTGGATCACTTGCTGGGGAAAAAAAAAATCATTTTATTTCTGCTTCTCCTGTTAAATGTTTGTTTTGGCATTTTTCAGCCTTTGTGTGATTTTTAGTATTTCACAATTTAGAAGGATTAGATCGTACCTTGTGACCAAAACAAGGGCTGGGAGTGTTAGTTCCACCCCCTTGTGATCCTATAATTATGGGTTTAAGTAGGAGTAAGGTGAGTCTAGATAAACTTTGTTTTAAGCATTTAATAGAATGTATTGAGTAGCTTAGGACACATTATATTTCTGCATTATACACTTCAGGCATATCACATGATGCCTGTGCCTTAAACATATCATATGCCAATATTTGACAAATTCTGGATGGGTTGTATATACAAGGACCTGGGCACTGGAGAGGAAGCAAGAGTCCAATATATTCACCTTATGGAAAATACAATGCACTTAACAAAATTTAAGGGATTTTCTCATTGTTACATTAAAAAAATATAAAAATGGAACTCAGCTCTTTTTTCTTGCTCATGTCTCACGTGAACGAGGGAATGGGTACCCGTTGGAGGGATGGGCTGGCTACAAAATCAAAGCTATGAAAATAATATATCAGAAATAAAGACACAAAGGTAAGAATATTTTTTAAAGTAGGGGCATGGCCAGTTGAGTCAACCAGAGAGATATGACTTCTATCAAAGAAGCAGCCCCGTGCGTACTTTATTTATATGATACAGATCAAAAAGGATTGGAAGGTATATGGTTTCCATGTGGGAGAAGTCTTGTTTCCATGCTTGTTTCTCGGTATGGCAGGGGTCTTGCAGTAAACAAATTATTTGGCATTTGGCGTACTAGACCCATCTCCGGGAGGCAATTTGATCCTAAGGCTGTGAGCCAGAATGATGTGGGGATTCTCGAACTGGGGATTTAACTCGGGTGTTCCCAAAAGAGCGGCCTTCCTGCCTTAATGGCTCCAACAAACCATATTATATATATATATATATATATATATATATATATATATATATATATATATATATATATATTGTCTCCAACACTCCTGACTCTCAGCCTGGTGTGAATGAATAAAGACATGAAGACCCTTCTAAGCAAGGACTCTTGTTTGAGATGGGTGTATGCATATACACTCTGTAAAATATAACATCTACAAATGAATTATGGAATTTGTTATTTAGTTCTAGAATGTTGACAGACATTCTAAGATGAACAGCTCATAATAGCTTCAAACTTAAAGTATAACATGCACTGGAAACCAGTCAAAGCACAGTAAGGCTTTGGAGCTAAAGAACAATTTTCTAAAACATGAACTGGGTTCCTACCACTGCTGAGGAAACTTGCTCTACCAGGACAAGTAAAGAATGGAAAACATCTGCTACAACAACTGCTTCTTTATTAAAGTTAGTAAGTGTGTTCTCTGAGATAGCCATTATACTAAAAATATCTCAGAAGACACGGCCCTCTTGTGGAATATCTATTTGTCCAGTGTCAAAAAAGAAAAAAACAAAGGCATGTTTCTACACATTTGTGGTCATGTATTAGGTTCTGTACAAACCCTTGATGGTCACAAAATATTTTCATTCTAAAGACAAAGATAATGCAGGTGAAGTTAATAAAAGCTATATGTATGGAATCATGGAAGGGGGGATGGTCTTTGTCTTACTATTTTTAACAAGCTTCACAAATATTGTTTAAAGCTTCTCTTCTGTGCTCATTCTCAAGAATTTTTGGAAAAGCAGGAAAACTTGCAGAAGTTTAGTGCATGCCAAATGGGAGACCTAACATGAAGCCTTCCGTATGGTGGAGGAAAAGAGAGACTGTGTGTTGTGCGTGTGCATGCACATGTGCATGTGTGTGTGCACACGCATGCATGAGAAAAAGACAAAGACAGAGAAAGATAAGAGCCATAGACACAGCAAGGTGTTAGGACCCATCAAGAAGATTGGCTCCATTTAAGCGTGGGTGAGGACACGGCTATGTGGTCCAGCACATCTCACATGGCATCCTCTGGGAGGTATGCAAGAGAGACTGTGGCCAAGTACGATGCTGACTGGGTTTAGAGCTATCTGGCTTGGAGTAAGGCTGGCCCATACCTCATTTACAAACTTATTTTTTAAAGCTGCTCCTGTGGATATGACCTTTTTTATGTTTCACCGTATCCACAAAAGATGGAAAAGAGCAAAAGTCAGTGTGTAAAAGACAGAAGTGGACACAATGCGGGCACTCTTCTTTGTGCTAAGTAGAGATGGAGTAGAAATCATCAAGCAGCAGCTAAGCTGAAGCATTTTTTCTTTCTTTCTTTTTTTTTTTAATCTCCTATTGGCTAATTTTACCACACTGGTCCCTATGACCAATGGCACTGTGTTGGATCTTATATTGCCTACTAAGGAAGAAACACAGCCTTAGGAGTGGGTTACTGGGGATTGAACCCAGAGATACTTTACCACTGAGCTATATCCCCAGCCCTTTTAAAACATATTTTACTTTGAGACAGGGTCTTTTATTTTTCTTAGGTCTTCACTAATTTTCTGAGACTGACTTTGAACTCACCATCTTCCTGCCTCAGCCTCCTGAGCTGCTGGGATTACAGGTGTGCACCTTAGCACCTGGCCAGAAACCCAGCATTTGAAAAACCCTTAGGTTTAGTACATCTTCATGTAGATCAGCTTCTCAACCCTTCAAGACTTGTGGCTATGGAGAGAGGACAAGGGAATACTGCAGTCCTGAGGCCGAACTGATGGAGTGGCAGGAAGGAGTGGGTGGGGTATCCAGAGAACAGAGAAGCTGTGTAACTAAACCACACCGCTGCATGCTGTATTTAAGGCTGAGATTTAATCCATTACTTAGCCTGTTCACCAGGGTCCATGGTTCTTCCTTCCTTCCCTTCTTTCTTTTATTCATGAAGATAGATAATGTATATTTTACTGGAAATACATTAGTGGCTACTTCCCAAACCTCACCATAAGCAAAAATAAATCAATACATGGCCTCTGCACACTACCTCTGTCACCTCCTCTTCCTCGACTTTTTTAGAGATGATTTACTGCTAAAAAAGCTAATGGAATCTCTTTTAAGTTTTCTGTTACTACAAATCTTTTGATTAAAAAAAATTGATGCCATGCCATTCAAACACACTGAGGATTAGAATGCTGGCATTTTAAAATTTAGAAGCTATTCTCTATGGAAGGTGATTTACATTTTCATTAAAAGGAATCTGTGTTCACTGTTTCTAGCTCTTAGTGGCTCATTACATGTTTACAGAAGTTTGAGTTAGAACGCAGCTGCCTTTTGAAGTTAATTCAATTTTATTATTTTTCTATCCTTTCAGTTATTGATTTCAATATTTAATGGGTGCTTACAATGTGTCAGGTACTCTGTTAGCTTTCGGAACAGAACATGGGTAAAAAGACTTTGTCCCTGTCCTTAGAGAGCTCAGGTGTTAGGCAGAGAGATACACAGGATGTCGACAAGCCTGTAGTGTTACAGGAGCACAGTGTGTGATCTGGGGACCCAGACACGGGCAAGGGAGAGGCTGTGGGGAAATAGTCGCCCAAAAGGAAACGCCAACTGGGACTTCATGAGGACAAGCAATTAACCTTAGTGAAGAAAAAAAAAGGCAGAAAAAAGAATATCCTCTTGTTTGAGGGATAAGAAAAGTGCACAGGAAAATTTACTCTGTGGATTTTACCTTGAAGGTGAGAAAATATGGAAAAATTATAATGAGAGAAGAGAAACCATTGAATTCACACTTCAGAAAAGTGAGTGTTAAAGAAGGAACAGCACAGAAGTCAGGGCAGGTTGAGACACTGTCTCTGAGGCTGAGACCACAGACTCTGGGGATACACTGCCTGTATCTAAACCCTGGTTCTTCTAAGTGGTAGCTAGGAAAGCCTTGGAGCAGCCCCCCTGGTCCTTTCTTCTGTAATCACAGTAGTACTTAAGCTGGACATTGATTATGAGGATTAGAAGGTTCATGTCTATGAAGTGTTTAAACAGTGTCTGGCATATTGTATGTGCTCTGTAGAAGTTAGACCTTAGGAGAATTTTCAGTGATGTGTGAGAGAAATTAGAAGTATCTGGGAAAAGACAGGGTAGTGAGGATAGAGAGGATGAAGCCATTCAGAGAACTATTTAATAAGTAGAATCTTTAACCCTTGGTAACTTACTGTAGGTAAGGACTTAGAGAGATACCAGAGGCTATGTGAACTTCGTTTTTTTGAACTTTAGGCTTGATGGGCAATCTCTGTTCATGGCAATAAGAAATAAAAGAAGAAAAAACATTCCCTTGCTTGCTGATGTTTTAGGTTTTCCAAGAGATCAGGTTTGATGTCCAATGAGTGACTGAGTACCATGTTTGGGAAAATAGGAAAGAGAAGTCTGTGGACGGTATAGGCTTAAGGGGTCATTGGAATATTCATGGTCAGTGAAACCATAAGGAACATGTGAGGCTATCCCAGAGAGTGAATCAATGAGAAAACCAAAGGTAGCACACAGGAGGACATTTAAGATGAGGGTAGAATTTAAAGTTCACAACAGAAAATGAAAACAGAAAGAAGAGATTCTGGCTTTCGCTGGTGATGGAGCAGCTGCACTCATTGAATCCAACTATAAAACCAGACAAGACACGTGGAATTACTGTTTTTAGATGTTGGCTTCCGTATTATAGTTGGTTCTCTGACCCCTGAGGGAAGGGAGATGGTGATCACCATGAGGGATCCAGTCTTCTTCCTGGGGGGCAATTTTCTCACTGCCGTGCAGGAAAAAGAAGCCCAGTTAGAAATAAACAGTCTTGCCAGGCTTGGTGGTGGTGCATGCCTGTAGTCCCAGTGCCTGGGGAGTCTGAGGCAGGAGGATTGTGAGTTCAAAGCCAGCCTCAGCAATGGCAAGGTGCTAAGCAACTCAGTGATACCCTGTTTCTAAATAAAATAAAAAAATAGGGCTGGGGATGTGGCTCAGTGGTTGAGTGCCCCTGAGCTCAATTCCTGGTACCTAAATAAATAAATAAATAGATAAATAAATAAAATAGAAATAAACAGTCCTGGTGGATTGAAGAGATGGAGCTCAGAGCTGCTCCTAAATCGTCAAAGATGCCCTATTGGGTATTTGGTTGAAGAGCAAGTTCAAGTGTGTGAGGTGATTCTCCAAGAGCCCAGGTAAAGAATAATGACTGGGATTTATGTGCTGTTGTGACTTGGAGTAGACACAGCCACAAACACTTCAATGTCCTACCAACTAGGGTAAAATATCTTCTTGAACATTGTGGACATTCAGTTAATTTGTGAGGAGGACACCTATTCAGAGAAGAGCAAGTCCACGGAGACTCTAAGGGAGACTCACAGGAGCCTTAAACAATTAAATTGATTTCCATATAAATTAACTCCTCTCCAGAACATCATCACTCCACAAGGAGGGAACAAAACCAAGCCCTCAATAGCTTGGTGTCTATATGTCTAGCAAATTGGTAATTTTCGCTTAAATGTTTTGAAAAATATAAGTTAACAAATGCACAGAAGCTCCACCAACAGACTCTGAAATTAAACAACAGAATCAGGAAACAAGGAACAATTAAAATATGCTAAATAATTTGAAAGCAAATATGAAAACCAGAAGGAATATAAGCCTCAGTATTCAAGTGTAAGTTACAAAATGTATGAAAACCTTAGAAATGTAAAATATAATATTGAGGTGAGCAGTGTACTAGGTGAGTCGCACAGCTGGTCAGACAATGAGCAAGAAAAGATGAGGGTAATTTATTCTCAAAACTTTAAAAATAGAATTAACTCAGACCATCCAGTAGTTCTTCTTCTGGATATGTAGTTAAAAGAAATAAAATTAAGGACTTGAACAGATATCTGCACACCTGCAATTAATGCAGCATCATTAAAAATAGCCAAATTAAGTGTCTATCAGTAGATGGATGAACAAACAAGGGTGGAAGGTACATATAATGGAATATCATTCAACCTTAAAAAGGAAAGGAATTCTGATATGTGTACACCATGTATGGACCTGGAAGTCATTGTGCTAAGGGAAATAAGCCTTCCACAAAGGACGAGTTCTTTTCAAGAGACTCCTTACATGACATCACTTACATGATTCTTGGAGTAGTCAAATTCATGAAGACAGAAGCAGAACAGTGGTTGCCAGAGGAGCTGGGAAGGAACAATGGAGTTTCAGTTGCAAATAACAAAGAGTTCTGAAGATTCAGAGTATTCACGGTTGAACCACATTGCAAATGTACTTAATGCCATAGAACTTTACCCTCAGAAATGCTTAAGATGGTAAAATTTATGCCATGCATATTTAAAGAAAATGTTCTAAATGGATAGTCCCTATGAAGTCAGGCTGCAATTTTTCTTTTTCTTTTCTTTATTTTATAAAAATTTTATGATAAATATATTGAGAAATAAAATAAAGCAGCCCTCACCTTGGGCCTACTGTATAGAGTTGGCTGACCATGGACTGAACCTCTGAGATCTTGAACCCCAAATAAACTTTTTCTTCTGTAGATTCTCCTTGTTAGGTCTTTTGTTCATAATCATGCAAATCTGACTAAAATGCCATATTAAAATTTAGGATTTTGCCATAGAACCTAATCCAAGTCTCCACTGCTCACCGTATCAATGTAAGACAACTTCAGGGATTCTGTTGACTACTCCCTTTACGATGTCTTTCTTGTCATTGTCTTGGAGAGGAACTGCATTCTCAATTATAGATATACACTTTGGATTACAGACCACTCAATACCCAGGAATCACTCTAAACAACACGGATTTTCACAGGAAGATTATATATGCTATCTATCATTAGTTAATAACAAATTAACATGGATTGACTTTTTAGCCCTGGGGAAGAAGGGTGATACTGTAAGATGTTATGGAAAGAATCAGAGAGACTTTCTGCTAAGGTGTGTTAGAGGTTGAAATGCCCAGCCTTGACTATGAGGGCAGTAGGTGAAAGAGAGTATGACATGTGACCAATTGTAGGAGGAACCAGATTTTGAAAGAAAAGGAGAAGGGAAACATTCACAAATCAACCCTCAGTTTTACTTTTCCTCATCTATTCAGTAAATGCCATTGGACAATGAAGAGAGTAAATTTAACCCTCATTTCAGTGTCAGATCAGTACAATTAAATAACATCAATAAGGAACATGGGATGAGATTGATGGTTTGAGGATTTGGGGTGAAATTCTGAAAAGACTTCCCGGGAAAGGCCTTAATGAAAAAGAGTTCTCTTGAAAAGAACTTGAAATAGATGAGAGGAAGCCATGGAAACAATGGGGAAAAGAGTTTTCCAGGAAGAAGAAATAGCAAGTGCAAAGGCCCCAAACCATGAACCATGCCTGGTATATTCTAGCTACAGCTAAGAGAGCAGGGTAGCAGGGTGAGTGAGCAGGAATGAAGAGAGATGAAGGAAGACAGGGGTGTACCAATAGGGATTTCAGCTTTTATTCAGTGAAATAGAAAGGCACTAAAAACTTTGCAGGCAACTAACACAATTGAACAAGTTGTTCAAAGATGTTTGGGATGGCTATGTAGAAAAGACTGCAAGGGACAAAAGAGGAAGGAGAGAGATTAGGAGGCAGGGCCTGTTGCAGAAATTGGAAAGATAATGGGAGATGGCCACAGCGATTCTCATGAAGATGGTCACAAGCTCTCAGAATTGATAGAATAGCTTGTGGTTAGCACCCCAAAGATTTGCTGTTGGTTGTGAAAAATAAGAGAAGGTGAAATAGCAAGGAAGAGCTCAAGGTATTTAGCTGAGTAACTACAAGGGTGGGGGGAGAATTATCATTAAAGGAAAGATTTTGGATAGATCAGAAGTTCAAGTTTAGACTTCTCTATTGGCAGGTGGAAGTTTAAGTGGAGATTTCCAGGGAGAGGTCTCAGCTGGGATGTATCAGGAGATACAGAGAGAAAACAAGAGAGGTCTGAAGACCTGCCTGTTGAGTTTGCTGATATTTAGAGGTTGGCGAGATGGAGGCCATTGAGCAGTTTCATAAATTTTGGAGAAAACAACGTAAATTGGATGACCTGGAAACCCAGGAGAAGGGAGCGATTAGGGGTACTCAAGGAGATGATTGCCCACAATTTTGAGAATAGAGGTGACTGGAGACAAGAGGACAAGAGCCACAAAGGCAAAATCCTGATTGGAGCAGATTTATGAAAAAGTGGCAAGTGATGAAGGAGATCTGTAGAGGATTCTCAGCTGCCGATCTTCAATCCGGGTGCAAACAGGTCAGCTTCATTCCTCCTGAGCAAGCTCATTGTCTTTCACTTAAAGAGATCGAAAACAAGCTGAAGGCAGGATTTGCCCTTGCGTGCTCTTCTGAAGTCTTGGCCTGCATGCTCTTTCTATTGAATCTCAAAGTTTTCTGGGTTCCCGTCCCTTTAATTCAATGAAATTGTCACAAAACAAAAAGGAAAAAAAAAGGCTTTGACGAATTATAGGTTGCAAACTTCTCTATTCTTAATATCAAAATATCCAAGTAAAATAAGAAGATCATCTTCTATTTATCTGTGTGAATGCACTTTATTGTTATGTTTTGGTCACAATCATTGGCAGAAGCACAAGGCTTTTGTTTCTGTCTGAAACAGTGAACTCAATCTTTCCGTTAATTTATGTGGAAAGCATTTCATTTAATCAGGCAGTACCGATTTGTGCAGATGGGAAGCCTTTTATAGTATATATAGTATATATGTATTATATATATATGTGTATATATATATAATTATAAGTTTACTTACCTATAGTTTAGTGTTCATGTGCTCTAGAATTAAACAGCCTAGTAATCCTCCTTGGTTGCTAAATTGTGAAACTTGGAAGGATCACAAATGGAGATTGATTATAAGAGTTCATGGGAAACTCAGACAACCAGGTGGAGCAAAGGGAAGGCAGAATGCATCTCAAGAATGTATTTCACATCCAGTGATATTGGACCTCAGATGGAATTAAAATGTAGCTCCCTCTCCAATGTAAATATTGGCCAGTTCCTATCCCATGAAATGTTCTTGCTCCTTTCTCTGGAGACAAAGACTCTGGCCCATCAGTCATAACAATACTCCCATTAGGGCTTCAATGATGTGTTTGAATAGGAAACTCTCCGCTCTCTCTCTCTGTGGATGATTTAGAGACAGTGAGATAAGAGACAGTAAGATTTCCAGACTTCTCTCGAAAATATTTACCCAGCTTCTTTCATGTGGTCATTTCAGTGTGGGTCGTGAAAGTCACAAGGTCCCCTACAGGACAGGATGGTGACAAACAAGGTGCATTCGGAACTCCCCCATCAGACTCATATTTTGGTGGAAGACAGAAGCATTAGAAGGTCAACACCGAAGAAATTCTTCTGATTATTTGCTGCACCCAGTGGAACTAAAGTAAAGGCATGAAGCCGCCATCTGCTCTCCTTTCATCTTGTCCCCTTAGGCACAGATCTACCTGTGTCCCAGAATTTCTGCTGGCTTTTTTTTTTCCTATTTGTTTCATCTGCTCATTCTCTTAGGCTTGTAGGTTGTGCAACTTCTTGACAAACTAAATTGAATATGTGAATTTAAAAAATAATATAGAGGTTATAAGGATATTAAATGTATGTTCTTTCTTGGAAGTGAGGTACATAAGAGGAAAAAGGTGACTTCTTGTGGTTGATAGAAGTGACTTTAAAGGATAATTACAGAGACTGTACTATTGGGAGGGATACACTGGTCCCATTAAAAATCATACTTTTTTCAATAATTTCTAGGAAGCATGCCTCTATATGAGAAAATTAATTTTTATTATCCTTCTGTATTGAGCCCTTAATCTGATCCAGTCAAGATATGGCTTTGCTTGTGCTGTCTCATGGAATTACCAGTTCAACTATTTATCTAGCCTATAGCTTGACTTACATCTCTTGCTAAAGACATTGAGCCCAGAAAATGCAAATCGTTTTAGGAGACTAGCGAGCCCTCACTAAATGGAAGACATCTCCTGTGCTGTCTGCATGCCTCACAGATCATCCCCAAACCACTAACTCAGCTGGCATAAGAAGTGACTTGTGAGCACCACTGTACGGGGGCTGGGAGACTTCTAACTTGAGGAACAATGTCTGTACAACCAGTGCCGGTCTATGGCAATGAAGGGGATACTCGCCATCACCAAGATGTCTCCTCCCAATCCATAGCCATGGCACTCCTCTTGTTACATGAAATTAAGTTCTTGATTGTGCAAAGTGATATGAATTTGGGACACTTTGTCCACTCTCATAGCCTAAAGTACACTGTGCCCATGATGACATGGGACTAATTTACCAGAACATGGGTGTTAATCTTTAGTTTATGATTTAATAGTTTATATGATTCTAACCTCCACGATGCCTACTGTAACGGGGCGTGATCTGAGAGTGTAATTGGGTTTCATTTCAATATGCCTTGTCTTAGTTTAGAGTATTTGGAAACCGTGAAGTTATTATTAGATTCAAAGTCCTTAAAGATATGCTCAGTTCTCCTGACAGCAATTCTTTCAGAAAGGAAGAGTGAGTGATGTTTCCATTTTAGTTATGAATGTACTGGAAGGTGGAGAAGGCTAATGACATTCCCCAGGATAGAGATTTACTTGGTGGAATTGAAGATACTAAAATTCAAAGTCCCTGACTTCCCTAGTCCTTTTCCAAGTATCCTTCATACTCCATATCAAACAAAATCATGTGAAATACATAAAAAAATGTGCATTTGTAGAGTAATGCAGAAAGAATGAATGCAGGTGGGCCAAGTGCTTGGAATCTTAACAAAAATACCAGGAGGAATTTTTAATTGTTTTTTTGTCAAGGAAGATAGCTTTTCCTCAATGTTTGCACGAAATGCTCCGTAAGGTAGATGTTGTAAAATAAAATTTGCAATCATAGGAAACTTGTTACCCTTTTTTCACCTTTTACTTTTAAATTGTCACCAGTCCCAAAGTAGCAATCTTGAATTCTAGGTTGGAGCAATCTCATCAATAGTTGGATGGTTGGTTGCCCCATCATTTTCTACGGGAACACATACATTCCGCAACAGGTGATGACTTTAAAAAAGCAAATATTTCCCGTTCTTGGGACTTACTTCGCTTTGCAAAATGAATGACAGGCATGCCGAACAAGTACTCA
Source organism: Marmota flaviventris (assembly GCF_047511675.1). Taxonomy (NCBI): domain Eukaryota; kingdom Metazoa; phylum Chordata; class Mammalia; order Rodentia; family Sciuridae; genus Marmota; species Marmota flaviventris. Next base: position 5,626,636 of record NC_092514.1, read on the forward strand.
GTGTGTGCCGAGGTACCATTGTCGTCAGACCACGTTGCTCGGTAGGAAACTCTCCCTACGCAACTGGAATGAGCTCAAAAAACTGGAATAACCAGGAGAGGAGGATGAACCAACTGACTTATGAAGAAAGATTAAAAGATAAATGAAGGAGGACAAGTCAGTAGGCTTTTTCTAAGCTGTAAGAATGTGACAAGATTAGAGGTATACATCCCTGAGAAGCGTAAGCATTCATGAAAATGATTCTATAGTACTATACAGTAAAGGTGGTATCATTGAAGACAGGGGTAAATGTAAAATGCTAGTAACCTCAGCAAGTGGCTCCTGTGGTCACAATTGTATATTGTGATATGAGATTTCAAGTAGAATAGTGGAAGCAGTTTTATATTTAGTGATTTGCTGTAGCCAGGCTCTGATGAAGTGGTCTGTTACTCAGGATCCGGAAAGAAAAAAAATGGTGATTTTTTATTTTTCCTCATCAGGATGCCATATCATTATGGCTCGATTCTGATGAGATTCAAAATTTTAATTATTATTAAAGTTCAGGGCTGAGATTTTTGTTGCATCATAAATTTTTGATTATTAAACAGATATATTGATATAACTGGAAATGGATGTATTAACTATCATTGCATAATGAATTAACAGAAATTGAGTAGCTTAAGACACCAACAAATACTTGTTAGGGTCTGTAAACAAGTCAGGATGGCGCCTGGCATTTTGCAGAGGGAGTGGTTTGTGAAGTAACGCCAGCGAGCCATTAAGTGTGGAGATTCCTTATTGGTTGACTGCTGTATCTAGTTTATGTTAATTAAGATAAGCTGTGTGGAATGTATATATACCCCTCCAATAAGGAATCTCCACACTTAATGGCTCGCTGGCATTACTTCATAAACCACTCCCTCTGGCAAAATGCCAGGCGCCATCTTGACTTGTTTACAGACCCTAACAAATACTTACATCATGCTGTATTTTTTGGTCATCCAAAGATGGGAATGGAGCTGGAGTGTCCACTTTGGGGAAATCTCACTCAGAGGCTCAAAGGCTGGCACTGGCTCGTGACAGGAGGCCTCACATAGACTTCTATTTTTTGTTTATTTATTTTTTTTAGAGAGAGAGAATGAGAATTTTAAAATATTCATTGTTTATTTTAGTTTTGGGCAGACACAACATCTTTATTTGTATGTGGTGCTGAGGATGGAACCCAGCGCCGTGCACATGCCAGGCGAGTGCATTACCGCTTGAGCCACATCCCCAGCCCTCACATAGACTTCTTTGTAAGGCTCCTTCTTGGGCTTCACTGCCATCTTTTTTTGTGGTACTTGGATTCCAGAATGTTCTAAACTCATGATTTCACAAGATATGTACAATCCAGGGGAACTTTCCACCTTAGACTTTGTTTTGTTCATTTATCTTGCAGAATAATTTAGGAAAAAATACATGAGAGGTGATGAAGTATACTTACACCCTGATTTCCCTGGTCAGTTCACTGTCATGAAACTGGGAAAAAACTCTGGTAAAATAATCTCTTGGAGACTATTCTATTTTTTTTTTGAACCACATAAATTTGCAAATGTTCATAGTTGATCTACCTGTACTTGGGTTTAGTGATATTAAATTAAATTTCCACATTACTTTGATTCTAAATCTTTCCCTAGAAGAGAGGGGGAAAAATCATTGGTATCCATGGTATCACATCTCATTTTTTTTTTTTTGGCTTTTTATAGATTCAAACCTAATTTTCATCTCTCACAATGATTCAGGCTGTGTCTATACTACGCCAACACAACTAGTGAAAAAAAAAAAGGAAAAATTTAGTTTAATAATTGTGGTGTTTAGTTGACCAAAATCTAAATAATGTAAAATTTCAACTATTTAGGAATCCTTTGGAAATGAGAACTTTCAGATTCCTGGGATTTTAATATTAAGAATTGATACTTAAAAAAAATCTGGCCATCGTGTTTGGAAATCCTTCTAAAATGTTGAACAATTTTTTATTTCAATGATATTACCTAGTAGATGTCTTGAAATGTAATACATTTCAGTATGAAACATGTAGAAATGCTAGGTAAAATAAGAGAAATATCTCCAGTGATCAAAAAATGAAATTTGGAAATCATGGAGAGACTGCCATTTACTGTTGAAGTATTCTGAGGATCCAACTGTAATGAATAAATTGGAAGAGAAGGTAAGATCTTGGGTCCATCCAATGTGGGAAATTGGTGTTGACCCCATCAAATGAAATAAGAATCTTGGAAGGCTTACCACCTCAGTGAGGGAGTTCAATTGTAAAAGTCTGACTGCCAGTGAAGAGCTAACCCAGAAATCACTTTTCTCATACTGGTTCTGGTTTGGAGAGAAAAGTGGAATGAAGCTCTCCTCTCAGGGTCATAACTACAATGCATACCTTCACACAGAGGCATGCAAATTTATCCTACTTGAAGGGTCCTGCAAATCCACAAGCCAAAAACTCAGTCTATGCACCTGAATGCATGCACAGCAATGCCAGGTTAATGTCTCTGGCAGAAGTTCACTCTTTGGAAAGGTTTTCACTCCAGGCACAAACATTTGTAAATCATAAATGCTTTTCAAGTATAAGTAAATAACTGGAAACTTTAAAAAATGCTTTAGAACTTGCTACTCAAAGAATGATCTGTGGACTAGCAGCATTAGCATAATTTGAGAACATGTTAGAAATAAAAAGTGGCAGGATTTACCCTAGGGCTGTTGAATTCAAACAAGCCATTTTACAAGATGCTTACCTGATTCAAATATACATTAAAGCTTAAGAACTAGTACTCAAGGAAATAACTTACCATGTGCAACACCCTCTGACAATTATCAGATGTCCAAAAACCTTTAGGAGAGGAATTATTGCGTGTGGACTAAAACATAAATGCATTTGAAATAATTTGATCAAGAAACAATAGTCCAAATATATGAGACAAATATGATAATATTTAAAAAATCTGAGAATATATGTATTAGATTTTTATGATAATTTTTTTGTTTTAATTAGTTATACATGACAGTAGAATGTATTTATTCACTTTGATATATCATTCATAAATGGGCTATAAAATCTCATTTTTCTGATTGTACATCTTGTAGAATCACATCATTGTGCAGTCATATATGTACATAAGGTAATGACGTCTATTTCATTCTACTATACTTCCTATTCCCATGACCCCTCCCCTTCTTTCACTCTCCTCTACCTAATCTAAAATAACTCAATTCTTCTCTATCACCACCTTATTGTGAATTAGCATCACATATCAGAGGAAACACTTGGCCTTTGGGTTTTGGGGATTGGCTTATTTTGCTTAGCATGATGTTCTCCAATTCCATCCATTTACTGGAAAATGTCATGATTTTATTCTTCTTTAAAGCTGAGTAATATTATACACACACACACACACACACACACACACACACACACATATATATATATATATATATATATATATATATTCCATAGTTAAGCTATTGTTAATTGAGCTTTTATTATACCATCATGGTGTGTGTGTGTGTGTGTGTGTGTGTGTGTGAGTGTGTGTGTGGTGTTTATTTATCTATATCCATTCATACATTATGGAATAGAAAATGTAGATTATATCATTATAATTTAACTCAGTAGAAATGTTAAACAGATGTTAAGCACAAAGGAAGATGGAATTAGCAAACTGGAAGATTTCAAGAGAATATTCATAATGCAATACATTGAGGCAAAATCCAGAAAATAGAAAAGAGAGGTTAATAGACATGGGAAATTGAAAAAGAAGAACAAAAAAATATTCAAAAGGAACTCCAGAAGAAAAGGATAGGGAAAAGACGGGTTAGGTGTTCACAGAGAGAATAAATAAAACATTTTAGAAAGGTCTAAAGCTCTAACTCTTTAGATTTGGAATCAGAAGAGATTTATATGATATAATAAAATTTTCACCATTAGATGATGAGCAAAGAAGCAATGCATCTCAAAGACAAAAAGAAGATGTTTAAAAGAGAAAAGGAGAAAAGGCCATTTACCTACGGAGAAATTAGATGAATAGAAAATGCTCAAGATCCACAACAACAAACAGGACTCTGAAATGAAATTTAAAAAAAAAACACTCTCAACTTCAAATACCCCCATGACCCACTAGACAGTACCTCCAAGACCAACACAAAGTACTTTTAGAGCCTCAAGGCCTGAGAGTTTTTGCTTCCAGGCGGAGTTACCAAAGGAGCCTCAAGCTATGCTGGAAGTTGTGTGACTGGGAATGGGATCCCAGCAGAACTATCTGGTTGGTGTGCAGTATGGACGTCTGGGGTCCCACCCAGAACTTCTCAAACTTGAAAGTGTTTACGAGTTAACTAGTGACCTCATTAATCTGTTGATTCGGACACAGTTGGTATAGGCCTCCTGATTTTACTTCACCACCCAAATCCCCAGGGGATGTCCATGACACTGGTCCAACCACCACATTCAAGTAGCAAGACTATGATGAAAGAAGGATACCGTACCCCCTGAAAAGAATTAATCATCCAGAAGGCATGCTGAGAAAAGAAACTACTAAACGTGTAGGTAAATCTCAACAAATGTGCTTATAACATGGCAGCAATAGGAACTAAGTTGTTAGGTCAGAGAAAACAATGCAGAAATAGAATACTGGAACACAATGACATGAGAGGTGGGGATCAGACAATGCCAGTTAAATACTTTTTCGGTTTTCATAATACATGGGGTTGACCTTCAACTTTGTTAAGGAGAGTAAAATTGATTCTATAACTTTCCAAATCACAGAAAGTAAATGTATACCATACTTCATGTTTCATTGGTAGGTTCTACTTTATCTTATCCCAGTGTTCTCTACTATATATATATATATATATATATATATATATATATATATATATATAGAGAGAGAGAGAGAGAGAGAGAGAGAGAATATATATATATATATATATATATATATATATATATATATATATATACACACACACACACACACTAAGAAGTAAAAATGAAACTACATATATACGTGATCTTTTCTATTTTGTATTTTATGTTTCTATTAGTGCATTATATTTACACATAACAGTGGAGTTCATTTTGATATAACCATACTTCAAGGAATATAATATACTTCCTTTCAATCCCCAGTATTTTCTCTTTACCTTCTCTTTTCCTTCCCCCTTTCTCCTCTTCTACTCTATTGGTCTTCATTATATTTTTTTTTCTAAGTTTGTGCTTTAGATATGCATAAAGGTATAATTCACTGTGGTGTCTTCATATATGTGCATAGAATAATTTGGTCGATTTCATTCCAGAATTCCTCTCTAGTCCCATCCCTTCTGCCTCCCCCTCAATCCCCTTCCTCTACTGCACTGATCTCCCTTCTATTTTCATGGAATCCCCCCACCCAACCTTTTTCATTTCTTTATTTTTCTCTAGATTCTGTAGATGAAAAAAAGAATTTTGATCTTTGATGTTCTGAGTCTGGCTTATTTTACGTAACATGGTATTCTCCAGTTCTCCTCATTTATCAGCAAGTGACATAATTTCATCATTTTTGTAACTAAACAGAACTTCATTGTGCACATATACCACATTTCTGTATGCATTCATCTGTTGATTGACACCCGGGATTGTTCCATAATATGGTGACTGTAAATTGCACTGATATAAACATTGTTGAGCCTGTATAACTATAGCACGCTTATTTCAGTTTGTTTGGTTCTGTTTATGAGAATAGTTTTCAAAATTATTTGCCTAACGTAATCTCTATAACCACTAAATAAACACATAACATAGACTATATGGAAATGGATACACATTTATTCTGATTATACAAAGACAATTTCTAAAGTGGTCTGTTGTAGTTTTCCATCCGTACACTTACCTAGAGTGCTCAAAATTTCAGCTCTATCACTTGAAAGTATATAGATTTTATAGGATTATGGATTGATTTATTGAGTTGTATTCATTTTTTAATTAATAATTACAAATATTTATTATGTCATTGACATACTACATTATCATTTATTAAATGTAATTAATAAATATCAAAATGATATTGTAATTATATAAGTGACAAATAAAATTAATAGTACAATAATTACTTACCAAACACCCAAAGTTTAAGGAATGTTTAACTCTTTTTAGTTTTTATTTATGTGTCTATATCTTTATCAATATCCTTATATCATCATTTTTCTCTGAGTTTATTAGCCTTGGAACAATTTTATTGTTATGGTTATTACATCTGAATGGATATTAGATGTAGTAGGATGTTTAGCAGCTTAACAGCCCTGGTACCATTAGATGCTAGTAGTGTACACTTCCCAACTGTGGCACTTAAAGTACCTACAGATGTTGAAAAATGTATTTGGTAAGTGAAATTACCCTGGTTGATAAATACCGTCCTGTAACTCTCTCTATTTCTATATATTTTCATCGTAATGACATATATAGAGTTTAGTTTTGAATGTTATACATTTTAAAGTATGTGTGTGTGTGTGTGTGTGTGTATATATATATATATATATATATATATATATATACACATATATATGTATATATATATATATACACATATATATGTATATATGTATATATATATATACACATATATATGTATATATGTATATTATTTACAATAGCTTTGAAAAACAAATGTTCCCATAATGACAGCATTGAAAAATCTATTGATTCAGCTACTATGTCTTTCCAGAACAGACTTTCCAAAAAAGAAAAAGAAAAAAAAAACTGGATGGGAAAACCCAGCCTCACAGCTATGCATGAGTTCATTCTGAAGGGCATCACTTCATGCCCTGAGCTGCAGGCTCCACTGTTTGGGCTGTTCCTCATCATCTACATGAGCACACTGGTGGGCAACTTGGGCATGATCATCCTCACCAAGGTGGACCAGAGGCTACAAACACCCATGTACTTTTTCCTGAGACACCTGGCTCTCAGTGACCTTGGTTATTCTACAGCTGTGGGCCCCAAAATGTTGGTGAATTTTGTGGTGGATCAAAATACAATTTCTTATTATTTATGTGCTACCCAGCTAGCTTTCTTTTGTGTGTTCATTACTTCTGAACTTTATATTTTGTCTGTGATGGCCTATGACCGCTATGTGGCCATCTGTAACTCTCTCCTCTACATGGTCATCATGTCACAGAGCATATGTCAGTTCTTGGTGGCAGTCCCCTATTTGTATGGGATCTTTTTGTCTCTTCTAGTCACCACAAAGATTTTTACTTTACCCTTCTGTGACTACAATGTCATCAGTCATTTCTACTGTGATAGTCTCCCCTTGATCTCTTTGCTTTGTTCAAACATACATGAAATTGAAGTGATAATTCTAATCTTAGCAGCTTTTAATTTGCTTTCCTCTCTTCTAATTGTCCTCATGTCCTACCTGCTCATCCTCATAACCATTCTCAGAATGAAGTCTGCTGAGGGCAGGCGCATGGCTTTCTCCACCTGTGGATCCCACCTGATGGCACTCATAGTATTCTATGGGACTTTGTTATATATGTATGTACAGCCAAAGTCCAGTCACTCTTTTGACACTGATAAAATGGCTTCCATATTTTACACCCTTGCCATCCCCATGTTGAATCCCTTGATCTACAGCTTGAGAAACAAAGATGTAAAGTATGCCCTACTGAGCACATGGAAAAAAAATATGCAATATCTTTTCCTAAAGGTATATAAAAAAGCCATTTAAATCAGATTTTACAACAACCCAGTCTGTTTCATTCCAAGTTGTATTAGAAGCAAAAAATTGACTCAATATATATAATCAGTAATCTGCCTTCTTTGTACTAGCCAAATTTTTAAATGGTATGAATGCACATATAAACAAAATGAATGGCAAAAGAATTTCCATTCTTAAGCATGACATATGAATTGTGAACATAATGAATGATTACATTTTATAATAAATTATAATGGATTTGGGGTTGTGCTTAGACTATTAGTGTATGTACCAGAGTCCCATGTTCTATTGGAGAATGAGTACTGTGTATGGAAGAGAATTTACAATATTTTTGTTATATTCTCAAGCATTGCAATCAACTTTCCACTGCCCATGTTTGTGTATGTATTTCTCTTCTTTTATGAACACACTCATTCCATTTTGGTATTTTTATTCTTGTGGCTTATGTTAAACTCAATCTTGATTATGGTAACAGATGGCTTAGTGTAATCTGATGATTTAAAAAAAAGAGTCATATGAATGTGCTAACCTGCCACTTTTCCTTGTGGGGATCTTAGGCACCTTCTTTTTCTCATGGGAACCCTGACCTTCCTATAAGAGCTCAAGGGAGTCTATTATCTCAGCGTAGTCAGCTCTGTAGCCGCTTGTAGCTTCAGTGAAGTTTCTCATTTTGTCTCTTTCAGTACATGTGTATATACAAGTGAATGCACCAGTTGAGACTAATGTCTCAAATTCAATCAAAGACTCCCATGGTTTATTCATTATTTATTATCCTTACTGCTCAATCTGAATTCCTTTCTTCCTGTTTTGGTTCCATGGATAGTCACTCTTCCTTACCTCATTAAATGCAAGGAATAATTCTTCTTTAAAAAAGTCTTAGTCTGTTAGTTAATATTATTTTGGCAGAATATGCTTATTCTATCATAAACTATGTTTGTAGTTCCTGTATTTCCAGTGTTTTGAGTTGGTGTAACCAGAAATGAGCCCATGATCCATGCTCTGCTATGTCTATTTGGAGTAATATGCCATGGTTTTGCACATCATCCACGAGCTTCTCTAAAATTCTCAGTGTTTCCTTCATTGTTTTATGATTTAGAACTTACTGCATTTTGTTTACATTATGAAGTCACAGTTACTAGAATAATAAAAGCATATGCATATTGTCATGTAAAGAAAAAAAATGCTAAACATACTTCCAAAAGCACTATACAGATTTAATGCAGTTCCAATCAAAATCCCAATGGCATTCCTCAGACAAACAGAAAAGGAAATCATGAAATTCATCTGAAAAAATAAGAGACCCAGAGTAGCTAAAGCAATCCTTAGCAGGAAGAGTAAAGCAGGTGGTATCACTATACCAGATCTTAAACTATACTTCAGAGCAATAGTAGCAAAAACAGCATGCATGGTATTGGCACCAAAACAGACTGGTAGACCAATGGTACAGAACAGAGGACACAGAGACTAACCCACAAAATTACAATTATCTTATATTAGACAAAGATGCCAAAAACATGCATTGGAGAAAAGACAGCCTCTTTAACAAATGGTGCTGGGGAAACTGAAAATCCATATACAACAAAATTAGATTAAACTCCTATCTCTCACCATGCACAAAACACAACTCAAAGTGGATCAAGGACCTAGGAATTAAACCACAGACTCTCTGTCTAATAGAAGAAAAAGTAGGCCCTAATCTCCATCATGTGGGATTGTCACCAACTTCCTTAATAAGACTCCTTAATTCTTATTAACTTCCTTAATAAGAATTAAAACCAAGAATCAATCAATGGCATCGATTCAAACTAAAAAGTTTCTTCTCAGCAAAAGAAACAATCTGTGAGGTGACTAGAAAGCCTGCATCTTGGGAGCAAATTTTTACCCTTCACACATCAGATACAGCATTAATCTCTAGGATATATATTAAAAAAAAACCCAAAAGCTACTACTATTTGCATAGCATTTTTTAAAATGTCAAAAGTTAAAACTGGTCACTGATAATGATTATCTGAGTACATTTTGTTCATACAAATGGACTGTTTATTTGTGTGAGTATATGTGTGTATAATTGTGTATGATTCAGCACAGAAAATATCCTTAAACAAAAACAAAATTCTAAAAGATTGACTCATTTATTCATTAAAGCTTCTAATATTTACACAATGGAAATACATATTAAAAAGTAAACATGCCACAGATTGGAGAAAACAGATACAATTATGCAAAATAGAAATAATAATTAAAGGTCAAAAAGCCATAGAAAAGTGAACAAAAGATATATATAGAAAAACCAAAAAGAAATATGATAATATATGCTTCAATAATAATGTGAAAAAGTAATATATAAAACATAATCTCATAAAATGGAAAAAGTGTTAAAATATAAGGCTATCATATAATGGTGGAGAAGTGGAGTAAAAGAAACATCCCCACTGTTCTAGTGGGAGTACAAAATTTATAGGAATTTGGGGAAAATAAAATGTAACTAATAAGACTGAACATGATTATGAGGGACATAACAGAATGTACAAAGCTTCAATTTTATAAAGTATAAATTTTTTTGTAAAAATAAATCAAGTTAGGTGCAGTGGCATATACCTATAATCCAATTAGCTGTGGCTGCAGGATTATGAATACAAAGATAGTCTTTGAGACTTGGTGAGTCCCTGTCTCTAATTTAAAAAATAAAGATGTGCTGGGGATGTGGCTCAGTGCTTTATTGCCCTTGGCAAGCTCTGGCACCAATAAATGAATAAATGAGCACATAAACACATTAAAATAAAAATAAATCAAAGAAAGACTAATGTGAGTAGGTGAAGTTGATTTTTAACAATTTAATTTTGAAAATCCAATATGATTTAAGAGTGGAATCATGTGGTTATATTTATCCAACTCTTTGAGATAAAGCTTGGAGAGAGAAGTTTACCCTGTGAAAGGGGAAAAGGGAATTGAGTCAGGCCTTAGACTTGAAACCCAGTTTGGAACATACCAAGATAAAGTGACAGGAAGAGTCCTTTGATCAATACCCAAAGGTGTACATCTGAGACTTAGCGACTAGAACTCATAATCCAGGCCACAATGAAACTGCTTCCATGATGTTTCTGCTAGCCCTGAGTAGCAGCACAGGCAGCAAGACTATCAGCTTGGTAGCATGGTATAAAACTGAGCATGTGCCTTTGTCTTGGGGTTCATGGCCAGGTCCACTGCAGTGAGAACCAGCAGGAGCAGAAAACAAGGGGCCTTACACCCAGGGCAGAGTTCACTGATGATGCCACCTATTTGGGGAAACATTTCAAATATATAATAAATTTATGTATTTGGCAAAATAAGGGAAAAACCTCTAGCTAATTATCATGGAGGAGTCCAAGACAAATAATGAAGTGAAGAAAGAAACCTTCGGAAGAAGACAGTCACTGGTATATTACAAAATTTACTTAAAGTCTCTGCAAACTTACAGTGTTTGTAGATATAGACATTCATAGATAACCAAGAAAAATGATAACTAGTACTACAGAGTGTTTTCAATGCCTTATATAAGATGTTTACTTTTTTTTCCCCCACATTTTGGGTATTCAAATAATGCTGCAATGATCATGAGAGTGCTAGAATATTTTTGAGATCCTAATACAAGATACTTCTGGATAAAACCCTGAATTTGGATTACTGGCTCATATGATCAATTAATAAGCAAAATCACAATTGAAAACAAATTGTCCCTGACAATTATTGGGTAACTTCCAGGTCGTTTATTAATCTCCAAATGCTTTAGGGATACTCTAATAGTTGTTTGGCTTCTCCTCAGGGAGAGCCTCCAAAGGCAAAAGAATCCATAAATTGTCCTTGCAAATGCCATACTAACAAAACAGGGCAATCCAAACAAGAGGTTTCACTGCAGGTAACAAAGACAGAAGGTTTCATGTGGGGTGTATGCTACCAGTATATATAGAAATGATCCTATTTCGCTATGGTCCTGCCATTTAATATTAGTGATCATTTCTTATTTGAGTTCTGTGCTTTCAACTCCATGATACAGAAAAAAAAATAGGACCATATGGCCAATTGAAGCCAATAGTTACTGGAGGTAAATGATCAAGGAATTGGAATTGTGTAGTTCTGGGGATGCAAGCCAAGATCTTGTGGATGCTGGACAAGCTCTCTGCCACTGAGCAACTATTTCCATATGAAATGGCAACATTTAAATTGCAGTCATTCTGTCTTTCATCTTGACATACTTCCAAACACTTAGTTACCTAGTGATTTGAGGCTGATTTTTTTAAATTTAGTTTTTATTTTTTTATTTTTATTGGTTGTTCAAAGCATTACATAAGGCTGATTTTTTTAAAGATTTTTTATTGATTTATTTTAGTTATAAATAACATTAGGACTTATTTTGACATAATTATCTAGTGTATCCAGACTGTTTTTGTGACAATTTAAAAATAGTTTGAAATTTAATGATTAGGTAAATACATATATAAATACAATTCATTCCTTATCTCTTCATAAGCAAAAGGGAGTTTCCACTTCACAATAAGATATGAAAAGCATTTTGTGAAGAGTCAGAGACTTTTAAGTTCTCAGTTCTATTGTGATGGTAAAGTGTTCCTTTTACAGCAGGATCTGAGTCTAAAAAAATTAGATTATAGGGATAAAAAATGAAATTCCAGTCTTCAGTGAAGATTTGAACATAAAAACCAGATTATTTTTTTCAATTGAATTCCAACACTGATGAATGCAAACATTTTTCATCTTTGCTTACTTATAGAAGTTCATACTTACCAGGTCACTTTTTAAACTTTTCATGATTACAATTGAAACCAAACCTTAACAACAGAAAACAAGAATTACTCTATTTCTTATTGAATTTATTGAAAATAGCCCTTTAATCTTTTGTTTAAAATATTTCATAAGTTTAATTTAGTAATATTGTGTATTTGTAGCAGGGTAAGATGTCAGGTAGTCACGTGAATCTAAGCAATATTTTATGTAAGTTAATTGTCCATGGCATGAAATCTGTTTATAATTAATGTTGTCAAATTATATGATTCCATGTCCTTGAACCTCACTTGTAGATTGATGTCATGACAATTTTCACTATTTAAGGTGTCATTTCTATCTTTTTTATTTAGAAAACATTGGTGCTCACAGTATTTTATTCCAGTAGTATTTTTTTTCTTTGAATGTCATGCATCTGCTCCTATGCTATACCTGTCCATCTCCAGTCTTTTAGAGATGCTCAGATAGCTTTCATTTGCCTATATGCACATTTGTATGCATTACCATATTTGAAAGAGGTTTGAAAAAATTTTGATCAGATTTGAAAAAATTTCTATGAATTTAATGGACAGTAATATTTCAAATGACATCCATCAATTCATCCATGTCACTTTTTATGGTTTTGATGGTATTATATATCATATTAAATGTTTAAACATTGTAGAGCTTTATAAAATTTATTACAAAATGATTTCAACCTTTTTTTTCATTGAAATATAGTATTTCTTTCTCAAAAGAAAATTTTATGAGTCTTCCTTGTATAAAACCAGTGCCAATGACTTTCTACTAATTTGTTTAGATTACCTCATTTTCACCCATATTTTTGCATATAAAATACTAAGAATCCGTTACAAAGAAGTAAGGGTATCTTAATTATAAGGACAGTGGTGCAGGAGAATATTAACATTTTAAGTCAATTTACATCAAGGTGACTTACACTAAAATATTTCTAAAATTGTTATGAAAAATAGAAGATAGATAATCCAAACCAACAGCACACTGTCCAGTTTTAGTAAGTATGGGGTCATGGAATAGAGTTTGGATGTTTTGTATATTCATCCTATGTCACTTGTTCCTCATCTATTCATTATTTTAGTCCTGGAGAAGAAGTGAAGTCCCTGTGCACAAGAATGCTAATTTACGTATATAATAGAAACCTCTTTCAGGTAGGTAACAATTTCAAATATATATGTGTGTATATATATATATATATATATATATATATATATATGAATATATATGACAGTATATAAACAATTTACATTTTAAATGACAGTATATTTACAATTTAAATTATAAATTTATAATGTAAATGTACAGTTATATTGTATTTATTGTATAAATATAATGTACTTTTTATAACAGTAGTACCTATAAACAGTATACATCGTATATATAAACCACAATACAAGAAAGACATTAGGTAACTATCTTTGAGAAATATTTCAAGGTAGCGTAGACACATGGAATCACTTAATCACCCTTCATTCTCAACAACCCTGCTTTTTAAAGGCTGTTTGTTTTGTACAAGAGAATAGTAGTTAAAATATTTTTTTCCAAATAATCTTTGTAATCAATATGCTCACATATAACTTGGACAGTATGTATACACACATATATTTCTTTATACATATATAAAGATAACTTCTAGTAATATTTTTTATAGTTTTTATATTTGTATACACTGACTAGGCTAAGGGTTTCAGTTTTAAATAGAAGTATGTAGATTTTATAAGATTATGTCAAAATAGAAAGTTCTATTCATTTATGAAATTTGTTAGAAGTTTTTACTATGTAATCCTCATAGAGGGCATGTCATTAAATTAAATATAATTGTAATTATGTGATTGTAATTATAGAATTGCAAATAAAAATAAAAACAATACAATTATTATTCGTAATTATATGCCCAAAGTTTTAAAATGTTTAAGCTGTTATCATTTTTGCTTTATGTATCCACATAACTGTATCTGTATTTCAAGCTCTATGTATCTATCCATTTTCTACAGAAAGTCTATCTATTTATGTATCTATCTACTACCTCTATCTATCAAGGTTTTAGAACCTCAGAATGAAATTGTTGATCTAGACACTGATTTAGGCAGAATGCTCAGTAGTTTACCTGATCTCTAACCTAGAAGTTTCCTTCACAATTGTGACAAAATATCTCTAGATATCACAAAATTATCATTAGTAAGAAAATTACCCTAGATGAGAATGAGTAGTTGATCTCTGATTCCTTTCTTTATATTTTTTATTTGTAAAGACACATTTTTTTTTAATATTTTCAATATGAAAGTTTGGACATAGCTTATTTACCCTAGGTTTGCATAAAAAAAGTTAATCTTTTGCAAATATTTGTAATCAATTGACCTTGATACTGCATTTATCCAGAATAGGCTTTCTAACAAAAACAGATGGAAAAATACAATCTGACAGTGGTGCATGAGTTCATTCTGAAAGGCATCACATCATGCCCTGAGCTGCAGGCTCCATTATTTGGGCTGTTCCTCATCATCTACGTGATCTCAGTGCTGGGCAACTTGGGCATGATCATCCTCACCAAGGTGGACCAGAGCCTGCAAACACCCATGTACTTTTTTCTCAGACACCTGGCTACTACAGATCTTGGTTATTCTACAGTTGTGGGCCCCAAAATGTTGGTATGTTTTGTTGTGGATCAGAATACAATCTCCTATTATTTGTGTGCTACACAGCTGGCTTTCTTTCTTGTGTTCATTGCTTCTGAACTTTTTATTCTATCCGCAATGGCTTATGACCGCTATGTGGCCATCTGTAACCCTCTCCTCTACATGGTCATCATGTCACAGAAGGTATGTCATATACTAGTAGCAGTTCCCTATCTCTACAGTACATTTGTGTCCCTTCTGGTCACCATAAAGATTTTTACCTTACCCTTCTGTGACTACAATGTTATCAGTCATTTCTACTGTGACAGCCTCCCTTTGTTACCATTGGTTTGCTCAAGTACTCATGAAATTGAAGTGATAATTCTAATCTTAGCAGCTTTTAATTTGCTTTCTTCTCTTCTGATTGTCCTTGTGTCCTACCTGCTCATTCTCATAACCATTCTCAGGATGAACTCTGCTGAGGGCAGGCGTAAGGCTTTTTCTACCTGTGGATCCCACCTGACAGTAGTCATAGTGTTCTATGGGACTTTGCTCTTTGTGTATGTGCAACCTAAGTCTAGTCACTCTTTTGACACTGATAAAGTGGCTTCCATATTTTACACCATAATTATCCCCATGTTAAATCCATTGATCTATAGCTTGAGGAACAAAGATGTAAAATATGCCCTACAGAGGACCTGGAAAAAGTTATGCAATGTTTTTCCTAAAAACTACATACAATATGAGTCATACACATCAGGTTTGTATGGAAACTTGTGCTGTGTTTCTCCAAAATAGCATAGCAAGCAAAAATATGCCCTAAGAGATTGACCTTCTTAGTCCTTCTCAAATTTCTAAATGCTATGAACTCATAAGAGAACAAAATGATGAAAAACACTGCCTTCTTTAAGGGGGAGATTAATTTGTAGTATGATAATTGAAGCAATTCATCAGTATAATATAATTGGTTTATCATCTCTATACTATAGAGTGTATGCTGTGTGAGAATAAAAAAAAGAATAACATGTACAGTTAGGAGTTGAGCTAGCCATATTTATAGCCTTAACTATTATAGTGTTTAGTACCCATGTTTGTGTTTGTGAACCTGTTGTCCTTTGGGGTAAGCACAATTGTTCTGTTAGGCTTTATACACATCTATAGACATGTTCAACTTAATTGTAGTATAGAGAGGCTCATGTAACACAAGGATTCACATGTCCTAAGAATATGCACAAATGCCACTCCTCCACTTAGAGTCTTAGAGTCATTCCCTTTTCTCATCTGTACCCTTACTTTCATATATGAGCCTGAGAGGACCTATTAAACCATTTTATTTGACCATTTAGTAACCCATAGATTCAGCAGTGCACCTAGTTTTGTCTAATCCAGCCCTTAAATATATATGAGTAGATGCACCATTTAAGATGAATTTATAAAATTCTTCCATAGAAGCTGCCAAGATCAGTCTGTCTTTCTTTTTTTCTTTGTTCATTTATTCACTCATTCCTTACTGGGTTAATCTTAATTCCTAACTACCTATTTTTTTTCTAAGGGGTGGTAACTCTCCCTACCTCTCTAAATGAAAAGGAAAATTCTTCTTTAAAAGTCATAGCCTGTCCGTATTTTATTCTTACTCAAGGTACCTACTCTATGATAAATTAAGGTTAATGTTCTTGTGGCTGATTTGCCTTATATTTGCTCCATGTGACAGTGTACTATTTTTGGGATATGAATATTCTTTGACTATATTGATGGTAATCAAATTTGAAGGAGACAAACAGACAATCCTATAATTTGAACTATGCTGTATTTATTTTTACTTTTTTCTTTTTGGTGGTGCTGGGGATTGGACCCAGGTCCTCATGTATGTTAGGAAAACCTGTTTCCCCAGCTCTGAACTATGCTGCATCATCCTCTAAAAAATGATCTTTATGTTTTCATTTTATTTATTAACATTCATATTATTTTACTTACATAATATAGAGACTGATCTCTTTTCTTAGTATACCATCATATAATAAAATTATCTTCGCCAATTAAATATGAATGAAAACTTTATTGAAATGATAACAGCATACATACACACACATATAATCATTTAAGGATGAATATTACTGAAGAGTTTATACAATTCTATTTATTATGATAAAATTATATACAAACCTAGAGAAATTGGTTTAAAAATATTTTAATTTCCTAGAAAATATGCTAGACAGAAACTCAATCAAATGTTAATTCACTACAAGTTTTACACGTCTAATTAAAATATTTTATGTTTCCACAAATTAACTTTAATAATTATACCCTTTTATAGAGAGAAAGATAAAAGTTTCAATATCTAATTTTGAAAAGCAAATACTTCTTTCCACGGTTTCAATTTCAGAATTCCCCCTGCTGTGAGGATGCTTTTGGAACACAATTTGGAATACAGTATTGTTTGTTAGCTCTCAGCTTGGAGCCAAACCAAGAAAACACGTTAGGGAAGATGTCATGCAGAGTTCTGCTTCATCCTTGCATGCCAGCACATTTTGAGGGATCCTGTCTATTTCAGACCAGAATGTGCCCTCCTTAAGGCTGCATTTTTATATTTGGAGGTGGAGGTTAATCTCCTGCAGGAGCTGTTGGTCAAGCCTCTAATCCTCACCAGTTAAGGTCATACTACTCCCTTATTCCAAGGAACTTGGTGTGTAGATTTGCTGGGGGGAGGTAGGTGGGAGTGTTCAGGTCCCATCAGGAGATACTCCAGACACTCTGGGTATGGGCCTGAGCCTTTGCCAGCAGTAGGATGATGTGGTAGCAGCTTCCGCCCATCACTGACCTGACCCTGTTCTGCTCAATGTTGGCCTTATTCCTTATCTTAGAGTGGGACCACGAATTTCAAAAGGAAACAACATTGAGTGTTCTGTGCTCTACAGACATGCAGGCCAGCAGCTGTGGCTCCCATCATCAACCAAAGTTGCCCCTAAATCCATGCCAGTCTCACTCCTGTACCCCGATTGACTCAGTTTGGGCCCCCACTGATCCAGTGAAAAGCAAAGCATAAGTGGCCATTGGGTTTTGAGGACACAAAAAGAAAGCAAAACAAGAAAAAGACAATCAAAACTACAAAATCAGGGCTGGGGATGTACTAAGTGTTAGAACACTTGACTGGCACATGAGAGGCCCTGGGTTCAGTCCCCAGTGTGGCAAACATTTCATACATACATTCATTAATACACAGATACATAAATAGAGAAAAAAGAAAAAGAAAGGAAAATGCAGGGATTTTTAATCTCCTGTTCAGAAAATCCAGTCTATTTATGCTGCTGGTACAGCATCCCCATTTTTATTAAATATGCTGGGAAGTGCCAAGTCTCTCTCCTGCACCAGCACACTTCACAGTATCTAAGCATTTTTTTCTGTGTCAAACTGAATTTCCTGCACAGCAGAGTCTCCTTACAAAGTTCCTGCACGTCAATAAGGGGATATTCCCTCCCCCACTGAAGGATCCCACAGACCTGGTGCTTCTGCAGTTTATTCTTATTGTTAGTTCCCTTTCTGTTCCCAAACCCAATATCTGTTGCTTTCACCTGGTTGCTAGCTCTCTGAGTTGCCTTCTGGTAATTTCCTACACCTTTCCCACTCCATTGTCCCATGCAGAACTGTTATTTTGTCTGATTCCTTCACAGAAAGCATTTACTGTATTTACTTGTTAACTATTTTCAGAATCCCCATTAGTGTACTTTAATAGCCATTGAATATCAAATGAATGGATCATTACCCCATCATAAAAAAATCAAACAAAAAGAGAGAGAAAAAGAAAGAAAGAAAGAAGACAAACATGAAGCTAGTAATTTGCTCATATTTGCAAAAGTAGCGACAAAAACAGATCCTTGGTGGTCACCTCAATACCAGTGACCAAAGGCAGAAGGATTAGAAACCAGTCAGGGACCACTACCAGGGAGGAAGTTCTGAGGTCTCCTTCCCTCTGAGGTACCCCTTTGCCATAGATCCATTGGCTCTGATGGCTGAAGATACCCTAGGTTTCATCCGTATCATCTCTGCCTGTCACCTAAATACCTCCTGTAGTGAAGAGCTCTCTCACCTGAGCCAGGTGTCCTGACACCCAACCCTAGTCTTTTTGCTTTTCCACACTCTGGACTTGCTCAGCGCAATGGGACAAGACATCATGAGTCTGGTCAAGATGAAGGACACAGGAGAATGACTTTTGGATAAAATGGCAACAGCCTACTGTAAATTTCTTTTCATCTTGGCAGATGCACAGGTGGATGTGGCAGTTGTTTCAGAAAAGGACAGCAAAGTGCATCTGTGCGTAGACACTCAAACAGCTAATCTCTGCTGAGCTTGTATTGGGAGGAGGGTAAATAAATGGGTGGTGATTCAATTAATTTATTTCCTGTAAAAGAAGGATTTAATATTTTGGGTGTTTTTTTTTTTTTTTTCTTTTTGGTCTGTTAAAGCAGATCTTCCTTTACAATTTTTTAAAATCATTTGTTTGTTTATTCTTGATGCTGGATTTCCACACAGTATCATTTATCAGCCATAAGAAAACCTCTGAGCCATCAGAAGATGACAAGTCCCTATCCTTTCAATCCGCCTTTGCTGCTCAGATTCAAAAATTGCTTTAAGGGGCATATGACACTTGAGAAAAAGATTTGTGTTGATGTTTGTCTATCTGAGACTAGATAGAGTTCAATGGCACATCAAAAGAAATGTTATTTTCCTTGAAGTTTCTTTCTTACAGACCAGGATTTGTTCTCTGCAGAATCAGCATCTATTTTTGTTGCTAGCTTGGTGATAATGAGAAAATTATGAGTGTGGTTTTATTTTGCCTTTCACAATGTTCCTGTAAAAATATGTGTGTATTCGTACATAGTTTTACATGAATTCTGATATTTACAGATACACACAAAACACTGGCACAGGCATATATTTATGTAATCTTTATTTAAATTGCTATATCCCATATTCCTTAATCTCCAGCTAATTCAAATTATTAGGCCACATCATCACATTTATTAAAAAATGTTTTATTTAGTCACGTGTGGTAGTGAGCACCTGTAATCTCAGTGGTTTAGGAGGCAGAGGCAGGAGGATTAAGAGTTCAAAGTCAGTCTCAGCAACGTAGTGAGGCACTTAGCAACTCAGTGAGACCCTGTCTCTAAATAAAATACCAAAAGGATTAGGAATGTGGCTAAGTGGTTAAGTAACCCTGGGTTCAATCCCCAGTACCAAAAAAAAAAAAAAATTTATTTATATCTAACTAGTTTAATCAAACATGACCTAGTAGAAAGAGTAACAACTTTTCTAATAAGCTCACATTATATTCCATGGAGTTGTTAGTATCGAGTTGCGGGTTTGAAGTAATCTGCTCCATTCTTCGGTCTACACAGGAATCTACTTATACAGCCTGAGGCTCAGACAGACAGGGAACAGGCTCAAATTATGGGAGTCATCCTTGGGCCGACTCATGAGAGTGAATTTCCTCCTATTTTATCATATAATCCACAGCACAGGTATAAAATCCATTTTTAATTCCTCACAGAATACAAAGACTAGAAATTAATATTTTTCAAGATTATACTAACATTTTTTAAAAGTTAAGATTTTTAAAAAATAAATAAAATTCGCAACTCATAGAATAAATAACAGAATGGCAAATTTGTCTCTACCCAGAACTGTATCTCCATCCATCATTATGGGATTCTCTCCAAACTTAGTCCATATTCAGCTTTTGTTGTTTCCTTATGACCCTATTACTATGTGAGGCTGTTACAGATGACAAGTTTGCTGGACAAAGTATGCATACAAAAATTTTCAAAGAAAAAAAATTTTCATGCATAAAGTATGTACTTAAATTTATTTTGTGTATTTTATTCAATTTACATTTTTTATAAAAATTACAAATGTAAAATCATATGAAACACTCTTTCCCATAAAATTGACACAAAATTAAGAGTTTGTGATTTTAAAGTAATGGTGAGAAGATGAAGTATTTGAACTATTTCTATTCCTCTAGTGGAAGGGTAATGGAGACTTTGAATTTAATGTGTAAGTTACAAATGACCTCAAATATTCACAAAAATCAGAATAATGAACACTAAATTAATTAACATGGATATACCAAAACTGATCCAAAGAAAAAAGAAATTTGCAAATTAAGATTTTAGGTAGTATGTCACATTATCTTTTTTTCCAATTTTCATTGTTAAGATTTATTAAGACTTTATGAGGCATATCATTATTTTTATGAATTTTAAAAGAATTGCTTTATAGACTTTTACATACTTTTATGCATATTGATTAGGTTGAAGTTGCATGAACTCTCTCTTGTCCAGCAAGGAGGTCCACAGAACAAGGTAGAGGAGAGTGTGGCTGTGGAGTTGCTAATCAAGTCCTCCTGAGATCAAGCGGGAAGCAGGTCTGATTTTATTGCGCCATTACCATGTATATATACTCAGGCAGTAGCTAAGCAGATTATAGGCAGCCACCAATGCAATTTCTGGCCAACTTTGCCTGCAGCGACCAATCTTGGAATGGACCATGGAGCAAGGGCAGGGACTGCAACATGAAGCCTCATGCCCAGGCCTGTGCCAACAAGGTAAGTGGTTTGCTTCTCACATGCCTAGCATGGGGGAGTGGTTTGCCACTCAGATGCCCTTAACCTATGCCATGTATGCAATACTTCATGCACTTACCAAATGAAGTGCCAACACTGTTCCAATTTTCTTTAATATCCTCACTGACTAGTTATTTGGTTTTTCTATCAATTAATGTTTAATCAATTACTGTTCTACCAGTTCCTTAGAGAAAGATATTAAAATTTACAAGTAGGATTAAGATTTGTTCATTTTTCTTTAAAAATTAAGAAAAATAAAACCTAAGGTTTACTTAAATTTTAAAATTCCTATTCACTCTGCTTACCATTCAAATAGCAAACATCTGTAAGCATATTTTGTATAAGAACATAATTTTATTGATAACCAATGGTGCTTGTGAATGAAATGTGTAGATAATGATAGCTTCTGGTAAAGAAGTAAATTAACTTGGATTACAACCAAGAATCATAGGAAGAAGTTTTAAGAAAGAGTATCAATTAAATAAAATATGATTTTTTGTAGTAAAAGTGAATAAAAATGGACTAATGTGAATATACAAAAACAGTTTAACTCTTATGTAATTTTTACTATGAAAAACAAGTATGTTTTACTTTACAAAACACAGATTAATAGTGTTAATATTTATCAGAACTCTAGTTATTATAATACCATCAGGTTAATTATATATATATATATATATATATATATATATATATATATATATATATATATATATAATATTATATATTATATATTTAACATACATAATGCATATAGCATAGATTCTATATGCATTATGTATGTTAAATACATAATATATAATATTATAATATATAGTTTAAATATATATCTTTAATATATATAAATTGAGTAATTTGTGGATATAATCTATTTTGAATATGTCAGAATTGAAGTTTTAATAAACCCCAAATTACCCTCACCTAATTAAAAAACAATTATTGCATGGGATTAGACACATATCATTATAGGAATACATGTGTATGATAAAATATATAAACAAGCTATTCACTAAAAAAACAGATAACAAACATGAGAAAATATTAGAGTTCATTTGAAAATTCTTAAGGTAAAATTTATGTGTCATAAATCAACTGTTTTAAAGGGAATGACTCAAGAGCAATCATTACATTTGCAAAATTATGCAACCCTCATCTCTGTCTAGTCTAGCCATTGACTGAACCAGAAACGTCTAGGATTCAGCCTGTCATATTGATATAATTTCAATACTCAGTTTTTCTATGGCTCTAGGCTTTTTTGTGAAACTCCCCCAAATAATCCAATACTTAAGCTTATATAAATACATGTTATTATTTTTTTAATGTCCTTCACCTCCTGGCAACAAGTTTTCCATCTTTAAGAATTTTTATATTCTGAATATTTTATATAAAGCATTCAGAGGACAGGGGCAAGATGGCGGTATTAGTGTGAGGCAGAATTTCTCCAACTTGGCTACCCAGAACTCAAGCAGTGGGAATACTGCTTCTCCCCCAAGGTTTAAAGGGAAAAATATGGTGGTGAGTGGGACAGACTTCCCTAGCCAATTAGAGACTGTTCAACTCATTAAACAGATCTACAAATACATATTGCATGAGTATGTCAATCCTCTGCAGAGAGCAGATACAGGAGCAATATTGAGACTAAAGTGCAGCAGCATCAACAGGAACTGGAAACCCAGATCCATGAGTTTGCAGCCAGGTCTTCAAAAATCTATCTGAGCCTAGCAAAGATTTACTAGGCCTAACAAATTCATGGAAAATCAGAAACTGAGAGCATTTCACCCAGCAAGAATACAAGTTAGAGAGACTAGAGAGAATTTTGCTCTTCTCAACCTTGTAAGTCCTGCAGGTTGCAGTGGATAAAAAGGTGAGCTACAGAAGGTTAAGAAGTTGCAAGGGTGGATTTGAGGGCCTTGGGCTCTCAACATGCCCATCTGATGGGTCTGAGAGAAACACTCCCAGTGGGTTATTGGAGCCCAACCTAGCCAGCACCCATGGGGTCCCTGCTACTAGCCCAGTCCCTGATGCCCTCCCCAATCCACCACCTACTGGGTCTCCCAGTCCTTGATGCCTACCGGATCTGGAAGTTTGGCACCCACCCAGACCCCCTAACCCCCAGGCTCAAGTCCACCAACCCTCTGGCACCCTATTCAGTCCATCACGAAGCTGCAGGCTCATAGCTCAACCGCCAGGCTGCCACTTCACCACCAAGCCTGCCCAGTCCAGGCCACAGTTTCACTGTCAGCCCACAACGCTCAACACCTGCCTCTGATGCTCCTGGCCCAGGATGACTAGGTCCATTGGACATACCAGCTACACTGTCAGCCAACCACCGCCCCATCTACCTGGCCCGCCACTTTGAAGCCAGGCCCACCTGAACCAGCCAATTTCTTTGCCTTAACATTCACCCAGCTCAAGATTTCACTTCTGGGCCCACTTGGACTAGGCTGGCTAGACCCTCCCAACAAGTGGCTGTACTGGCTGTAGCTCAGTCTGCTCAACAGCCCCTTCACTGCCAGGCTCACCTGCCCCAGCCAGGAGCTATGCTAACCAACTTGGAGCATGGGCTGCCTACAGCAGTCTCCCAGGAAGGGAAGTTGGGAAACCTTAATCACCAAATATTAACTGGGTTACATAAGAAAAAAGAAAGAATCATCAGCTTGTGTCCCATATTTCCACACTTACTTCACACCTCAAGAAGAAATGAAAAAAAGTCAGTTGGGCACTGACAATGAACATTTATGCTCACTGAATATTTCGGTTTAGGTTTTCTTTTGTTTTTCTACTTATAATATGTATTAATTTAAACAATTCTATAAAAATTTATTCTAATTTGTTATATATGAGAGCAAAATGCATTTCAATTCATAAAATATATATAGCACAATTTTTCATATCTGTGGTTGTACATTACATAGTCTATATTTGTTTTTTGTTTTATTTGAATGTGTGCTGATTGATTCAAAGGACATCTATGTGTGTATATATATATATATATATATATATATATATATATATATACATTTGTTATTGTTGTTTTTTTTTACATTTCTAGCCTTTGTTTGTTTGTTTGGTTTGGTTTGGTTTATTTTTTTTTGGGGGGGAGGAAGGTGTTATTTTTCTCAAGTCCTATATTTTGAGAGTTAGGGTTTTAATTAGCATATTTTTATTTTGTTTATGTAGTATTGGTCACTACTCTCTCTTCCATCTCTCTCTCTCTCTCTCTCTCTCTCTCTTTGTATTTCTGACAGCCAAATTATATTCTCTCTCTCCTCCTCCTTTATATTCTTGTTTCTCATTAACACTATAGCCTTATTCACCTTATGAATGTGCCTTATTCACTTCTTTTTGAAATTACAGATATTTTTATACTTTCCTATTTCTTCTTATCCCTCATAATCAAGTCTATCCTTAACACCTCCTAATACTAATTAATATCTATTACATTTACCCATACCACCAATGCCACAACAACAATTAATATAGTAGAAGTCGTAGACAACACTTACTGTTTGATTTTATGTCAGACATAATTCAATAATATTTACAGTTTTTACTGATGGAAATTCCTAATCCTACAATTTCTACATATTGTATCAATTAACACTGTCAATATAAAAATAGGAACTAAGTACTAAATCGACTGCTGCATATTATTTACATAAATTTTTGCTATTATTGAGCTCCCCTCTCAATCTGTGAGGTACCAATAACATAGAGGGACACTATAAAATCAAAAAGTAGAAATGCTACAGCTTCAGACCCATCCAGATAGATGGATAGACCCATAAACAATATGAAAAAAGAAGGAAACAAACCACCCAAAACAACACAGAATACTTAAGCAACACACTCCACTGACACTACAGTACTGGGAATGTCAGAAATGGAATTCAGAAAGTTCATTTAAATTAATCTATGATGAAAAAGATGATATAA
The DNA here is from genome assembly GCF_047511675.1 of Marmota flaviventris. Classification (NCBI taxonomy): domain Eukaryota; kingdom Metazoa; phylum Chordata; class Mammalia; order Rodentia; family Sciuridae; genus Marmota; species Marmota flaviventris. The sequence continues at coordinate 5,652,306 of NC_092514.1, forward strand.
TAATTGAAATCAGAAAGAAAATATAAAAAAAATTGAAAGATCACTTCTTTAAGGTGATAGAGATCCTGAAGAAAAATAAGTAAAAAATCCTCTAAATGAAGGAATCAATGAACCAAAGTAAAATTTCACTGGAAAGCATCACCAGCATACTAGACCATTTGGAAGACAAAATATACAATTTTGAAAATAATGTTTGTTGACCATAGGGGAAAAATGTTAAGAAACCATAAACAGAAATTCTAAGACATATGGGATAACATGAAAAGACAAAACTTAAGATGTATCAGGATAGATGAATGTTCCAATATATAAACCAAAGGGATGCACAAACTTTTCAATAAAATGATATCTGAAAATTTTCCAAACCTAAAGTCTGAAATGTAAGTTCAAATATAGGAGACATACAAGACCCCAAATATACAAAATTACAACAAACCCACACCAAGGCACATTATTATGAAAATGCTTAACATACAGAAAAAGGATAAGATTTTAAAGACTGCCAAAGAAAAGTGACATTTCACCATTAGAATCAATCTATGTCTCAGCTGATTTCTGAACTCAGACTCTCAAAGCTAGGAGGTCTTGAAGTAATATATAACAAGCTCTGGATGAAAATAATGCTACACCTGGAAAAATTAAGCTTCATATTTAATGAAGAAATAAAAACTTCCAATGATTTAAAAAAGGTAAAAGAATCCACAAATAGAAATTTCACCCTATAAAACATACTCAATAAGATATTTCATGAATAGGAAATGAAAAATAAAGTTGACAACCACCAAAGGGAGGAAATACACTAAAAGAATAGGCAAACATAGGAGAAATTAATTCAAACTAAAAACCAGAAATAAATAAAATTCAGGGAGTAAAAATTATTACTCAGTAATAACTCTGAGAGTGAATGGCCTAAGCCCATCAATCACAGTACATACACTTGCAGATTGGATTAAGAAAAACAAGACCCAACAATATTCTGTCTCCAAGAGACTCACATCATAGGCAAAGTTATCCACAAACTGAAGGTAAAAAAAAAAAAAATCATTTAGATGGATTTCATAAATAAACAGGGGTTTCTAACCTCATATCAGATAAAGTGAACATCAAGTAAAAGATAATCTAAAGGGACAAATCAGGATATTTCATACTGTTTAAGGGAATTATATATATATATATATATATATATATATATATATATATATATATATGAAAAAGACATAACAATCATAACTATATATCAAACAAACCCTACTCAATTTCAAGATCAAATAGAACATAAAAAATAATACTGAATAACTTTAACATAATTCTTTCAACACTAGATAGATTCTACAAACAAAAGCTAAATAAAAGAGCTGTAAAAATTAAAGTTCAATTAATTATTTAGAATATATATATATATATATATATATATATATATATATAATATTTCATCCATCAATGACCAAATACACTTTCTTCTCAACAGAACATGGATCCTTCTCTAAAATAAAACATATCTTAGGCCACAAAGCAACCCTTAGTAAGTACAAAAATTCATGATAATTCCTTGTATTCTAACAGGTTATAATGGAATGAAATTAGAAATCAATGATAAAATAAGAAAAATAAAAACTAATGTAATGCCTGGAGACTAAATTATATACTTTTGAATGACCAATGGATAGCAGAAGAAATCAGGGATGAAATAAAAAAATACTTAGTGCTAAATGAGAATAGCGAAAAAACATATCAAAAATTCCGGGACACTATGAAGGTGATTCTAAGAAGAAAGTTCAATGCATTGAGCTGATTTATTTAAAAAAAAAAGTCACCAAGTAAGTATACTAGCATTACATCTCAAAGCCAAAAAGAAGAGTTAGTCAACACCCAAAGCAGTAAAAAACAGTAAACAAATAAAATTGGAACCAAAGACAATGAAATTATATTTTAAAAAAATCAAAAAATCAATGAGAAAAAAGCTGATATTTTGAAAAATAAATCAAATTGATAAACACTTAACCAAGCTCTCTCTCTCTCTCTCTCTCTCTCTCTCTCTCTCTCTCTCTGTGTGTGTGTGTGTGTGTGTGTGTGAGAGAGAGAGAGAGAGAGAGAGAGAGAGAGAGGTAGACAGAGAGCTCAAAATACTAAAATTCATGATGAAAAAGAAAGTCACCATGGACACTATTGAAATACAAATTATAACCAGAAACTATTTAGAAAATACATACTGAAATAAAATTTAAAAAATCATGAAGACATTGGCAAATTTATATACACATATATCCTACCCAAATTGAATCAGGAGGAGATAGAAAGTTTAAATAGATCAATTTCCAGCAAAGAAACGAAAAATGGCATCAAAAGCCTAGCGGTGAAAAGAGCCCAGGATCAGATGGATTCTCAGCTGAGTTCTACAAGATTTTTGAAGAAGAATTAAAACCAATATTTCTCAAATTATTCCATGAAATAGAAAAGAAACGAACTCCATTTATTGATTTGGTTATTTGTTTTTGTTTTTGTTTCTTTTGTTTTTTTTTTTTTTTTTTGGTGTTAAGGTTTTTGAGTGATTTATATATCTTAGAGATTAGTGCTCTATCTGATATGCCTATGGTAAAGATTTGATCCCATTCTCTAGGCTCTCTACTCACCTCACTGATTATTTCTTTTGTTGAGAAGAAGCTCTTTAGTTTGATTCAATCCCATTTATTAATTTTTGGTTTAATTCTTGCACTATAGGAGTCTAACTAAGGAAGTTATTATCCAACAGGATGGAGATTTGTGCCTATTTTTTCCTACACTAGGCACAAGGCCTCTGGTTTATTTTCTAAGTCTTCGATTCACTTTGAGTTGAGTTTTGTGATGGTGATAGAGATATAATTTCATTTTGTTACTTGTGTATTTCCAGTTTTCCCAGCACCATTTGTTGAAGAAGCTATATTTTTTTCAAATGTACGTTTTTGGCAACTTTGTTTAATATAAGACAACTGTAGTTATGTGGGTTAGTCTCTGTGTCCTTTCTTCTGTACTATTGGTCTACCAGTCTATTTTGGTGCCAATACCATGCTGTTTTTCTTACTATTGCTCTGTAGAATAGCGTAAGGTCTGGAATAATAATGCCACCAGCTTCAATCTTTTTGCTAAGAATTGCTTTGGGTATTCTGGGTCTTTTATTTTTCCAGATGAATTTCATGATTTTTTTAAACAATTTTATAAGGAATGTCAGTGGGATTTTGATTGAGATTGCATTGAATCTGTATAGTGCTTTTGGTAGTATGGTCATTTTGACAATATTAATTCTGTCTATCTAAGAATAAGGTAGATCTTTCCATCTTCTAAGGTTTTATTTAATTTCTTTCTTTTGCATGTTGTAGTTTTCATTGTAGAGGTCTTTCACCTCTTTCATTAAGTTTATTCCTAAGTATTTTAGTTTGGGGGCCAAGGAACTGAACAGACACTTCTCAGAAGAGGATTTATAATCAATCAACAAATATATGAAAAAATGTTCAACATCTCTAGCAATTAGAGAAATGAAAATCAAAACTACTTTAAAATCTCATCTCACTCCAGTCAGATTGGAAGCTATCAATAATACAAACAACAGTAAGTGTTGGCAAAGATGTGGGGGGAACAAGGCACACTTATACATTGATCGTGGGACTGCAAATTTGTGCAGCCAATCTGGAAAGCAGTTTGGAGAATCCTTGGAAAACTTGGAAGGAACCTCCATTTGGCAAAGCTATCCCACTTCTTGGTTTATATCCAAAAGACTTAAAAAAGCATACTACAGGGACACATCCATATCAATGTTTATAGCAGCACAATTCATAATAGCTAAATTGTGGAACCAATCCAGATGCCCTTCAGTTTATGAATGAATAGGGAAGCTTTGGTATAAATACACAATGTATCATTAAAATAGAATAAAATCATTTATAGGTAAATGAATGGAGTTAAATTATATAATACTACAAAAAGTAATCCAATATCAAAGAACCAAAGGCCTAATGTTTTTGTTGACATAAGGATGCTGATTCATTATGGAGATGGGGAGGAGCATGGGAGGTATGGAGGAACTTTAGATAGGGCAAACGGTTTTTTCTTTTGTGACTGGTTTGTTTTATTTAATGTTCTCTTGGTTTATCCTTTTTTCACACTATGAACTATATAATTTTTTAAGTCTGAATGTTGCATAGACAACATTTGACTTATGTGTTTGTCCTTCAGTATATAGTGACACATTTGACTCTTTCAAATTATACTGCAATGAACATAAGAGTGCTCATATCTCTTTGTGATCCTAATATGCAAACAATGTTTGTAGGATCCTACAATAAATGCAAAAACAAGTGAAGTCAAATTTGTATAAATTTATCCCTGATAATTATCCAACAACCTGCAGGCATTTCATTAGCGTTTCAAGTTCTTTAGGGATAATCACAAATTGCTTGGTATCTCCTAAGGGAGAATCTCTACACTAAAAAGAAATTTAAAAATTTTCTACAAAAATGCCATGTTAAGGAATACACAGGAGAATCTAGAGAGGGGTTTCATTATAGGTATCAATGGTAGTTTAATGAAGTGCTTATTTCACCTGTCTCCACAGAGATGAGCACATTTTTACGATAGCTGCTGCCTCTAATATAAGTGAATGTTTTTGATTTGATTTCTGCACTTTCTTCTACTCCATAATGTCTTAATAGCCATGGGATCTTTCTCCCTTATTTTTCACACTAATTATGGAATATTTTCACCCAACTTGAATGGGTAAATGCTTATAAGCATTTTTGAAACATGCACATTGTGTGTGCTTAGATAGCATTGAATTTTGTGGGCATAGATTCTCATGTTTAACAGATGAAAAAGTGAGAGCAGATGAAGCATATAAAAGGAGACCCATTTTAAAAACAAAACTGGAAATAGCAAGGATTCACTCTTTCATCCTAATGTCCTTCTGAATATGTAGGTATTTAGTGCCTCTACTCATTTGGGATCCTCTTTACATAATTAGCATTTAAAGTTATGTGCACAATTGTATGAATGTTCAATCTTTTGATAAGGAAGAGTTTCCCTTCATATAGAGATATAAAAATACTTTTTTTGTTATCAGGAGACTTTTATGTATCCAATTTGATAGTCATATAAAAGGATTTTTCTTTTCTATGGGAATTTAACTAAAGGTTTTTTTTCAGAGTATAACTTTAAGTACACTTGAGTATGAACATAGATTAGTAAACTATGAGGAAACAATTCAGTTATTTCTGTTGAACTCCAAAACAAAGGGGAGGAAACATCTCTGTATTTTTTTTACATTGCAGCATTATGGATAGTTACTTATCATCTGCACAAATCTTTGTAGTACTTCATGATTTCACACCAAATCACAGCAAAACAATAAAAATGAGATTGAAATATTATTATTGCATTTATCGAATGGACTTCTTTAGTATGATAATCTGATGTGTATTTTGTTATATTTAATATGAGAAAGGGTTCTAGAAGGAGTGTGGTAGGATAACAGGAAGCCACAATCATATAAATAATAATTTATATAATTTAAGACCAAATTGTATGTAAATATAAGCTGGCTTTATATATAATTTTGCAAATTGTATGATTTTTTTTGTTTGCTTGTAGCTTGCACACAGACAGTTGTATGAATATTTTTGTTTACTTATAGCTTGCACACAGACAGCTTACACTACTATTTTTACTCTAGAATGTAATTCATTTTATTTTTTCTTATTTAGAGAATATTAGTTATCAATTTTTAAATATATATTAATTATTTTGCCTTAAATATGCTATTCATATGTCACTATGCTGGGTTTTTAAATCTCTGGACTATCATAGGTATTCAGATACATTTTGTTTGGTTATGCAGATGTTATTTGGATAATGTGCTGTCATATTCACAAGAAGTTCTCATGAAGATATTGCAAATAAGATTCTAAAACATAAGAGGAATCCATGTATATCTCATCTTCAGTTTATTTAAATATGTTTCTGTGATATTATACACAACAATAAATGTTTTATATTATATATAACTTTTAAAAATATATTTTAAAATTTTTGAAATATTTTTTTTCTCTGAGATAGTTTCCTGTATTAGAAGAGAATTTTATGACTTTCCATTGTAGAGAATGGAAAAATTCACATATATTGTATTCTACTTGACTTATTCTTACCTATTCTTCATTCTAGCTTTTGAAAAGAAGTGGAACTCCTGTAGAGAAGACTGTACACAAAAATGTGTAAAGAAAACTTATCACAGGTAGGTTACTGATACCACTTAAAAATAAAAGCAAAATGATATTTGAGAAGTATTTTGAAATAGCATGGACATATTAAATCATAGTTCATCCTTTGAAATACACTGCAAGATCATGTTTGTCATATATGTGATAATAAGAATTTTAGACATATTATTGCCCAAAATTAAACTCTGTATACACTGAGTTAATATATTATATGAACTGTATCTACATACATAGAACTCCTGTTTTGTTTATTCATGTCAAAATATTTGCAGTGTAATCTATTATAGGCTTTTATTCATGCATCTGGCCAATATCTATCAAGGAAGTTAGCAGTTCCACCTCTACCTACTTGAAATATTAGGATGTATGGGACTACGTTTTGTGTTAGGAAATCTTTTGAAATTTGTCATGAAAAAGCACATTATTAGACTATGTATTAAGTAATATTTTTGAACGTACTTATTAAATGTCACCATACAAATATAATGATAGAAATGAAAATCAGAATACTTAATAGTGTAATAATCATCAATTTATCTAACACCAAATATCATAATAATGTTTAAACTTAATTCATTTTTACTTTGTAAACTCTACCTATTTATGTGAATCTGTATCCCTATCTTTTTATTCCCTGGGTATCCATTTGTTATTTTTTCTGAATTTGCAATAAAGTTATTGACATAGATATTTCTTTGGCTGGATATTGGATATAGCATATTGAGCAGCTTAAACAACCACTAACCATTAGAGGTCAGTAGCAGTTCATCACCCAGTTGGGACAATCAAAATATGCAGCAATTAAAAATGCTCTTTTATGAGTAAATTCATCCTACATGAGAACCACTGCTCCACCTCTGTGTTTATCTCTATCTATGCGTATTTATATATGTAAATATTGATTCATTTTCAACAATTCTAAATTAGAAAATTTGGATATATCTTATTTACATTAGATTTGCATAATTAGTCTTCATAGGATGATTGTTAAAACATGGTGACTTTCCTACTGTGTCTATCAAATGTAGGCTTTCTAACACACCTGGATGGAGAAACACAATCTCACAGTGGTTCAGGAGTTCATTCTGAAGGGCATCACAGATCGCCCTGAGCTGCAGGCTCCACTGTTTGGGCTGTTCCTAGTCATCTATGTAATCTCAGTGCTGGGAAACTTGGGCATGATCATCCTCACCAAGGTGGACCACAGCCTACAAACACCCATGTATTTTTTTCTGAGACACCTGAGTATTACAGATCTTGGTTATTCTACAGTTGTAGGCCCCAAAATGATGGTAAGTTTTGTGGTGAATCGAAATGTAATCTCATATTATTTATGTGCTATACAACTAGCATTCTTCATTTTGTTCATTGGTAGTGAGCTTTTTATTCTGTCTGCAATGGCCTATGATCGCTATGTGGCCATCTACAACCCTCTCCTCTACATGGTCATTATGTCCCAGAGGGTATGTTATATACTGGTAGCATTCCCCTATCTCTACAGCACATTTGTGTCTCTTCTGGTCACCATAAAGATATTTACGTTATCATTCTGTGGATACAATGTCATCAGTCATTTCTACTGTGATGGTCTTCCTTTATTATCTTTGCTCAAACACACATGAAATTGAAGTGATATTTATGATTTTAACATATAGTAATTCAATTTCCTCTCTTCTGGTCATTGTTGTGACTTACGTGCTCATCCTCCTAGCCATTCTCAGGATGAAGTCTGCTGAGGGCAGGCGCAAGGCTTTCTCCACCTGTGGATCACACCTGACAGTGGTCATGGTATTCTATGGGACTTTGATATTTATGTATGTCCAGCCCAATTCCAGGCACTCGTTCATCTCTGTTAAAATGGCTTCCATATTTTACACTCTAGTTATCCCCATGTTAAATCCCTTGATCTATAGCTTGAGGAATAAAGATGTGAAATGTGCTCTGCAACGAATACTGAAAAAGATACGTCACATTTAACATTTTTTACATAAAATATAAATCCTAAGAATGCGTTTGGGATGTGAACGTGCCTTGTGTTCCTCCAGAATATATTATAAGTACAAAAGGGCCCAACATATATTTAAGAATTGGCCTTCTCAATCTCCATCAAATTCCTAAAAGCTAAAACATACTAGTGAAAAAAGCAGTGAAATCTTTGCTTTCCTTGAAGAGGAAAGATACATTGTAGTCACAATAATTGAGTAATTGTATAGTAAAGTATAATCAATCAGGTTTAGCATCTGTAGACCATAAAATCAGGTAGCAGATTCGCATCCTGCATGACCCTGAGGAAGAAGAGTGTTTGTGCAATAAAAGTGTGTATTGAAAAGGACTTGAAATGTTTTTTATTGAAATCTCAAGTATTATAGTAAACTTTCCCATGTCCATTTGTATGCTTGTATATTGTGTGTGTGTGTGTGTGTGTGTGTGTTTAAGCATAATCTTTCAATTTTAAACTTTATCCACTTCTGAGTGTTTTGTTGGGCATCATTGTGATATTAGGAGGCTCACTGTAGTGTGAACTTTGAAGGAACAGTGAGCCAAATGTGTCCAGAGGCCCTTATTCCATGTGGGAATTTTAGACTCCTTATTTTTTTCCCCTCATCCAGGCCCTCACTTTCATGTATGAGCTCCAAAGAGTTTATTAAAAATTTTGGTCATTTAGTAACCCTTAGCTTCAATGCTACATCGAATTTTGTCTCATTCAGTACAGGTGTATGTATGAGTGAATATACCAATTAAAATGAATTTCCTATGTTCTTTCAAAGAAGTCTCTAGGTTTTTTTTTTTTTCCTCTTTTCTTCCTTACTGGAATGATCTTTATTCTTTACCATCTGTTTTTATTTAATGGATAACTATCTTATTATTCTTTCTTACCTCTCCAAACAAAAGTAATAGTACGTTTTAAAAAGTGAAAGTCTATTTATGATTCTATTCTTTCTTCTCTATATGAAGTGGGCTATGATCCTCTTTATTGGGGCCAACATTCTTCACAGTAGGCAAGTGAGCATGCTGTCTTTTGGTTGGATGTGTTCTTTGACTTCATTGATTGTTTAACCCATCATGGAGGAAGCAAATAGACATAACCCCACAGGGTGGGCTTTCCTATATCTCTGGTCTGAAGCAGAATATGGGTACTGAGTCCCACACTTTTCATGTCTTCTGCACATATTCATCCACGCCACCTCTACAGTCCTCCATGATTTCATCATTTTTATTGTTTAGCATTCATGACATTATTTACATAATGAAAGGGTTAGTTTTTATTATAAGCTCATGGAATAACATTATGTGTTTATATTTGATCATATATGAATAAAAATAATTCATTGAATGATATTAATTGTCTGTGTATGGAAAATATTATTATTTATTAATTGGGACTAAATTATATATATATATATATATATATATATAATGGGTAGATGTTTACTTATGAATTTAAATTCATAAGTAATTACAAAGAGAGTATAATTTTCTAGAAAGGATTGTTGAGCAGAAGTAAAATGAAATGTTCATATTGATCTTTGTTGGCAGAGGACAATAGAAACTTGTATATTAATCTATTTGTAAACTATTTCATATGGTTCACCAAACTAATATTGGAGAAACAGTACCACTTTTATAATAGAGAAAGATATATATTTTTAAGTTCTAATTTTAAAATTATATGAATAGAGTAACTCAATATACCATTTCCAATATAAATTTTAGTGGGATATTTATACTCCTTCAAGTGATAAACAAAACCCCCCAAATCAATAAGCTAATACTTAATATTTGTTAATGTATTTCATTCTTTTAAAAGTTCTTCCTTTTTACTACACTTTTTAAACCATGGAATACAAAAAGAAAAACTTTTAAACATGTATCTGGAATATGATTTTATTATTTGCTAAAATATAGTCAATAACTTCTATATTTTATATAATGGTCAGAAAGGTCAGCAAAATTTAGAATAAGAAAAACACAAACATATTTAGGGACACTGAGAATATCTATAAAAATATCAACCTGTGTTTTAGTTGAATATCATAAAGAGTGATGTATTGTAATTTTTCCTTACAAAGACACTAAGAGACACTAGAAAAAAAATATGATTAAATGAGTCTCAAATTCAAATTTGTAATAAAATTACCAGCTTACTCTTCTGTTAAAATCTAGTCCTTGTGGCTTGATAGCCAAGTGTTCAGGGAAATCCAAGTAACAAATCTCTGGAAATATGAAGAGAAGGTAAGTTTAACAACCTTTTGTGGATCACTCCTCAGATATCAAAGGCAGTCAAAAACATCACATATATAAAAATTCTAAACAGAATATTCTCTGGTGACTCCAGCACTATGTTCAAACAGCAATACACCCAGTTAGATTTAAGCAAGAAGTTTAATCTTTGTTTTATCATTCATAATTTTACTTTCCTGTGCCATATGAAGAAATTGAAAATGAAAACGTTTTTAAAATGTTTAAGTTCCCATATGTATTGATAGGAATAATTATGACCACGCTAACATTAAAATAAAAATTTCTTAGATTGGATGTGTCCTTTTCTTTATTTTCTCTATCATTCCTATTTATAATTTTTATTGTATTACAGTAGTAATTTTATTCTTCCAGAGGAGAATCATTCTTTAATTCCCAAAGAAAATTTCCCTGAGAACTCTGAATTCAATTGAAGGATGCATTTGTTAATTAAGGTTATTAAGTGTAAATAAGACCTCAAAATTATTCATGTAGAGCAATTCTTCCCATTATGTATTCCTATGAGAATGTCTTGCTTTGTTTGTGTTTGTTTTTGAAGGCGCCCTTCACTACTATTCACAGTTTCTTCTTAAGTCATGGTCACATACACATTATCTATGCATTTACTAGACTCACAGATAAAAATTTCCCTTGTATGTGTGTGTGTTTTGTATTTTTGTGTCTATAGATGTATATGATTCTGCATGGAAAATATCATTAAATACTACTGAAAAATCACAAAGATTGATATGTGAAATTTTAAAGTTTGCACAAAGAAAATAATAGCAAGTATGATAATAGAAACAAGCAACCAATTAGGGAAACAAGATACATGGGTGAAATTAATATGAACTAAGCCAAAATCCATAGAAAATTAACTTAATGTATAATTAGAGAATATAAATTTTAATTTATTTAATATCTTATGTATTAATAATGTGAAAATATAAATAAAATCTGTATACAAACAACTTAAAAATTCATGAATTTGATAAAACTGCTGTGCTAAGTATTGGTGAGGGGGTAAAGGAAACATTCTCATTCTACTATGGTAAGTATAAAATTTATAACACAATTTTCAAATTTCTTATATACCCTGCCAAATCAGGAAACATATTTCCTATAAATTAATTAGCATGAATAGGTCAAAAACCATATCAGAATAAAAAAGTATATTTTCAGGATAAAACATACAACAACTTCAATATTAATTCAAATGCTTTCACACAATATTAGAGATTGTGATGAGTGCATGAAGATATGTCACCAATGGCCACATCCATATGAATAACAATTGTAAGTAGGGTTTACCTCTAGTAAAATAGATAACTTGTTAGGATCAATGACAGGATTAAACAGAAGACAAAAGAGTACACAAAGTTTTTTATTTTATGAAATATACATTTAATGATTGAAACAAGCCAGACACTTCCTGGTGTGAATATATAAAGTCAATGTTATCCCTTTGTCTTACAGAGAAGATCCATTTGCAGAACCTCAGTGAGACAGCTTCAGAGTTCCCTGAAAAGGATTTTCATGTTCTTCCTTGAGAAAATTCTGGGTAAAGACATGAGACTTAGTGAAAGGATAACAAAGTTTATTAGAAGGGATAGGAAAAGGGGACACTCTTAGGGAGACAGTGGGCCCTCTTTGAGAAGAAAAGGAACATGTCTCCTCCCCTCCAGTTTTGTTGAAGGCCCCAGGGATGGTTCCCGAGAGTCCCACCCAGGTCTATCTCTTGATGTTTGTCGGACATCAGGATGGCATTAGATTTTCAAGTCCCCACTGTGCATCATAAATATTCAAGGCAACTAAGTCACTTTGGCCCATGCTGACCATGGTTAGTTGAAACTTGCTCTTAAAAATTTTGTGGTTAGGAAAAATAATCCTTATCTCCCTGAGTTCTGGAACTTGGTCTCTATGAGGGTCAGAGAAGTCCCTCTTCATGATACCTTGTATTCTTCTTAGCATCATTTTAGACCTGCATTTCTCCTTCAGATAAGTTTGCTGAGAAATGTAGCATGATCTATTTACTTAAACTAGGCAGGGTTGCAGTTAAATTGCATTTTAGATGAAAGCTTGTGGAGATCAGCACACCAGAAGAGTTTACTGATTAATTCCATTAACCTCATGTTCCCACTATTAACATGCCTGTTACCTGCCATTATATAATATTCATGAAATATTGGTAAAATTTAACATATATTATTAATAATTTCCAGAGCATTTAAGATTAGTAGAATCCCCTTAGTTAATAATAATACATTGTAAGAGTTCAGGATGTAGACAAAGATGACAGATGAAGAAGAACTTCCTCTGATTGTTCTCCCACAGTCAAACCATTGTGGCATCTACTGAAGCATCAAATTATTTCACAATAGCTAAGATGTCAAGGGAGAGACCATAGAACCTGGCTTTATTTTGTATAGTAAAAACAACATTGAAGAAAGCAAGAAGGAAAAAGCAGCCTGCATCAGCCTTCCCAAATATAATCAGTACAATGTAGATATTCATCCTTCTGGGGAGAGAAAGAGAGAATTGACCCAACGGTATAGACTTGAAAACCAACATCAAGTCAACCATGGTAAATCTGAGTGCTCACTAGAGCCCAACAACTATGGACCTGAAGCCCATATCTGAGACTGAGCCATTAGAATTGTACAATGCAGGCTGCCAAGAAACTGCTTCTACCACCCCCCTCCCCCACACCAGCAGAGCAGGAAGCAGGTCTCTACACCCTGGGAAACAGGCTGTGAAAGACAGCACAGGAGTTGGTCATAGAGCTCAGTGCTAGGAACACTGCAAAAATGAGAAACAATGTAAGGCTAAAACAAAAGGCCCAGAACCAGGATAAGAGTCCACCAATGAGTTCTCTAGGTCAGCCCCAAGATTAGGTGGATATCTACCTCCTCAAGTCTGGTCAGTCTCTAAAAGCCTTAGAGTGGTTATGAAGAACATCCCCTTCCATGCAAGGCTACCTTTGCTGGGAGAATCAGATGTGATTAAGCTTAGCATCAGACATGGTAGGCAAGAAACCATCTCCACCACCCGTTCTCTAACATTGGGCACCACTGCTAGACTAGTGTTCCATTCATAGATGGAGGTTTCAGACCTGCTCCAACACCCAGCAGAGATATGTTTCTCAGTTTTTCAGTGATTTAGCCTCCATCACTGACACCTGGGACATGAGCCTTTTTGCACTCCAGAGACTGTGCAGGTCCTTGTGGCTGTGGGATTCAGGCAGGGACCTTCTTGACATCAGCATCAGTGGAGATGTTAAGTCTTTACAAATAATTTACTAATCTGTGTGGTCTTCACAAATACTATACCAACATTGGATAGTGTGTCATGGTGCAAGATTGGATTTGCTGTGGGTAGGATGGGGTGGTCTATGGTGGGCTTTCCCTTGGAACGCAGAACTGGGCTCATGAAACCAAACACTGGACTGATATTAACAGCCCACCTCACTCTTACAGGAGATTTTTATGACTTGAGCTCTGTGCTCTTGCATGAGAAAATTTCAGGCAAGACAGAAGACATAGTAAAAGTATAGCAAACATTAGCAGAAGGGAAAAGAGAAGGAAAATAAAAGACTCTTGAGGTCTCGAGAAAGTAAATTCTTTCTGTGAGCAGAGTGACAATGTGCCTCCTTTTTGCACAATTTAATTGAAGGGTCATAGGGAAGGTTTTAAAGAGGTCTTTCCAGATGCCATCTCTTAATTTCTGTTTGACAATAGAATTGCTTTAGATTTTTTTGTGTGTGTGTGTGTGGTGCTGGGGATTGAACCCAGGGCCTTACTTATTAAGGCAAGCACTCTATCAACTGAGCTTTATCTCTAGCCCACTTTAGATTTTTAAGTCTTTATTTTAATTTTTTTGGTGATCTTTGTTTTTAATTAGCCCATTTTTTCTGAGTCTTATTAATCTTTGATCTATATAAAGGTCATACAAGTCTCCCCTTCAGAGTAACTTTTTTTTTCTTTTTATCAGCAGTGAGGCCCTGAAAATACCTCTACAGATAACAGATTTTTGGATGAGCAATGTAGCATATCCCAGTGAGTTAAGCCAGAGGAAGGGCAGTGTAGTCTGAGGTAAACTGCTTTCTTTGTGGGGAGACATCACAATAAGGGGCCACTTATCATCACAGTATCCACTTGCAGGTTCCTACCACTTATGCCTATTTGCTACTTTTATCTCCCTGGCCATGTCTATCTGTCAATCCTCTGAAACATTCCTTCCAAGACACAGAGCACCAGATTATTGGACTCCTACTGGTATGGTTTAGGTATTAGGTATCCCCTGAAAGCTCATGTGTGAGACAATGTAAGAAGGTTTAGAGGTGGGACGATTGGGTAATGAGTCTTAACTGAAGCAGTGTGTTAATCTCCGTGATAGAGTTAGCTGAGTTGTGACTATAGGGCAATAGAGGCTGGAAGATGTGGGTCATTGGAGCTGGATCACTGGAGGTGTGCCTTTGGGGTATATATATTTGGGAACTTAGTTTAGACTCTCTGTTTGCTAGTGTTATGTTCTCAGCTGCCACACCCTCTGCCATGATGTTCTGCCTCACCTCTACCTCCAAGGAATGAAGTTGGCTATCTGTGTACTGAGACCTCTGAAACCATAGCCCCCAAGTAAACTTTTCCTCCTAAAATGTATCTTGTCAGGTTTTTTGGTCATGGCAGCAAAAAAAAAAAAAACAACAACAACAAAACAACTAACTAAAACATGTACTCAGGCCCGATATCACCTATTACTAGTTCAGTTGATCTTAGGAAAGATAAACACCTTTAGCAACAAATACCCCACAGCAGTGTAGGATTGGATCCTCCCAAAATGTTGCTGGTAGTCTTTGGGTTAAGCATGTCTCAAAGCTTCGTTTTATAGGTGGGCACAGGCATAGCAGAAGAGCCTTCTGCCTGTCCTTCAGTGGAGATTTGACCCACACCAAGGAAGAACCTTGCAATTCCTGACAACAGGGTACTGACTCTGCATATATGGTTTGGGCCTATCTCAACTATAGGGAGAAGTTTTTCTGTTTGTACTACCTTTTATAGGTATACCCCTGGTTTATGTTGAAAAACAACCTAAATGTAGAATTAGAAAAAAAACTAGGCTTGAGCCACCTTCTAGTGCTGAAACAAGGACAAGATTCCAAAAGCTGACTTTAGGAAATTGACTGAGATTTCCATCTACTGTTAGGGTTTTAGAAGAAACAATGAACTCTGAAAATGAGCATACTGTTTGGAATTTCTGGAAAGACAAGCACAAATTAATCTAAATTGCAAAGACTGGAATAAGTATTTAGTTTTTGTAAAAATAACAAGACATGCCAACAAACATCAGGACATTTCAGGAAATGATGAACTCACTAAATGATCAAAATAATGTGTGAGAACCTGACATAATGGTTATCAGTAAAAGAGAATTTTCATGTGGAGACTTTAAAACAGCTTTTCAAGTTATCTTAATGAGAAAAAAAAGAAATTAAATATTCTAACAAGGAACTTACAGCAGAATGAAAGTAGTTTTAAAAACTCTAGCAGAAATTCTTAATCTGAGAAATACTAAGCAAACCTTAAAATGTGCTTGAAGATATAAAAAATAGGATACATCATATGGAACCCCAAACTTAGGAGCTTCAAGAAAAATACTTGAGAATACACAGTTGAAGGAATAATAGGAATGAAGAGGTGTAAAAAGACTTGCAGAAAATTTGGGATACCATTAAAATGAGTGAAAACAGGCTATCAGTATTTATATTGAACTTGAGAAGGGTTAGAGTACATATTCAAAGTTATCATTCAACAAAATCCACCAAATCTAGAGAAAGAAAGAAATATCGATGTAAGCAATAAATTGAAGATGATCAACGTTTACAAGTCAGTGTAAATAGGTAAAAGTCAATGAAGTCGGAATTAAAAATATAATCTAGCTCTCCAAGATGAAAGATAATGAAATGATTCTCAATACAGTATGAAAAAAAGAAAGAAAAACTAAGTAACACATACGGATGCCTCACTTTACCTAACAGATGGCATTAGCTGAAAACTTTACAATCCATGAGTGTGTTATGAGAGATTCACAGTAAAGAAAGAAAACAAACAAATCAATGATAATGACAACAACAACAAAACTGCCAACCAAGGATGTCGTACCTGGTATCTGGATCAAGAGATCCCAGATGGACAAAAGTTAGGAAATATATTTCTGCCATTGTTTTTCACTGGGTGAGGGAAGGGTAGAATAGAAACTGGAGTAAGTTGTATATATTCATCCTGTTTGATCCGATCCTCACCCATTCATCAGTTTAGCCCTGACATGGAGGTGAAGTCCTTGTGCACATACACACACATACATACACACACATACACACACATTTGTGTGTATATATATATATATATATATATAGAGAGAGAGAGAGAGAGAGAGAGAGAGAGAGAGAACCTCTTTCAGCTAGGTTGCTGTCACCACTGAAAAATGTAGGAATAATATATATATATATATATATATATATATATATATATATATATATATATATATATTTGAGATCTATTACCAAATAGCATGTACACATTGATTCATTAAATGATTCTTCATCCTTCTCAACAAAACCCAGTTATTTTGTTTTTTTGTAAATGATAATGACGAGTTTTCATCAAATTGTTTTCCCAAAGTACCCTATGTATACACCATAAGTTATCACATAGTCTATATTTACATATATGCATATTAATATCCGTTTATTTTTTAATATGAATACAATATTCAATATGATTTATTATAGTTTCTATTCATGTCTCTATAGGTCTGTTAACAGATTTGGCAGTAGCATTTGTAAGTATAAGAATTTTAAGGAATATATGTTGAGATTTGGAATTGTATGCTTGTTTGGAGTTTCTTTGGAGAATTTTATTATGTAAGTGGCATATGAACTGTGTTATTTTCTGAAACAGTAAATATTATTAGGTCATCATAAATATTTATATGATAAATAAAGATACAATAATTATTCATTTATATAACACCCAACATTCTTACAATTTTAAAACTTTTATCATTTTTGCTATATGTAACATCATATTTACATCTGTAAAATTATATGCATGTTTAATAGGCTATTATTATCAGGGTTTGTTTACCAAATATAAAACAGTTATTGATATGCTTATTATTTGGCACTAAGTATTAGGTATAGGAGTATGTTTGCTATTTAATTGACCTCTAACACTCAGATGCCCATGGCAGTCCACCTCCCAATATTTACATGACAATGTCTGTATATTTTCAAAAATATTCTCTGCATTCATATATATGTATATATATGAATATATACATGCACACACACACACACACACACACACACACATATATATATATATATATATATATATATATATATATATATATTTGTAAAAGTGTGTTTATTTTTAATTTTTTTTTTAATTTTGAAAATATCTTCTTTACACTGGGTTGACATAATTAACCTCCATGTGGCATTTTTTGAAATATACCAATTTTACTATGATGTCTATCATGTAGAGGTTTTCCAATCAAATTGATAAAGAGCAGACCATAAATATATGAAACTTAGAATAACACAAATGCAAATGATCAATAAAATGAAGATCTGTTTCTTCAAAGAGATCAGAAAAAATGACCCATATATAGTATAAAACAAGGGAGAACAGACTAGATTAGATTAATAAAATTGATGAACATGGCGTGGGGATATAGCTCAGTGATCAAACATTAGCCTAACATGCACAAAGCCCTAGGTTCAGACCCTAGCACTGAAGAATGAATTTTCTTAAAATGCCCATGTTCTCCCAAATGTTCCACACATTTAAGGACATCCCTATGAAAATACCAAAAAGCTTATACACAGAACTAGAGAAAAATTCTCTAAAATCTATATGGAAATACAGACACACACACACACACACACACACACACACACACACACACCCCAAGTGGCAAAGGCATCTTGACCAATAAGAACACAGTGGGAGTCAGTACACTGCCATATTGCAAAATATCCTACAAAGCTACAGTAATCAGATGGACTGTATTTGGCCTAAAAACAGACCCTTAGATCAATGAAACAGGATAGAGAGACTAGAAATGAACCTAAAGCCAGCTCAGGTTCAAGACAATTGCTAAGAACACACATTAGGGAAAAGACAGTCTTTTAAAAAATAGTGCTTGGAGAAGTGGATATCTGTGTTCAGAAGAGCAACACTGGACCCCTATCTCTGACTAGTTACTAAAATCAACTCGAAATGGATTAAAGACATACATGAAAGATCTGAAAACTGGAAACTACCTGAAGGTTACATCAAATTATAAAACTTTTAAGCAGTAAAAGAAATACTCACCAGAGTGAAGAGGCAAGCTACAGAATGGCAGAATATATGTGAGATCTTTGTATCCGACAAAGGGCCAATGTTCAGACTATCTAAACTATGTAAAAACTCATTAGTTAATTAATCAAATGACCCAAATTAGAAATGCACAAAGATCTAAATAGATATTTGTGGAAAGATGACATATAAACATAGAACAGAATAACAACAAAAACAAAAAAGTTCAGCATCACCAATCACCTGGGAGATTCGAATCAAAAACATAATGAAATGTCATCTCAAAAGAGTAAAAGTGAGTATTACTCAAAACAACACAACAATTAAAATAAAAAAAACAGAATTTTAACAAATTTGGGTAAAGACATAAGTGAAAGACATGAATAAAAGGGAAGACTTTTACACTGTTGGTGGGAATATAAGTCAGAATATGCAGAATGCTAATATCTGGAGGATCGCAGAAAAATGAAAAATATTCCTGCTATGTTATTTAGTCATCCCCTGCTGAACACATATGCAAAGGAATGGAATCAGCATGTTGAAGAGATGTCCACACTCCAGTGTTCTTTGCACCACTCTTCATAATAGCCACGAGTTAGAAGCACCCCAAGTGCTCACGAACTGATACAGGTGTAGAGAAACCTCAAGCACCTAGACAATGGAATATTATCTTACCCCAGAAAGGAAGGGAATCCTGTTATATGGAACTACATGGATGGAACAGGAGATCATTGTATTATTGAAAATAAACAAATAAAAAATGTCAAGTACCTCATTTTCTTACTTAAATGTGGCAAATAAACTAGTTAATCTCAAGAAGATGAAAGGAGAATATTGTTTACTAGGGGGCAGGGTATTAGGATGAGGGGGGGATGAGGACATATTGCTCAATGTGTCATTATAGAAAGACAAAAAAATAGTAGATTCTGTAGTGCTTGTTGCATAGTGGGTGATAGTCAATACCAAAGACAGTCAAAAACTATAAGTACTTTGTATGTTTCATTTTAAAGAAATGATAAGTGAGGAGATCAATATTTTTACATGATACAAGCATTATATTAGGTCTAGATAAAATATTATATGGTACCCGATTAATATGTATAATTTTGTTTTATGTTTTAAGAATTTATTAACACAACCAAAATAAGTTTTTAAAATAAGGCACTACCATGAAAAATAAATTTTGAGCAAGGAACACAATTGGCTACTAGAAACAAAACCACACTTGTTATTTCCACTGATGCTCGACAATGGTGTGAAGTCTACACATGAGGAAAGAGCAGTATCACTAACAAAAGGCTTGGTTAAAACTAAATAGGCACATACTAAAGAATGCAATCAGATCTTCCAACTACATCCTGTAGTTGTATCAATTTAATCTGGATTGAAGTTTAAACATAAGTCCTAAAAGAACAATGCATAAGATAAAAGTTGCAGGATCATGGGGCTGGCCATAATTTGGGGGGAACCACACCAAATCCAAGTATCAAAATCAAAATTAGGCATGTGAGCCTACATCCAACTAAAAATCTTCAGCCAAGCAAAGAAGTAATCAGCAGAAAAAAAGACAAGTGACAAAAAGGGATGAAATATTTGCAAGTCACAATCGGATACAAAATGAGTATGAAAAACACAAGGATTTTCTAAAACACAATAACAAACATTTTATTTCTAAATAATCACAGGTATTGAATGTACTTTATGCAAAGAAGAAAATGGTCAAAGGTTGTGTGAAAAAGATGTTCAACATCACTAATTATGGAAATGCAAATCTGAAACAATCAAATCACAGGACAGAGAACACTATTCACTCAATAAACAGCATAAACTTGATACTTAGACAGAATGATTTACTTTTTTGTTATGAAGCAAATTATTAAATTCCTCTATGGAAACAAATGATAATTGGGGCATGTTCCCTGTGGGGCATAGGCTGTAGGCTTCATCAACAGTGTCTTCATTGGGCATAAACAGTTTAAATATGCCTCAGTCGCATTGCACTCAAGCCTGTATTTGCTGATCCTTGGTAAGAAAATTTCGGAAATTCTGAAGGGTATTTTGAGCACTACAACCTAGGATTTCAAGGACATGTCTATTATTCAGTACTAGACATTTTAGTACTAACGATAGTACTAAACATTTCAGTTCTTGCCTATTGCATGTGTAGGTCACTTATACTCATTAAGATCTGATTTACTCAGTTTTCTGCCTAGAAATTTAAACCCTAAATTTTAGGGAAAAAGACAAATTAAAAATATTAAATGTACATTATTACACCAATGAGTGTGCTTCTTAATGTGTGTGTGCTTTCATGCTGATGATGGATGCAGAGAGTTCAAATTAAGG
Organism: Marmota flaviventris; assembly: GCF_047511675.1. Lineage (NCBI taxonomy): Eukaryota > Metazoa > Chordata > Mammalia > Rodentia > Sciuridae > Marmota > Marmota flaviventris. The sequence goes on from NC_092514.1 coordinate 5,673,496, forward strand.
ACAATCAAGACTCTCAACACAGGGTAAGAAGGCACTGATGTTAACTTCAATTATGTGGTGCCTTCTGTTTTTTCCACAGGGAACAAATTTTGTAATAATCTTTGCATGTAATATGGTAGTCTCCACAGATCACTACTTTTTTATAACATTTACTAGTTTTGATGACTTTAAAAAATCCTAAAACATCAAATTGAGACTTGCTTTAATTTCCCAGATCAGGATGTTGTTGCTTGGGGCAGAGTCCAGTGGCACAAAGAAGTCGAGATATTAAAGGAAGCAGAAAAATAGTCTGCCAAGTGCATCCACTCTGGAGGGAGATCTGGCACTGAATTTGTTCTCAAGCAATTATTATCTGTCAAAGTCACAAAAGGTGAAACAGCATAAAATACATAGGAACTTTTCTGCACCAAGAGCTCAGTAAGTGAGTATTATCATTTGTCTCCACTTTTGAAGATACAGTGTTTCCTAATGAAGCCCAAGCTAATCAATGCTTTCTATGGTTTCTACCTTCAACTGGGATTGGATTTGTAAAAGTGAATTTAGATTAGATTCATAACTTGATCTTATACTATCTTCAAAAATCATAGTTATTCTCTCTTCTATTGCATTGAATATATGCAGATATTGACTTACTTGTAAAGATTAGAATATTTCTTTTGTTATTTAGGATAAATGTCAGTCTCCAGAAGATAATAGTTGAAATATAATTTATAAATCTAAATAAAATAGGATTTGTGGTAATTTTCAAATATGTTTTATTTTATCACTCATTTCAAAAAGAGTTTTATTCTCTAAAGAATAATAGAGGAGCCAGGTGCAGAGGGATTCACATGTAATCTCAGCAACTCAGGAGAATGAGGCAGGAGAATCTCAATTCCACAGACAGCCTCAACAAATTAGTCAGGCCCTAAGCAATTTAGAAATATCCTATATCAAATAAAAAACAAAAAGGGCTGGGATGTGGCTCAGTGTTTAAATAACCCTGTTTTCAATCCCTAGTTAAAAACAAAGAATTTAGGAGTATAAACTGTAGGCACAGAAAAAAGTATCAAAATCCTAAGGGTGATTTAATAATATTTTACCCCAGATAATACTCTCTCAAAACTACCTACTTAAGCATCTCCTGAAAACTTATTCATCCCTAAATATTTCTGCAATCCTTTAAAAATAATTAGTGTTCTGATAATATAGATGAGAATTTTATATGAAATAATTTTATTCAATTGTTGAAAGGATGTAGAATTCTGATTCCATACAAGGATTTGTGCTGACATATCTCCAGTATGTAGATATCAAATATATGTTGTTTTTTTAGCTATTCAGTTCTTGCACTAATGTGCTTTTAAAAAAAAGGCCTACTGCAACTCAGTTGTATATTAACCAGTTAATATGATTACTTTTTAAAATGACATAATATCCTTCTTCTGTGAACACCAATAACTTTCCCATGATTCTGCAGTGACTGGCATGAATGATTGATTCACATTGTCTTCTATTCTGCTGCTTGGAAATTACACATTGTTCACACACACAAAAAAAAATGTACATAATTGATCATGGTTCATGTTCATTCCAATCACAGTGCTGTTCATTCTTTCCTTGTATCATCACCTGTAATTTTTTGGTCATCTTCAACAGTGGTTCCATGAGACTTCAGCATGAAGAATGTCACTGAAGTATCTGTATTTGTGTTGAAGGGCTTCACTGACAATCCTGAACTGCAGATCTTCTTCTTCCTCCTGTTTCTAGCAATTTACATTTTTACTCTCATGGGAAATTTAGGACTGATTTTATTGGTCATTGGGGATTCCCGGCTGCACAAACCAGGAGTGTACTCTCTTCCATAGATGCCGTCTATTCGTCTGTTATCACTCCAAATATGTTGGTAGACTTTTTGTCAAGGGAGAAAACCATTTCATTTGGTGCCTGTGCAGCCCAGATGTTTTTTGCAGTAACCTGTGGAACCACAGAGTGCTTTCTCTTGGCTGCCATGGCTTATGACTGCTATGTGGCCATCTACAACCCACTTCTGTATTCAGTGAGCATGTCACCCAGGGTCTATGTGCCACTCATCGTGGCTTCGTTTATTAGTGGAATTATGCACGCTATAACACACGCCACAGCCACTTTCAGCCTGTCCTTCTGTGGATCCAACATAATCAACCACATCTTCTGTGACATCCCTCCTTTCCTTGCAATTTCCTGTTCTGACACTCACCCCAACCAGCTATTGCTCAGTTCAAGAAGCATTTTGAATTTTGCTTCTCCATTAATTTTCTTCCTAAATTATATATCCATTTTTGAAAATGGAGCATTAAATTTTCCTAGGATTATGTTATTACAGTATTAATATCTTTAAAGAAAAAGACATTGTAATCTCTCTTTAATATTTATATTTACTTGGGTTCATTGATTTTGGATACATAAAAATTTAGAATTCTATTTACATTAGTTGGAATGACCCTTTTATCATTTTATAATAATTGTACTTATGTATTCTCATTGCTTCTTATTTTAAGTACATTTTATTTGTTACAAATATCCTTACTTCTTTTCTCTTGTGGATTCCAAATGCAAGGGATGTCTTCCTTTATTCTTAAATACCAACCCAAGCATTTACTTAGATATAAAGTTGACCCCTTAAAAGAAACATATAATAGGTTCTTATTTTGTAATGCCTTCATTCACTCTATATCTTTTAATTGGAAAATTTAATCCATTTACATCTCTGACATTTACAGTGACTTTGCCTCAGTGTCACAGCTAAAATGATGAATAGGTAGACATCAGATCAAGCAGGATAAATACAGGCAACTTACCCCAATCTCTATCCTCCCCCTCATACATCCAGTGAGGGAAAAAATGGGCAATTTGATGTTGTTTTGCTTTTCTTAATTTCTATTTTCATAGGTGTTTAAGAGAAATTTTCATGTAAATTACCTTGATATAAATTTATGTATAATTTAATTATAATCCCCCTTCATCTGGGGGATTATCATTATAATTGAGATACCCTTACTTATGTGCAATAAGTAGGATATTCAGTATTGTCTGTTACAGTCTTATTTAAATTTATCAATCCAATTTCAGAAAAATATCTTTTGGTTGTATTCTATATAATGAATGTATTGTCCTACTGCAGTGAATAAAATAAGAAACACTTGAGAGAGGATATGGAGTTAAAAATAATTTAAAAGTAATACAAGAAAATGGAAGAAAAGAAAAAAAAAATCACTGAAGCAAATTTAATGGAGACATATCTGTGCTCAGTGTAATGGAAGCAGGTTTAAAGATGAACACATTAGAGATCACAGAACATTCATTATTGTATCTGGGTGACAAGAAGCCATACCATCTGCAAGAGCTTCTCAGAGTGGTAGAATCAAGAACAGAGCCAAAGCTGAGCAGGTGGCAAGGCTGTATGTAGGGAATCTCATCATGAGAGATGTGTGCTGAGTTCGGGAAAGAACACAATCTATCATCCAGTTGTACATTATTCTCTGAAGTGTGCTTTTCTTTTCTTATTCTCATGTTTAAGAATAAACTTGAAAACTGCTAACATCTATTTCAATTGTCTGAGAGGAATTAAAGAAAGGCTTCATCTCCATACTACTATGGAAGACAAAATAAAAGAAGAAGAAGAACTTCACTTCACCAATCATGCTATGGATGTGATTCTAGAATGTGAGCATGTTATCTTTGGTGTCTGAACCACAAGGCTGAATAGATTGTTGGATAGAAATAAGGATTCAGCAGATTGCTTTGACTGCATCCAGGTACCTAAGATTCCATGGAAGATGTCCTGGGCTTATGGCAATAGTGACTTTTTTTCTTTTGGTTTAATATAGTTCTTGACCAAGTTGGTTGACATGATACAATTATTCATCAACACAAATGCTATAGTATACTTTATAATTTAGGCAGAAAACAATATACAGAGTATTGAAGATTACATAAATAAATTCAAGTTTGCTTTGCAGTTTTGGACATTTCACTTAGTATCAGCATTATGTACTTACATATGTGTATACAAATTTAAGTATGAACATAGCAAAAAGGAAATAGATGATTCTACATTTAGAACAAAACAAAAAACAAATGACCATTATTAGTACAGAAAATTCTATGCAACACTTGAAGACTACACATCCATCTCATGAGCACATGGCATGTTCTGTAGAACACATTACATGATCAACTACAGAAAAGTATGAACAAATATTGTAATCAAAATCATATTTTTTTCCAATCAAAATACAAGAAATATAGATATTATTGAAAAGATATTCTTTGGGCAATATAAAATTACATGAAACTGAAATCACTTTGAATAAACTAATGGATCAAGGGAGAAAAAAAATTTAAATGTTCCATGAAATAAATTAAGATACAGACGGAACACAGAAAGAAACAAAACCTTGGGATCTGGAAAATCAATATGAAATTCTGAGTTTTACCAAGCAATGTTTACATCAAAAATTAGAAAAAACATAAACACCCTATCAGTGCATCACAAGGAAGAGAAATAATGATAAGAAAAAGAGGATGTTAGAAGGAAAATAAATGATAAATAGTAGAACCTAAATAAATGATACTGAGACCAACAGGATTGCAAACTATCCACAAAATGTGTTTATAGTTTCTTCAAAATGATCAGAAGTACTGACTCACCCATACTGAGACTAAGAAAAGCAACAAAATACTTAATTAAATAAAATAATGGATAAATAGGGAAAAGGGATATAGCTCAGTGGTTGAACATCGGCCTAACATGCTCAGCCTATGGGTTCAAACCATTGTGAGGAAACAAAAAGTGGGAGATAATACCACATGACACCTCAGAAATACAAAGGGTCACCAGAGATTTTATGATCATGCCTCAATTTGAAAACATAGTGAAAATATTTTATCATAGAAAATCTCAGGAGAAAACATTTACCTTCTGGTTTCTAAGAGTTAAAGGATAACTAACACTAACTCATCTTAATTTGTTCCAAAAAATAAAAGAGGGAGGAGTTTTTTCTAACACATTCTATGAAATAAGCAATACCCTGACATCAAAACCTTACAAGGACGTGACATAAAAAGTTTTGCCTAATATCCTTGATCAAAAAAGATACAATAATGCTCAACAAAATTACAACAAGTCAAAAGCAGCAGCAAGTTCAATAGCTTTTTCAGTATTATCATGTGAGATTATTCTCAGGGATTCAAGCATGTGTCAATATATGAAACTCTATGAACGTGCTACACTTTAGCACCAGAATGAACATCAAAAACCCTATGTATGATTATCTCCACATGTACAGAAAATGTGTTTCACAAAATAAAAACACTGGTCATGCAGAAATGGAAGAGAATAGACCTCAATATCATGAAGACCATATGCAACTAACCAGTTGCTAATGTGATACTGAAAGATGAAAAACTGAATCTCCCTTTCCAGGATCTGAAACAAGGGTGTCCACTTCCTCCATTTTTTTTTCACCAGCCAGAATGACCAGGCAAGAAAAAAACACAAAAGACACCTGAATGAGAAAAGCAGAAGTCAAACTGCAACTGCTTGTAGCAACATGATCTGATACACAGAAAATCTAAAGGATTGCAGCAAAATACTCTTAGAACTAATAAAAATGCACCAATGTTGCAGAATACAAAACCTCGGGGGTTTGCTTGATATGGAAATGGGGAGAGAAGTGGTATTCACAAAGGCTACGAATATAAATAAAGATTTAGGAAAAATATTAACAAACAAAGTGAAAAATCCCTAAAGTGAACACTATGGAATATTAATGAAATAAATTTAAGTCATAGTAAAATGGAAAAAAAAAAGTATCCCATATTCCTCTGCTGGAAGAATAAATAATCTTAAAACATCCACGATATCCCAAAAGATTCATAGATTTAAGGCAATTCCTATGAAGATACTGAAGTAGGACAAAATAGGCTGGACACCTGAGAAAACTTCAGGAAGCAGGATAATTGACTGCAGGATTCAGAGTTGGCTCTAGCCTAAGGATTCTTCCTCTCAACAAAGCTTTTGGGAATTCTTTGAACTTCATACCGAGTGGGATGGATCCTTGGAGGTTCACATAACAAGTTCTTTCTCTTCCATTTCCTAAATCAGACACAGGTTTTGCAAGTTTTTACCAAGAAAACAGAGATAATATCTTTTTTTGTACAACAAGCTTGCAGACTCACTCTGTCACACCTTTTGTGTGCAAACCTGTCATTTACAAGAAAGAGGAAACACCAACCACAATAACCTTGGCAGACATCCTGCTGATCTGGCAAGAGGAAAAGCTTAATTATGGCAAGGATCTTTTGGATGGGGGTGTCTGGCCAGCTATAATACCATTGTACTAATTCACAGGACTAGAAAAAGTTGCCCAAGATTTATAAAGAAACACACACACACACACACACACACACACACAAACACACACACCCCAACAGCAAAAGCCATCATGACAAATAAGACTAAAGTGAGAGTCATTACACTGCCTTATTTCAAAAGATACTACAAAGCTACAACAGTCACATGATCTATATTCAGCCTAAAAACAGATCTTCAGCATACAGGGACAGATTAGAGAGACTAAATGAGCCCATGCATCTCATGCTACCAGAGGTTCAAAAGAAGAGCTAAGAAGACGTTAGGGAAAACGACAGACTTTTCAAGAAAAACTGCTTGTAGAAGAGAGTATGTTCATTCAGAAGAATAAAACTGGACGTGTATCTCTCCTTTTACTAAAATTAACTTGTAATGGATTAAAGACTTAAATGGAAGACCTGGAAACAAGAAACTACCAGAAGATTATGTAGGGGAGATACTTCAGAACATTGAAATGGGAAAGGATTTCCTAGGAAGACCTCAAAAGCACAAAAGAAAATTATAAGTAGACAGTTAGTATTATTTCAAACCATAAAGTTTTTGTGAAGTGAAGGAAATGCTCGTCAGAGTGAACAGACAACCTGTGGAGTAGAAGAAAATACAAGTATTCTATACATCTGACAAGGGGTAAAAGCTCAGACTCCATAAACAATGTCAAAAATCAATAGCTAAAGCTCCCAAATAACCCATATTAGAAATAAATGATAGATTTATTTTGATATTTCTGAAAAGAGGATATACAAATGGAGAACAGAAAAATGAAAAAAAAATGTTCAGTATCACTCATCACCTGGGAGGTTCAAATCAAAGCCATAAAGAAATGTCATCTTAAAAGAGTAAAAGGGACTATTACCAAATACAGTAACAAACAAATAAAAAAATACAAATGATAACATACTCATGTAAATACATGAACAATATGGAAGGCTTGTATTCTGTTGATGGAATGTTGTTAGAACATGTTGTCAGAACATGCATTATAGCAAAATAAAATATCGTTCTGCAATGATCTCTAGTCATCCCTCTGCTTTGCACATATAAAGAAAATGGAATCAGCATATTGAAGAGACTTCTAAACTCCAGTGTTATTGGCACCACTGTTCACAATAGCCACACTGGAAGCAAGTAAGTGCTCACAAACAGATGCAGGTATATAGAGTATGCTATACACATACACAATGGAATGTGATTCGCACAGAGGAAGCAATGAAATGCTTTAATTTGGGACAACATGGGTGGAATGGGAGATCATTGTGTTATTCAAAACAACATATAAATATATATCTATAAATGTCTAACCAGCTTTAAATATTACATCATGAATACAGACATAGAAGAATTACATGTTAACCAATTAATATGTACAAATTTATATTTTCATGTATCAGATGAAAATGAATTTATTAACATCCTCACACGTGATTTGAGTTACCTCCCTGGCTGGGTGAGAGGCGCTTAGACACAGCTGTGTTAAAGCCTTCCCCACCCTTTCCTAGGTCGGAGGGCTTCTCTTTGCAGAGACATGCCTGGCCACTGACCTGAAGACCCAATCGTCACCCCTGAGCTTGGGATGCTGCCCCCCTTAATCTTCATTGGGTGAGATTTTTCCCTGGAAATTTTTTGCTCCCCAATAAAAGCTCACTCCCTGATGTGTTCTCCCTTTCTCGCTAGCCTCTTCAGTAAACCTCGCTACTGCATTAGGTGGCTGGAGGTGGGAGCTAGGAGAAGCTGTCTCGGAGCTGGTATTAAAGGTAATGAGAGTCTGTCTCTTTAATTTAAAATTCCCTAGTAATTTCTTATGAACTGAACCTTCTTTCATGAAGCCAGCACTGGTCGCATGGCAGATTAATTAACTAAGAGACATTTTTAAAATAAAGTACTTCCATGAAAAATAAATTCTGGGCAATGGAACACAATCAGCAAACTAGAAACAAAACCATGCATATAGGGCCACTGATATTCAACAATGATTTCAAGAATACACATTTGGCAAAAGATAGTATCCTCAACAAACCATTTTAGTACATCCAAATATCCACATGCAAAAGAATGTAGTCAGACTTCCCAGCTATGCCATGTAGGTATATCAACTTAATATGAATTAAATATTTAATCCTAAACCCTAAAAAAGATACTCATAACAGATAATGGCCATAATTTCTTCATGACCATAAGAAAGCTAAGTGGGAAGAAAAAATGGTGAGTGACTCTCTATGCAACTAAAAATCTCTGTCAGGCAAAGAATCAATTAGCACAGTGAAAAGGCAGGTGATAAATGAGATGAGATATTTACAAACTGCAATCTAATATGAAATGAATATAAAAAATATATGAGGAAGGATTGGGGTGAGGCTCAGTGGTAGAACACTAGGCCAGAATACATAAGGCCCTGGATTCCATCCACAGTATCACAAAAATGAATAAATAAGTAAGTAAATTTATTAAAAAGTAAAAGTAATCTATAAAATATTACACAATCAGTAATTTAAAAATAATCCCAGGATCTGACTATTCTTTATGTAAAGAAGAAAATGGCCAAAACGTATGTGGAGAAGATGCTCAACATGACCAATAGTTAGGGAAAAGCAACCATGAAATATTTAAAACACAGGACAGAGAACATTATTTACTCATTAAAGAGCATCAGCTTGGGCCTCAACCAGAATGGTTTACTTTTTGTTATGAAGCAAATCACTAAACTGCTCTGTGGAAACAGAAGTTAATTTGGGTCTATTCCCCGTGGGACATCTGCTGTGGGCTTCCTCAACAGTTCCTTCAGGGGATGAAAGCAGTTTAAATTTTCCACATTTACAGTTCACCCAAGCTTCTATTTGCTGATCCTTTGGTAAGAGAAAATTTAAAATATTTTGAAGGGTATTTTGGCACTAGAATGTAGGCTAGCAAGTATAGGTCTATTATTTGGTACCAATCATTTAAGCTACCAAAGAAGAAGCAAGAAATAGTTCTTTCTTTTGCATGTGTGGATCACTTATATTTATTAAGATCTAATTTATTAAGAGTTCTGACTAGGAATTTAAACCCCAACTACCTGGGGAAAAAAAGAAAAGTGGAAAATATCAAATCTATGTTTACTACACTACAAGTGAGCTTCTTATTGTGTATGTGCTTTCATGCAGATGATGAAGGAAGATAGTTCGCAGTAAGACAATCATGAATCTATCAACAGAGGGTAAGAAAACAGGACATTTTCCACTCTGTGGGGTCTTCTATGTTGGTATAGTTGTAAAAGGACAGTATTGGTAAAAGTCACATACCTACTACATAATCTCGTAGTCTCTTCAGAACTCTATATATTTTATATCATTTCTGTTAGGTTTAATGGCTTAAAAAAACAGGAAACATAAAATTGAGACTTGCTTTAATTTCCTGGGAAAGGGTGTTGCTTGTGGCATACTCCAGTTTCACAGTGAAACTAAGGTATTAAAAGGAACAGGAAAAGAGTTTTGTGAAATGCATCCACTCTGGAGGGAGATCTGGCACTGAATGTTGTGTCTGGCGAGAATTCATACCCTATTTGAATCAAATGTATGATATGTCAAGATCATTGTATTGTCTTGAACAACTAATAAAAAAAAAGAAAACATTTATATCTGCTTTCAGAGATACAAATAATAAGACTGATACTATTTCCCTAAAAAAAAGTCACAAAAGGTAAAAGAGCATAAGATGCACACAGGAACATTTCTGTACCAAGTTAGACAAATGGGTATTACAATTTTCTCCTCTTTTGCACACTCAGTATTTGCTGATGAAGCCCAATATAATTGGTGTTTTCTATGATTAATTGAGTTGGATTTGTTGAAGTAGACCTAGATTAGATTTATAACTTGATTTTGTATTGTCTTTAAGAATCACAGTTAGCCTCCCCAAGTAACTGATTCCTTTGAGCATGTGCTAATATTGATGTATCAAATAATATTACTATCTTAGCATATAGAATATATGCTTCTTTCAAGAAGAATTTAGCTGAAAACATATAATTTCTTTAGAGTGAAATTAAGCCCCCTGTAACATAGAAAATGGAATAGTAATTTTCACGAGTGTATGAGTGTTGCTTTTTTTTTTTCCGCACAAATAATCCAACACACAGGGCTTTTTATTCTCTGAAGAAAAAATCAGGGATATAAAGTGTAGGTACAGGAAAAATATGACAGCCTTGTGTGATTGAATGCAATTAATCCCCAGAGAATACTGTGTAAACACACACTTTTTGAAACAAAGTTTTTTGTCCCTTAATATTTCCTGCAATCTTGTAAAAAATATGTTAGGGTGCAGATTCTTCGCATGAATGCTTTATGGAAAATCATTGAATGCAATTGTTGAAAGATGTAGAATTCTGATTTTATTCCACGATTTGCCTCTGACATAACATCTCAAGTACATATATATCTATACATATACAGTATATCTATTAAATATATATTTATCAAGTATATATACTTTTCAAATAAGTATTTATGAATACTCAAATATATTGAAAGTATAAACATAAAAAATATATTAATTAAATATATATCAAAAATACAGATGCATATTTATATTTAGATATGTATTTATTAAGTATATTTATGTATATTTACATATGTATCAAATATATTCATATATTTATCAAATACATATATTTTATATTTGCATACTTGAGGAGGTATGTCAGAGCAAAACATTGGAAAAAAATTAGAATTCTACATATTGCAACAAACACACACACATTTTAGCTACACTCTTCTTGCTTTAGTGTGGTTTTATATGGAAAGAGCTAATGAAACTCAATGGTACAATAACCACTGGACCTGATCATTTAAAGAAAATGGCACAATGTGTAACTGGGTTAATACCCATAACTCCAAATCAGTTGATTCACATTTCTTCTGATATGGTGTTTGGAAATTATACACTGTCAAAATACAATCATACACATTTATAAGCATGGTTCATGTTTCTTACAGTCATGGTGTTGTTCATACTTCCTAATATCATCAGCTGTCAGTTTATGATCATCTTCAAGTGTGTTCCATGAGATTTCAGCATGAAGAATGTCACTGAAGTAACTGTATTTGTGTTGAGGGGCTTCACTGACAATCCTGAACTGCAGATCTTCTTCTTCCTCCTGTTTCTAGGAGTTTACCTTTTTACTCTCATGGGAAATTTAGGACTCATTGTACTGGTCATTGGGGATTCACGGCTGCACAACCCAATGTACTATTTTCTGAGTGTACTGTCTTCAATAGATGCCTGCTATTCCTCTGTTATCACTCCAAATATGTTGGTAGACTTTTTGTCAAGGGAGAAAACCATTTCATTTGGTGCCTGTGCAGCCCAGATGTTTTTTGCTGTAACCTGTGGAACCACAGAGTGCTTTCTCTTGGCTGCCATGGCTTATGACCGCTATGTGGCCATCTACTACCCACTTCTGTATTCAGTGAGCATGTCACCCAGGGTCTATGTGCCACTCATCTTGGCTTCGTTTGTTAGTGGAATTCTGCATGCTATAACACACACCACAGCCACTTTCAGCCTGTCCTTCTGCGGATCCAACATAATGAACCACATCTTCTGTGATATCCCTCCTCTCCTTGCAATTTCCTGTTCTGACACTTGCCCCAATCAGCTTCTGCTCTTCTACTTTGCTGGCTCTATTCAGTTATGTATTATATTAATCATCCTGATCTCCTATGGTTTTATTCTGTTGGCTATTCTGAGAATACGCTCTGCTGAAAAAAAAAAAAAAGTCTTTCCTACCTGTGGTTCTCACTTAACTGTAGTGTCCATTTTTTATGGTACTGCTGTGTTCATGTATGTGAGACCAACAACCAATTCTGCTTTGGAGCATGACATGGTAGTTTCAATATTTTACACCACTTTTATTTCCATGCTGAATCCGCTCATCTACAGTTTGAGGAACAAAGATATTAAACAAGCAATGAGGAAAGTGTTTGGGAATAATCAACTTATCAATAAAGTCTGTCTTTCATAGTAGAAATTCATTGAACAAATTGAGAATGATACGTTTGACAGTATCATTGAGTTCCTGGAAATATTTGTCTCCTTGTATTGATGTAATTCTACTATTTGTGGATATTTGAAATACTAATTATGTGTGTGTTGTTGTAAATGTGGAATCATCTATTTCCTTTTTGCTATTTTCATACTTATATATGTACACACATATGTATGTACATCAAACTGATACTTACAGGTATTTTGATAGTGGAAAAATACAGGGAAATGTTCCTCTGGTGAGCAAACTCCAGGGATGGGAGGTCACAGGTACTCTGTTTCCCACACTTAGAATGCTCAGCAGTTTCTCCTTGAAGCTAGTAAGATAACTATAAAGGTGCAGTATCTAGTTACTATGGTAATATCCTTGGAGAAAAGGGCTCTGTGTCTTAATTAGCTTGGACTTTGATCTCAGTTATCTAGCATGTGGGATTAAAGGAATACTAGACAATAATGTACTCATGGTACTAACAACCTAATGTAACTTTTGATTTAAATAAACATGACTGTTTGGAGGGGCAGCCACTCATTCTTTCCCTTTCCTGGCTCTGCATCTTGTATTTGTGTCTCCTTTTATTTTTTTTTTAGTTACTAAGTGAAATGTCCAAAACTACAATCAAAAACTTGCATCTGTTTATGTGATTTTTAAATATTCTTTTTATTTTTCTTTCTAAATTATAATGTATGGACTATATTATTTTTATTTATGAATAATTTCATCATATCAACTACCTTAATCAAGTACTATGTTAAACCACAGGAAAAAAGTCACCATTTCCATAAACCTAGGACATTTTCCATGGGATTATAGATAACTGAATGCAGTTCAACACAATCTCCTCTATCCTTATTTCTATGCAACAATCTATTCAATCTATTATTCAGACACCAAAGATAGCATACTCGCATTCCAGAGTCACATCCTTGGCATGACTGGTGAGGGTGAATTTCTTCTTTTATGGTGTCTTCCATAGCATAGACATAAAGCCATTCTTTAATTCCTCACAGACAATTGAAATAGACATCAGCAGTTTCAAGATTATACTTAACTATAAGAACAACAAAATAAAAGCACAATTCAGGGAATAAGGTACAACTGGAGGATAGACTTTTTCTTTTTTATTATTTATTTATTTATTTTTCTTGACATATCATATTTCATACATTTTATTTGAGCACGCATCTGTCATGATGAGATTCACTACAGCCATAGCCCCTGTTCAGCTTTGGCTCTGTTCTCCTTGATTCCACCACTCTGAAAAATCTCTTGCAGATGGCGTGGCTCATTGTTACCCCGGCACAAGAATGAAGATTCTGGGATCCCGTACCATGCTCATCTTTAACTAGCTTCCAATACACCCAGTTTTCACTGTATATATTAAATTTGTTTTAGTAATGCTTTTTCTTTTCTTCCTTCATCTGTCTTTATTTTTCTTAAATTATTTTGTAACCACATTTCCTCTCTCAAGGGTTTCCTTTTTCATTAATTGCAGTAGGACAATACAATTATTACACAGAGTACAACCAAACAATATTTTTCTAAAATGGGATTAAAAAATTTAAATAACACTGTAACAGACAATATAGAATATCCTACTTATTACACATAAGTAAGTGCATCTCAATTATAATGATGAAGATGAATATTTTACATGAATTTATATTAAAGTAGTTTGCATTAAATATCCCTTAATCACCTATAAAATAGAGAATAAGGAATATAAAACAAATGCAAATTGGCCCAGTGTTTTTCACTGGATGTCTGAGGGGAGGAAAGAGATTGTGGTAAGTTGCCTGTATTCATCCTGCTTGACCTGATCCCTGAGTATCCATCATTTTATCCATGACATGGATGTCAAGTCCTGTTCATAATTATCATAGATGTAAATGGATTAAATATTACAATTATAAGTTGTAGAGTGTATAAAGGCATTAAAAAGGCAAGAAACTACTATATGTTCTCTACAAGGGGTTGAGTTTATATCTAAGTAAAGTTGGGTGGATATTGAAGAATAAAATAAGATATCCCATTCAGATGGAATCTAAAGGGAAAAGAAATAGCCATATTTACATCAGAAAAAAATGAATTTAAAATAAGAAGCAACAAAAATACAAAAGGATAATTATAAAAGGATAATGGAGTCAAATAAACTAGAGGTAATAAAAATTCTAAATTTTTTTTCTATATTTTTGGGGGATATGTCTTTGGGTTTATTTGCAAACAATTGCATGACCTTGGGGTTTTCTTTTTTTATTGATTTTTTTTTAAAAATCAATGACAGTTGACTGCATTACTGCCGCAGAATGTTAGAGTCTATAAACAAGTCAGGATGGTGCCTGGCAAATGTTAGAGTCTGTAAACAAGTCTGGATGGTGCCTGGCATTTTGCCAGAGGGAGTGGTTTGTGAAGTAAGGCCAGCAAGCCATTAAGTGTGGAGATTCCTTATTGGTTGACTGATGTATCTAGTTTATGCTAATTAAGATAAGCTGTGCAAAATGTATAAATACCTCTGTTGTTCTACAATAAAGGGCTCCCACTCCTGCTGTATCAATCTACACAAGTTGTTCGTCACCCCCCGGTTATTTTGCTGCAGCCAGACTGTAGCACTTTACAATTCTTATTACGTACATACAGCACAGTTTTTCATATCTCTGGTTGTATATAAAGTATGTTGACACAAATTTGTGTCTTCATACATGTACTGTGGATAATGATGTCTATCACATTCCAGCATCCTTGCTAATCCCCTGCCCCCTCCCACCTCGATGCCCTATCTAGAATTAATCTATTCCTCCCATGCTCCCCCTCCCTAACCCACTAATCAGAGTATCCAAATATATAAAATGTTAGAGTCTGTAAACATGTCAAGATGGCGCCTGACATTTTGCCAGAGGGAGTGGTTTGTGAAGTAACACAAGAGAGCCATTAAGTGTGGAGATTCCTTATTGGTTGACTGCTGTATCTAGTTTATGTTAATTAAGATAAGCTGTGTGGAATGTATATATACCCCTCCTGTCCTTCAATAAATGGCTCCCACTCCTGCTGTATCAATGTACACAAGTTCCTCGTCACCCCCCCTCCCCCATTATTTTGCTGCAGCCGGACTGCAGCAGATGGTGGACAAGGGTGGAAGAATTTCCAGTGTTGCTGAGAACCAGAGGAGACTTCGGATCAAGCTAGCTGCCTGCAGAACTTACCTGGACTGTGATTTAAGCTAGCTGCCTACAGAACTTACCTGGACTGATTTACCTGAACTGTGAGTTAATCTATTGAGACACTGCTTTACCTGAACTGAGACAACAAACTGTAATCTACAACAAATTGTAACTCAGCATCTTTACTAATGGTGTCATTGCTGGTAAAATTTTTCTAAGGGCTTCTTGCATGGAACCATCAATTGGCTTGGTATTATGGCATTTTGTATCCTCCCCTTCTGCTTGTAACAGGTTATTTATCGTGTTTGTGTAAAAACCACTATGGTCGTTATTTAAATTACATAAAAGGGGGAAATGTTAGAGTCTGTAAACAAGTCAAGATGGCGCCTGGGATTTTGCCAGAGGGAGTGGTTTGTGAAGTAACGCCAGGGAGCCATTAAATGTGGAGATTCCTTATTGGTTGACTGCTGTATCTAGTTTATGTTAATTAAGATAAGCTGTGTGAAATGTATATATACCCCTCCTGTCCTTCAATAAATGGCTCCCACTCCTGCTGTATCAATGTACACAAGTTCCTCGTCACCCCCTGGTTATTTTGCTGCAGCCGGACTGCGGCAATAAATAATACAGAAAGATTACAGTGTCTCTTTTCTTCTTTGGATATAATAATAATATTGTAATAAAATAATACTAGGAGAATTTATTTCTCCACTTTCAGCTATGGGTATATTAAAAAGAATGAAAATTTATGAAGAAACAAGAGTTAAAGTGCTCCTTAGACAAAGCAGGCCCAATAGACATCTACCAAAAATTCCATCAAACACTGAGACTGCACAATCATGTTATCATTACATGGAATGCCCTGCAAAATGCATCACATGACCAACTACAGCCAAGTATAACAAATGTTTTAATTTAAATCATATTATCTTTTTTAACCTAAATACAAAAAAAAAAAACTAGAAATCACAGGAAAGAGATACTTTGGACACTGTAAAATTACTTGAAGAAGAAATAACCTACCTTGGAAAAACTAAAGGATCAAGGGAGAACTCATGAAGAAAATGTAAATGTTTCATGAAATAAATTCAGAGACAGATGCAATATAAACAAACAAACAAACAAACAAAAATATGGGATACAGACAACCAGAATGAAGCAGTGAGGTTATACCAAGCAATCCTACATTAAAAAAAAAAAAAAAGAACTCAAGCACCCTATCAGTACATCTCAAAAAACAACAATAAGAAAGAAGGAAAACAAAAGGAACAAAAGGAACTGGACAAATGTTTTAGAAGGAAAACTGATAAAGAGTAGAATGTAAATAAATGAAACTGAGACTAACAGAAAGCAAACAATCAATAAAATGAAGAGCTGTTTCTTCAAAAAGATAAGAAAAATTGACCCACCTGGATTTAGACTAAAAACAGGCATAAAAAGACTTAAATAAATGAAAAAAATGGATGAATAGGGATCAGGAATGTAGCTTAATGGTTGAACATTTGCCTAGGATACACAAGATACTGGGTTCAAACACAGTACTAAAGAAGAAAAAAAATAATTAATGAGAGTTAATCCCACATGACATCTCAAAACTACAAAAAGTCATCAGAGATTTTTTTATGAGCAATTCTCTGTCAGCAAGATTGATAATTTAGAAGAAATGGACAAATTCCTGGATGCACATAACTGATCAAAAACCAACAATGAATTAGGAAGAAATAGAAAATTTGAGTAAACCAGTAAGAAGCAACAAGTTTGAGTAAGGAATGAAAATCTATCATCAATGAAAAGCTCAGGAGAAAACATTTCCCTCTGAGTTCTAAAGAGATAAAAGGTAAATAACTCTTCTTAATTTGTTCCCAGAAATAAAAAAGGCAGAAATTCTTTCTAACACATTCTATGAAGTCAAAAATACTCTGATACTAAAACCACACAAGGACATGGCATAAAAAAGTATTGGCTGATATCCGTAATCCTCAACAAAACTCCAGCAAATCAAATGCAACAGCATATTAAATAACTTTTTCAATATTATCATGTGTGATTATTCTCAGGGATTCAAGAATGTATCAATTTATGAAATTCTCTCTCTCTCTCTCTCTCTCTCTCTCTCTCTCTCTCTCTCTCTTTCTCTCTCTCCATGTATGCAAGTAATGTGTTTCATAAAATAAAAACACTGAACATGTAGGAATAGAAGGGAAGGCACCTCAATATCATGAAAACCACATGGAACTAACCAGTTGCTGATATTATAGTAAAAGGAGGAAAACAGAAATCTTCCTCTCCATGATCTGGAACAAGGGTGCCCACTTCCTCCATTTATATTCACCAGTCAGAGCAACCAGGAAAGAAAAAGCAAAAAGGACACCTGAACTGGAAAAGAAGAAGAAGTGAAGCTGTCAATGTTTGTAGATACCATGATATTTTACATAGAAAATCCAACAGGTTTCATCCAAATACTCTTAGAATTAATAACAATGCAGGAATGTTATGGAACACAAAATCAAAACAAAAAAAAACAGGAGCTTTGCTTTATGACCAAATGGAATCATCTGCAATGCAAATAAGATAGAAGCACCATGCACAAAACCTACAAATATAAATGAAAATCTTGAAACAAAAATCAACAAGCAAATTGAAAAAAATACCTAAAATGAATACTATGAAATATTAACAAATAAATTGAAGTCACAATAAAATTTTTTAAAATCCCATATTCCTAGGCTGGAAGAATAAATGATCTTAAAATGTCCATGTATTCCAAATGATTCCTAGATTAAAGGCAATTCCTGTGAAGATATCACCACACTGATTCACAGAACTAGAAAATGTTGCCCAAGATTTATACAGAAACACACACACATACACACACACACACATCCCAACAGCCAATGCCAACATGACCAAGAAGAGCAAAGAGGAAGTCAGTAGGCTCCCTGATTCAAAATACATTACAAAGCTACAGTAATCAGATGAGCTATATCAGCCTAAAAACAGATCCTCAGTCCAATGGGACAGGATAGAAAGAAATGAGCTCCTATGTCTCAAGCCACATGAGGTTCAAGAGAAGTGCTAGGGACACACATTAGGGAAAAAGTCTTTTTGACAAAAAATTCTAGGAGAAGTGGATATCTGCATTCCAAAAGACAACACTGGTCCCCCACCTCTCTCTCTCTCCTTAGTTACTAAAATCAATTTGAAATGGATTATTAAAGACTTTATTGGGAGATTTGAAAACAAGAAACTACCAGAAAAATACGTAGGAGAAATACTTCAGAACATTGAAACGGGGAAGGATTTCATAAGGAGACCTCAGTGGCATAAAAGAAAATTATAAGTAGATAAATAGAACGATTTCAAACCATAGGTTTCTACAAAGTAAAGGAAATGCTCATTAGTGTAAAGAGACAACCTGTGCAGTGGAAGAAAATACAAGGAACCTGTGCCTATAACAAAGGGTTTGTGTTCTGACTCTATAAAAATGTCAAAAATCAATAGCTAAAAGTCCTAAATAACCCATACTAGAAATACATGATAGATCTACTTTGACATTTCTGGAAACAAGTCATAAAAGTAGAACAGAAAAATTAAAAACTATTCAAATCACTCATCACCTGGGACAGACATTCAAATCAAAACCATAATCAAATGTCATCTCAAAGGACTAAAAGCAATGGTTACCAAAAACAACAAACAAATGAAAAACAAAAAAACAAATGAAAACAAGCTCAGGTAAATACATAAACAAAAGGGAAGAATTGCACTCTGTTGGTGGAATGTTGTCAGAACATGCATTATGGCAAAGTAAAATATCAATCTGCAATGATCTCCAGTCATCCCTCTGCTTTGCACATATAAAGGAAATGAAATCAGCAAATTGAAGAGACTCCAGTGTTATTGGCACCACTGTTCACAATAGCTTCAGCAGGAAGCAACCTAAGTTCTTACCAACAGATGCAGGTATACAGAGTATGCTATATACGTACATAATGGAATGTGATTTGCACAGAGGAAGCAATGAAATGCTTTAATTTGGGGCAACGTGGGTAGAAAAACAGATCATTATGTTATTTGAAACAATATATAAATATATATCTATAAATATCTAACCAGATTTAAATATTATATCATGAATACAAACATAGAAGCACTACATGTTAACCAATTAATATGTATAAGTTTATGTTTTCATGTGTCAGATAAAAATAAATTTATTAACAAAAATAAATAAGTTTTAAAATAAAGTACTGGAATGAAAAATAGATTTTGGGCAACAGACACCATCAGCAAACTAGAAACAGTCAGCACATATGACCACTGATATTCAACAATCATTTCAAGAACACAGGTTTGGCAAAACATAATATCCTCAACAAATGGTTTTAGTGTATCTAAATATCCACATGCAAAATAATGTAGTCAGACTTTCCAATGATACCATATAGGTATATCAACTTAAAATGAATTAAATATTTAAACCTAAGTCCTAAAAAATACAAAAACAAACAAAAAAAAAACCCTCAAAAACAAAATGGCTATAATTTCTTGGTGGCCATATCAGAGTTGAGCAAAAAAGAAAAGTTGAGTGAGACTATATGCAACTAAAAATCTTCTACCAGACAAAGAAGCAATCAGCACAGTGAAAAGGCAAGTGACAAAATGGTATGAAATGAAATATTTACAAAGTGCAATCTATTGTGAACAATATTTCAAACATACAAGGAAGGACTGTGATGACGCTCAGTGGTAGAACACTAGCCCAGAATACGAAAGGCCCTGGGTTAAATCCCCAGCACCACAAAAATAAATACATAAGTAAATAAATAATTAGTAAACAAAAGTCACACCTCAATTGCTACAAAATCAGTTATTTATAAATTATCTAAGGAACTGACTATACTTCATGCAAAGAAGAAAATGGCCAAAAGGTGTGTTCAACATCACCAATATTTAGGGAAATACAAACATAAAATATTTAAAACACAAGTTGGTGACCACTATTCACTGAATAAACAGCATCAGCTTGGCCCTCAGCTAGAATGATTTCCTCTTTGTTATGAATGAATCATTAAACTACTCCGTGGAAACAGAAGATAATTTGGGCATATTCCCTTTGGGACATCTGCTGTGGGTTTCCTCAACAGTTCCTTCAGGGGATGTAAACAGTTTAAATTTGCCACATTTACAATTCACTCAGGCTTATGTTTGCTGATATTTTGGTAAGAGAAAATTTCAGAAATTATGAAGGGTATTTTGGGCATTAGAACCTAGGCTATCAAAGGAAAGTCTGTTACTTGGTACTAGACATTTAAGCTACCAAAGGAGAAGTAATAAGCAGTTTTTTACAGTAGAGATCTCTTATATTCATTAATGTCTAATACAGTAAGATTTCTTCCTAGAAATTTAAATCCAAACTACTTGGAAAAGAAGAAAAGTGGAAAATATTGAATCTATGTTTACTACACAATAAGTGTGCTCCTTACTGCCTGTGTGCTTTCATGCTGATGATGGAGGAAGATAGTTGAAAATAAAGATAATCATGAATCAACACAGGGTAAGAAAATAGGACATTTTCCACTCTGTGGGGTCTTCTTTGTTTATATAATTGTAGAAGGACAGTAAAAGTCACATTCCCACTACACAGTCTTGTAGTCTTTTCAGCTGGCTACTTATTTCATAGCATTTCTTTTAGGTTTAATGGCTTAAGAAATCCTAAAACATAAAATTGAGACTTGCTTTAATTTCCTGGGGAAGGGTGTTGCTTGGGGTAGAGTCCAATGACACAGTGAAGTTCAAATATTATAGGAGACAGGAAAACAGTGTGGCCAATTGAATCCACTCTGGAGGGAGATGAGGCACTGAATGTTTTTTTCTGGTGATTATTATGTGGGAAAGTCCAAAAGGTGAAATAGCATACACAAAAGAATGTTTCTGCACTAAGGGTTTAATGAATGGGTATTATCATTTCTCTCTTCATTTTCAGATTTAGAATTTGCTGATGAAGCCCAAGATAATTTGCCGTTTCTGTCATCAATTGAGATTGGATTTGTAGAGGTAAATCTAAATTAAATTTACAACTGATTTTATACTATCTTCAAGCATCATAGTTGTTTTCCCTTGATAACTGATTCCTTTGAACCTGGGTTAATATTGATGTATTGAAATAATATTACATTTTTGTAGCGTATAGATGACATCCCTGTCTCAAGAAGAACTTAGCTGAAAACAATTTCCTCAAAGCAAAATCCCCCTGGAACAGAAAATGGAAATGTAATTTTTGATAGTGTATAATTTTTTTTTCTTTTTCATAAATAATTAAATTCGCCAGGCTTTTTTACTCTAAAGAGTAATTCAGGGCTATAAAGTGTTGGTACCGGAAAAAATATAATAATCCTGTGTGATTAAATGCTTGTTATTCCCAAAGAATACTCTGTAAAAGCAAACTAATTCACCATATTTTTAACACAAAGCTGTTTGTTTTTACTTTAGTATTGTAAAATACATACTAGCGTACAGATTGTTCAAATGAATGTTTTAACTCAAATCATTGAATGAAATTGTTGAAAGATGTAGAATTCTGATTCTATTACAAAATTCAGATCTGACATAAGATCTCAAGTATGTAGATATCAAATATATATATATATATATATATATAAATAATATGTATATGTATCAAATATATACTAAATTATCAAATACACATTTATGAATATATGAAATTCAAAATACACTTATCAAATATATATATTTATCAAATATATGTTTTGAATATATATATATATATATATATATATATATATATATATACACACACACACACACACACACACACACACACAATATTGGAAAAGGATCAGAATTCTGCATCTTTCAACACACATACACATTTTTGCTTTAATGTTACTTTATATGGAAAGAGTTAAGGGAACTAAGCAATACAATAACAATTTGTCCTGATCATTTAAAGAAACTGGCACAAGTTTGGTTACTTTGTTAACACCCATAACTTCCAAATGATTCCTCAGTGATGGAAATGATCAGTTGATTCACATTATCTTTTGCTGCTGAGAAATTAGACACTGTAAAGAATATATTCATACACATCTATAGGCACAGTTCTTGTTCCTTCCAGTCATGGTGCTGTTCATTCTTTCTTACTAAGGTCCGCTGTCACTCTATGATCATCTTCAAGTGTGTTCCATGAGATTTCAGCATGAAAAATGTCACTGAAGTAGCTGTATTTGTGTTGAGGGGCTTCACTGACAATCCTGAACTGCAGATCTTCTTCTTCCTCCTGTTTCTAGCAGTTTACCTTTTTACTCTCATGGGAAATTTAGGACTCATTGTATTGGTCATTGGGGATTCACGGCTGCACAACCCAATGTACTATTTTCTGGGTGTATTGTCTTCACTAGATGCCTGCTATTCGTCTGTTATCACTCCAAATATGTTGGTAGACTTTTTGTCAAGGGAGAAAACCATTTCATTTGGTGCCTGTGCAGCCCAGATGTTTTTTGCTGTAACCTGTGGAACCACAGAGTGCTTTCTCTTGGCTGCCATGGCTTATGACCGCTATGTGGCCATCTACAAACCACTTCTGTATTCAGTGAGCATGTCACCCAGGGTCTATGTGCCATTCATCTTGGCTTCCTGTGTTGGTGGAATTCTGCATGCTATAACACACACCACAGCCACTTTCAGCCTGTCCTTCTGTGGATCCAACGTAATCAACCACATCTTCTGTGACATCCCTCCTCTCCTTGCAATTTCCTGTTCTGACACTCGCCCCAATCAGCTTCTGCTCTTCTACTTTGCTGGCTCTATTGAGATATGTACTATACTAACCATCCTGATCTCCTATGGTTTCATTCTGTTGGCTATTCTGAGGATATGTTCTGCTGAAGGGAAGCGGAAAGTCTTTTCCACCTGTTGCTCTCACCTAACTGCAGTGTCCATTTTTTATAGTACTGGTTTATTCATGTATGTAAGACCAACATCCAACTATGCTTTGGAGCATGACATGATAGTATTGATATTTTACACCATATTTATTTCCATGCTGAATCCCCTCATCTACAGTTTAAGGAACAAAGATATAAAAGCAGCAATGAAGAAAGTGTTTGGGAGTAATCAACTTATCAATAAAGTTTGTTTTGCTCAGTAGAAATTAATTGAACAAATTGCAAGTTATACGTTTGACTGTATCATAAGAGTTCCTCAAAGTGTTTCTTTCCTGGTATTGTTGTAATTTTCCTATTTGTGGAAGTTTGAAATACAAAATATGGTCATTTTTTTCTTGTGTTGTTGTAAATATGGAATCATTCATTTGATTTTTCCTATATTCATGATTAAATATGTATACACATAAGTATGTACATCCTGTGATACTAAGTTAAATGTCCAAAATTACAAGGCAAACTTGAATTTATTTATGTAATTTTAATATTATTTATATTATTTTCTGTCTAAATTCTAATGTATCAACTATATTAGATATATTCATGTATAATTTTGTCATGTCAACCAATTTGATCAATTACTATGTTAAAACAAAGAAAAGGTGACCACTTTCATAAGCCTAGGACCTTTTCCATGGAATCCTAGGTACCTGAATGCAGTTCAAAGCAATCTCCTCTACCCTTATCTCTATGCAACAATTTATTCAGCCTGTGGTTTACACACCAAAGATAACATGCTCACATTCCAGATGCACACCAATGGAATGATTGGTGAAGGTAAATTTCTTTTTTGGGGGAGAGCAGGTTGGGGACGGTACTGGGGATTGATCTCAGGGACACTTGACCACTGAGCCACATCCAAAGCCTTAATTTGTATTTTATTTAGAGACAGATCTCACTGAGTTGCTTAGTGCCTTGCTTTTGCTGAGGCTGGCTTTGAAGTGGCAATCCTCATGGCTCAGCTTCCAGAGCTGCTGGGATTACAAGGGTGTGTGCTAAGGCACCCTGCTGAATTTCTTAGTTTTTTTTTTTTTTTTTTGTCTTCCATAGCATAGACGTGAAACCATTCTTTAATGCCTCACAGACTCTTGATGTAGACATTAACAATTTTCAAAATTATACTTGAACAAAAGAATAATAAAAGAAAAGCACAATTCAGGGAGTAAGGTAGAACAGTATGAAATATTTTGTTTTGGGCAGAACTGAGCATACATCTATCATGAGGATTCCTACAGATCTGGCCCTGTTCAGCTTCAGCTCTTTTCTCCTTGATTCCACCACTCTGAGAAGCTTTGGAAGATGCTGTGCCTCCTTTGTGCCCAGGTACAATAAAGAACATTTTAAGATCTATACTGTGCTCATCTTTAACCCTGCTTTCAACACATCAAGTTTTCATTACACAGATATGTCTCCATTAAATTTGTTTCAGTGATATTTTTTCCTTTATCTCTTCATCTTCCTTTATGGTTCATACACTATTTTGTAACCCCATTTCCTCTCTCTAGGCTTCCCTTTTTCATTAATTTCAGTAGGACATTAAGCTTATTACAGAGAGTACAACTAAAATATATTTTCTTAAATGGGATTAATACATTTAAATAACACTGTATCAGACAATACGGAATATCTTACTTTTTACACATAAGTAAGTGTATCTCAATTATAATGATAATCCCCCAGATGAAGATGAATATTTTATAAATATTGAATATTTATAAATTTATATCAGAGCAATTTATATGAAAATATATTTAAACACCTATGAAAATAGAAAATAAGAAAACCAAAACAACAGAAAGTTACCCAATGTTTTTCACTGGATGTATGAAGGGAGGATAGAGATTGGGGTAAGATGACTGTGTTCATCCTGCTTGATCTGATTCTTGCCCATCCATCACTTATATGCAACATGGAGGGGAAGTCCCTATGCTAATTATAATAGATGTAAATGGATTAAATTTTCCAATTAAAAGATGTAGAGTGTATAAATGCATTAAAAAAACCAAGAAACTACTATGTGTTTCTTTCAAGGGGTTGATTTCATATCTAAGTAAAGTTGCATGGATATTGAACAATAAAGTAAGATATCCCATGCAGATTAAGTCCACAAGAGAAAAAAAGTAGCCATATTTATATCAGATAAAATGAAGTTAAAATCAGAAGCAACAAAAACACAAAAGGATAATTATAAAATGATAAATGGGTCAATTTAGCTAAAGGTAATAAAAATTGCAAATATTTGTATGCAAAATCAAAGCACCCAAATACATAAATATTATAAGAAGATTACAGTGTCTCTTTTTTCCTTTGGAGATAATAACGATACTATAATAAAATAATACTATGAGATTTTATTATTCCACTTTCAGCTATAGATATATTAAACTGAGTGAAAATTAGTGAAGAAACAAGTTTTAAATTTCTCCTTACACAAAACAGACCCAATAGACATCTACAGAAAATTCCATCCAACCCTTAGATACTGCATATCTATGTCATCAGCACATTGCATACTCTGCAGAATGCATTACGTGACCAATCACAGACAAGTATGAACAAATGTTTTAATTTAAACCGTATAATCTTTTTCAGCCTAATACAGGAAAACCAGAAATCACTAGAAAGAGATACTTTGGGCACTGTAAAATTACTTGAAAGTGGAATAATCTATCTTGGAAAAACAAATGAATCAATGGAGAACTCATGAACAAAATTTCAATGTTTCATGAAATAAATTCAGAGGCAGATACAACATACAAAATACAAACAATGAGATATGGAAAATCAATGTGAAAGGGTAAGTTTATGCCAACCAATACCTACAACAACAACAACAAAAACAAAATAGAACTCAAACACCCTACCAGTATATCTCAAGAAATAAGAATAAGAGAGCCAAACCCAACCAAACAAACAAAGGTTTTACAAGGAAAAAATGATGAAGAAGAGACTATAAATAAGTGGAACTGACACTAACACAAATGGAAACAATCAATAAAATGAAGAGCCATTTGTTTAAAAAGATCAGGAAAATTGATTCACTCATATTTAGAGGTGAAAAATGAAAAAAAAAGACTTACTTAAATAAAAAGTGGATAAGTAGGGAGGAAGGAAATAGCTTAGTAATTGAACATTTGCCTAGCAGGTGCAAGGTACTGGGTTCAAACCTAGTACTGAAGAAAAAAAAATAATGGGAATTAATCTCACATGATACTTCAGAAATACAAAGGCTCATCAGATATTTTTATGAACCTCTGTATCAGCAAGGTTGTTGATTTAGAAGAATAGGAAAAATTCCTGGATGCACATACCTGATCAAGAACTAACAATGAATCAGGAAGAAATAGAAAACTTGAGTAAATGAGTAAGAAGCAATAAGTTTGAGTAAGTAATGAAAAAACTCTCATCAAAGAGAAAACATTTCCCTTCTGGAATTTAAAGAGATAAAGGACATATAACACTAACTTTTCTTAATTTGTTCCAAGAAATAAAAGAGAAAGGAGTTTTTCCTAACACATTCTATGAGGCCAACAATACCCTGACACCAAAACCTCACAAAGACATGACATAAAAAGTATTGGCCAATATCCTAGATCAAAAAAGGTAAAATAATCCTCGAAAAATTTCAGCCAATCAAATCCAACAGCATGTTATAAAGCTTTTTCAGTATTATCATATGAGATAATTCCCATGGATTCAAACATGTGTCAATATGTGGAATTCCATAACAATTATCAATATTATCACAAGAATGAACATCAAAGACTCTCTCTCTCTCTCTCTCTCTCTCTATATATATATATATATATATATAATCTCTATGTATGCAGAAAATGTGTATCAAAAAATAAAATCACTGAACATGTAGGAATGTTAGGGAAGGCACCACAATATCATGAGGACCATATGTAACTAGCCAATTGCTAACATTATACTAAAAGGCAAGAAGTTGAAACCTTCCTCTCCATGATCAAGAACAAGGGTGCCTACTTCTTTCATTTTTATTCACCAGTCAGAGCAGCCAAGCAAGAAAAAGCAAAAAGGACACCTGAATTGGAAAAGAAGCAGTGAAACTGTCACTGTCGAAAACATGATCTTACATGTAGATCTAAAAAATTGCAACAAATTACTCTTAGAACTAATAAAAATGCAGCAATATTATGGAATACAAAATAAAAATGAAATAAAAAGCCAGGAGTATTGCTTTATGACAAAATAAAATCATCTGAAATGGAAATGAAGACAAAAATACCATGCATAAAAGCTACAAATGTAAATGAAGATCTAGGAAAAAATTAACAAGCAAAGTGAAAAATCCTGAAAATGGACACTACATAATGTTAAAGAAATAAGTTGAAGTCACAGTAAAATGAAAAAAAAAAAAAAAAAAAAACATGTTTCCAGGCTGGAAAAAAATAATAATCTTAAAATGTCCATGCTATTCTAAATGATCTACAGATTCAAGGTAATCTCTATGAAGATAGCATTGCACTAATTCACAGAACTAGAAAAAGTTGTCCAAGATTTATACAGAAACACACACACACACACACACACACACACACACGCACGCATGCACGCACCAATAGCCAAAGCCATCTTTACCAATAAAAACAAAGTGAAAGTCAGACACTGCCTTATTTTATTATATACTACAAAGCTACAGCAATCAGATCAGTTGCAGTTGGCTTGGAAACAGACCTTCAGACCAATGGGAAAAGAGAGAGAAGCCCACACATCTCAAGTCAGCTGAGGTTCAAGAAAAGTGCTAAGAACACACATTAGGGGAAAAAGGCAGTCTTTTCAAAAAAATGTGCTTGGAAAAGTGGATCTCTGCATTCAGAAGGACAACACTGGACCTCTATCTCTCATTAGTTACTAAAATCAACTCTAAATGGATTATAAAAATTTAATGGAAGATCTGAAAACAAAAATCTACTAGAAAATTATGCAGAACATTGAAATGGGGAAGGATTTCATAAGAAGACCTCAAAAGCACAAAAGACAATTATAAGTAGACAAGTAGGATTACTTCAAACCATAAAGTTTCTATAAAGTAAAGGAAATGCTAGTCAGAGAGAAGAGAAAACTTGTGGAGTGGAAGAAAACACATGTAATCTATGCATCCGACAATGGGTGAATGTTCAGACAATAAACAAAGTCAAAAATCAATAGTTAAAACTTCCAAATAGCCCATATTAGAAATGCATAATAGATCAACTTTGACATTTTTGGAAAGAAAACATATAAATGGAGAATCGAAAAATTTTAAAAAATGTGCAGCATCACTCATCATTTGGGACATTCAAATCAAAACCATAATGAAATATCATCTCAAAAAAGTTAATAGGACTATTACCAAAAAAATGAAGCAAATAAATAAACAAGTATAAATAATAACAAGCTCAGGTAAATACATGAACAAAAGGGAAGACATGTACACTGTTGGTGGAATGCTAAGTCAGAACATGCATTACAGTAAAATAAAATGTAGATCCTGCAACATTCTCCAGTCATTCTTCTTCTGATTATGTATACAAAGGACATGGAATCAGCATGTTGAAGGGATGTCTACATTTCAGTGTTCTTTGCACCACTGTTCACAATAGCCACAAGTGAGAAGCAAACTAAGTGCTCCCCCACTGATTCAGGTATACAGAGTTCATAGAGAAGTACACAATAATGTGATTTGCATAGAGAAAGCAATGAAATGCTTTAATTTGGAACCACATGGGAGGAACAGGAGATCATTGTGCTATTTGAAACAACATATAAATATATATTTATAAATGTTTAACTAGATTTAAATATGACCTAATGAATACCTACATAGAATCACTGCATGTTACCAACTTAATATGAATAATTTATGTTTTAATGTATCTGATGAAAATGAATTGATTAACATAACTAAAAGAAGTTCTTAAAATAAGGTACTCCTATAAAAAATAAAAAGGGGGCAATGGAACACAATCAGCAAACTAGAAACGAGGATATGCACATATGGCCACTGTTACTCAACAATGGGTTTAAATATACTAAACTGGATAAAGATAGTATTGTCAACAAATGATTTTAGTAAATTTAAATATGCACATGCAAAAGAATATAATCAGAATCTCCAACTATATCATGTAGGTGTATCAACTTAAAATGGATTAAGATTTAAATACGTCCTAAAAGAAAAATTCTTAACAGAAAAGCTACAGGACTATGGGATTGGTCATAATTTCTTGGTATCCAGATCAAAGCCAAGTACCATCACTCCCCACCCCCCCAAAAAAAAAAGAGAGAGAGAGAAAAGTGAGACTATGCAATTAAAAACCTTCTGCCATGCAAAGGAGCTATCAATAGAGTGAAAAAGCAACTGTACAAAATTGGATGAAATATTCACAAACCACACTCTAATATGAAGTGAATATTAAAAACAAAATGAAAGCCTGGAATATGGCTCAGTGGTAGAGGGGTTCAATCTCCAGCACCAATACATATATGAATAAGCAGGAATTCCTAAAATATAACAAAATCAGCTATTTATAAATAATCAAGGAACTGATTATATGTAAAGAAGAAAATGGCAAAAAAGTATGCAGAGAAGTTGTTCAACACCACCAATAATTAGGGAAATGCAAATCTGAAATATTAAAAACAGAACTGAGAACACTATATATTCAATAAATAGCATCATCTTGGGCCTCATCCAAAATGATTTACTTTTTGTTTTGAAGCAAATCATTAAACTGCTCTGTGGAAACAGAAGATAATTTAGGCTTATTCCCTTTGAGACATCTGTTGTAGGCTTCATCAACAGTTCTTTCAGTGGATGTAAACAGTTTAAATTAGGCATACTTACATTGCACTCAAAATTCTATTTGCTGATCCATTGGTAAGAGAAAATTTCAGATATTTGAAGCATATTTGGGGAACTAGAACCTATGCTATTGACTATAAATTTATTAATTGGTAGTAGATATTTTAGCTACCAAAGAATAAGTAATAAGTAGTTCTTTCTTTTTGCAGGTGTGGATTACTTATATTAAGATATGATTTAGTCAGAGTTTTTTTACCTAGAAATTTAAACCCAAACTACTGGAAAAAGAAGAAAGGTGGAAAATACTGAATTTATGTTTACTACATTAAAAGTGTGCTCTTTATTGAATGTGAGTTTTCATGATGATGGTGGAGGAAAATAGTTCAAAGTTAAAACAATCATGAATCTATCAACAGAGGGTAAGAAAATGGGGCATTTTCCACTCTGTGGGGTCTTCTATGTTGGTATAGTTGGAAAAGAACAGTAATTTGGTAAGAGCCACATACATGCTACAAAATTTTGTAGTCTCTTCTGATGGCTTCACATTTCATAGCATTTCTTTTAGGTTTGATGGTTTAAAAAATCCTAAAACATAAAATTGAGACTTTAATTTCCTGAGTCTGGGTGTTGCTTGGGGCAAAGTCCAGTGGCACAATGAAGCCAAGATATTAAAGGAGACAGGAAAACAGCAGCAAGTGAATCCACCCTGGAGGGAGATCTGACAATGAATCTTGTTTCTGACAGTTATTATCTGTGAAAGTCACAAAAGGTGAGATAGCATAATATGCATAAAGTAACATTTTTTTACCAAAAATTCAATAAATGCATGTTATAATTTCTCTCTTCTTTTGCAGACTTAGTATTAGTAGATGAAGCCTAATATAATTGGTATTTTCTATCATCAATTGAGATAGGATTTGTCAAAGTAGATATAGATTAAATTTATAACTTCATCTTATACTATCTTCAAGAATCATAGTTAGTCTCTCTCTCAATAAGTGATTCCTTTGAACTTGTGTTAATATTGATATATTGGAATAATATAATTTTTTTTTTACCAAATCACTGTCTTTTTCAAATTGCAAATGCTGTCTATAGAAGCATTTAGCTAAAAACATAAAATTTCCTTGAAGCAAAAGTAAGTCCCTTTAACATAGAAAATGGAAATGTACTTTTCAAGAGTGCATGAGGTTTTTTTTCCAGAAATAAGTCAACTCACACAGCTTTTTATTCTCTAAGGAATAATTCAGGGATATAAAGTGCAGATACAGGAAAAATATAATAACCTTATGTGATTAAATGCATTTAATCCCCAGAGAATTGTTGTAAATGCACACTAATTCACCACATTCTTGAAACAAAGTTGTCTGTCCCTGAATATTTACTGCAATCTGGTAAAATAAATATTAGTGTGCAGATTCTTCAAATGAGTGTCTTTTGGGAAATAATTGAATGCAATTATTGAAAGATGTAGAATTTTGATTCTATTTCAATGAAGAGTGGCTCTGACATAACAAGTCAAGTATGCAAGTATCAAATATATATAATATATATCTTCAAATGCATATTTATCAAATATATAAAATATATTTCAAATATGTACTTATCTAATATACATTATCAAAAATTTACTAAATATATATATTTTATATATGCATACTTGAGATGTCATATCAGAGGAAAACGCTGGAATAGAATCAGAATTCTTCATGTTTCAACACACATACACACACACGTTGTAGCTAAACTCTTTTTGCTTTAAGGTGATTTTATATGAAAGGAGCTAATGGAACTCAGTGATACAAAAACCATTTGACCTCATCATTTAAGGGAAATGGCACATGTTGGGTTACTTTGTTAACACTCATAACTTCCTAATGATTCTTCAGTGATTGAAATGATCAGTGGATTCACATTGTCTTTTGATCTGCTGCTTGAAAATTATACACTGTAAAAAGTGTTTCATGTTTCTTACAGTCATGGTGCTGTTCATTCTTTCCTAGTATCATCAGCTGTCATTTTATGATCATCTTCAAGTGTGTTCCATGAGATTTCAGCATGAAGAATGTCACTGAAGTAGCTGTATTTGTGTTGAGGGCTTCACTGACAATCCTGAACTGCAGATCTTCTTCTTCCTCCTGTTTCTAGCAATTTACCTTTTTACTCTCATGGGAAATTTAGGACTGATTATATTGGTCATTGGGGATTCCCGGCTGCACAACCCAATGTACTATTTTCTGAGTGTACTCTCTTCCATAGATGCCTGCTATTCGTCTGGTATCACTCCAAATATGTTGATAGACTTTTTGTCAAGGGAGAAAACCATTTCACTTGGT
Source organism: Marmota flaviventris (assembly GCF_047511675.1). Classification (NCBI taxonomy): domain Eukaryota; kingdom Metazoa; phylum Chordata; class Mammalia; order Rodentia; family Sciuridae; genus Marmota; species Marmota flaviventris. The sequence goes on from NC_092514.1 coordinate 5,706,175, forward strand.
GGCTGTGCAGCCCAGATGTTTTTTGCTGTAACCTGTGGAACCACAGAGTGCTTTCTCTTGGCTGCCATGGCTTATGATCGCTATGTGGCCATCTACAACCCACTTCTGTATTCAGTGAGCATGTCACCCAGGGTCTATGTGCCACTCATCTTGGCTTCCTGTGTTGGTGGAATTCTGCATGCTATAACACACACCACAGCCACTTTCAGCCTGTCCTTCTGTGGATCCAACATAATCAACCACATCTTCTGTGACATCCCTCCTCTCCTTGCAATTTCCTGTTCTGACACTCACCCCAACCAGCTATTGCTCTTCTACTTTGCTGGCTCTATTGAGATATGTACTATACTAATTGTCCTGATCTCTTATGGTTTCATTCTGTTGGCTATTCTGAGGATATGTTCTGCTGAAGGGAAGCAGAAAGTCTTTTCTACCTGTGGCTCTCACTTAACTGCAGTGTCTATTTTTCATGGTACTGTTCTATTTATGTATGTGAGACCAACATCCAACTATGCTTTGGAACATGACATGACAGTGTCTATATTTTACTCCATTGTTATTCCCATGCTGAATCCCATCATTTATAGTTTGAGGAACAAAGATGTAAAAGAGGCAATGAAGAGAGTTTTGGGGAATATTTGGTTAGTCAATACAATCTATTTTTCAGGGTAGATAGTCATTGAACAAATTGAGAGTAATGTTTGACAGTATTATGAGAGTATGCAAAAAAAAAATTGTTTCCTTTTTTTAGTGTATTATCTTTCTTGTGATTATATGCTCAGTCCTCTCTTGTGTTGTTTTAACTGTAGAAATCCTGCATCATCTATTTACAATGATCTTACTTCTCTATGTATATGCATATACATAATTCTATATAAGTGTACAAAATCCAACACAAACTTGCATATATTTACATATTATTTAATATTCTATTTATTTGTATTGGTCTCTCTCTATATTATATTTTAGTTGCAACTATATTTTTTTATATAAATAGCATCTCACCAACTTGATCGAGCCCCATGCTAATGCAAAAAGAACACACACAAAATGCCACAGAATGTTTGGAAACTTTCCAGGATGCCATAAGTAACTGAATCCAGTTCAAAGCAATCTACTGCATTCTTATGTCTATGAACAATCTACCCAGGTTGTTGTTCAGATACCACAGATAGCATGCTTAAGTTCCAGGGTCTGATCACTGACCTAATTCATGAAGATGAAATTTTTCCTCTTTTATTCTGTCTTCCAATATCTTAGGCCTAATCTCATCTTTAAATTCCTCACAGATATTGATACTAGACTATTGATATTTTCAGCATTTTTCAAGATTAAACTTAAATACAAGTAATAAAAAACAAAATTTGTCAAGATTTAATGTACAACTGGATGACAGCTTTTGCTCTTGCCAGAACTGAGCACACAGGGGTCATTATGAGATTGCCTACAGGCCTGGTCTCTACTCGGCTTTGGCTTTGTTCTTGATGGCACCACTCTGTGAAGCTCTTGAAGATGGCACCCCTCCTAATCACCCAGGTTCAGAAATGAACATTCCAGCATCTCTAATGTGCTCACCTTTAACCCTGCTTCCAACACATCAAATTTTCACTGTACAGATATGTCCTCTTAAATTTCAGTTCAGTGATATGTTTTCCTTTCTTTCTTTATCTTCCTTTATTGTTTTTTGAATTATTTTGTAAACTTATTTTCTCCCTCCAGAGTCCCCTTTGTTCATTAATTGTAGCAAGATATTATGTTTATAACATAGAATGCAACCTTAATGTGTGTCCCTAAAATGGAATTAAATTTTAAATAACAGTGTAAGAGACAAATACAGAGTACCTCCTACCACATTGTAGTCTTCCACAATACCTTAAAGGCTACCTTCCCTTGGATTATGCTCTCATGTGACATTACATGATTACTCCCTTCAAGTATTAAAACTAAGTCCTGATGATTGGCATTTAATATTTGTGTATTTCCAGTTGATGCAAAGCAGGACTGAACTTGTAGATGTGTGTGTGTATTTGTGTCTCTCTGTGTGTGTGCTCATGTATTATTAAGCATGCAGGAATTCTTTAAGCACAGTTTAAACCTACCAAGAACTTTATGCATGTACATTTTCAACTTTGCATCTACCTCATAGTAATCACAACAATAGTGAAAATATGCCATGTAGTTTTAAAAATAGCTACAATATACATCTGATGAATTAATGACTGTTAACCCTTAGGGCATTGGGATAACACACTCATACCAAAGAAAGTAACAAAGAAAGAAACCTCTTAGGGTTAAAAATGGCTTGAAAAAATCAAATATAAAGTCATTTTAACCATTCTAAATGCCCTAAATTGACAAAAATTTAAAAGTTATTTTACATAGGTGTTGAGAAGATGAAGTTAAAAAACAAACAAACAAGTCTTACCTTGTGCTGTGAATATAATAACAGGGGTTGTGGGAAAATATTACATTTCTAATAAATTTTTGTGTTCAGCTTAGTCACAGGAGAATCTCTAGCAAAATGAAGTAACATAGAATAGTGCAAAATAACCATGTGAGGAAGGAAATTTGCAGAATAAGACATTCAGTAATATGTCAAAAATATTTACTTAAATCCTCTGTAAATTTATAGCATATCTGCTGAAGAGTAAGTACATTTCTATTTAACCAATGACAAAGTGTGGACTGTGTTCACACGTGGGAAAGGAGAAAACTGGGTGGGATTTGAACCAGAAGTCACAAAAGGAGAAACAGATACACACTGAACTCCAATTTTGTAAAATATGATATTTATGTGTAAAATAAGATTAACATTAATATGAAAAGGAAATCACACTTTTATTTAATATCTATTAGGAAAAACAAGTACATTAAATTATAGGAAAAAGTATACTTTTATTGTGCCGGAAGCGGTGGCACATGCCTGTAATTCCAGCGGCTCCAGAGGCTAAGGGAGGAGGATCTGGAGTTCAAAGCCAGCTTCAGCAACTTAGCAAGGCACTTAGGAACTCAGCAAGACCCATAAAAATGGGCTGGGGATGTGACTCAGTGGTTAAACATCTCTAGGTTCAATCCTCTGCTTAAAAAAAAAATGTATACTTTTATCTTTAATATGTAAATAGTTACCAGAACTCTTAAGTATAATCCCTTTAGTATAATCTCTTTAGTTTATTAATTTAAAAAAATAATAATTTGAAACACAAATTAATGTAAGCCCACCACGTGGGAAACCTCTATAAACCCATGACTATCATGACTAATGAAAATGCAATTATTTATTGCATGTAAAAATATATAATTTATTATCCAGAATGCATGTATATTACATAGACAAATTATAAAAGTAGGCACTACTCATATAGGATGAAAATTATATCTAAACTCATTTAAAGATTCTTTATTGAAATGAAATTCACATGCCATGAGGTGAATTATTTTAAATTAAAAGGAATGATTGTCAATTATATTTGTAATGCTTTATGACCAATCAACTTTAGAGCTGTCATTTCCTCCAGTGAAAGTTAATTTCTCCTCATCCTCACTTGGCTCAGCCCTTCTAATGTGTTATCCTTTATTTTTCCTTTCTGTATAATTCAAAAAGAATTCATAATAGAGGTGATCTTTGCTCCTTAACTGCTTTGAATTAGTATATAGATTCAGATCTGTTATCATTTGTATTGGTACTTCATTATTCTTTTTAAATATTCATTGCATAATATTAAACATGAGAGCTGCAGTTTTAATAATTTCAAATATATAAAGCTGAACTGTTAACTGTAACTCAATGTTTCACAGCAGATCTCTAGAACACATTTTGTTTCAGTAATTGAGTATTCACATCTATTAGCAACTCCTCATTTTCCCAATGCCCAACCCTTGGAAACTACACTCTACATTCTGATTTCATAATAAGCGAAAATTATGAATTATTTGTCTGTGACTACTTTATTCAGCATAATGTTCTCCCAGTTTTCTGTGATATCACATATTAGAGGACATATTTTTAATACCTTTATTTTGTTTATTTATCTTTTTTTTTTTTTTCAAATGTGTGCTGAAGATTGAACCCAGGGCCGTATACAAGCCAAGCAAGTGCTTTACTACTGAGGCACAATGCCAACCCTTTGTTTCTTTTGGGGGGGTTACTGGGGATTGAACCCAGAGGTTCTCTACTTATCAGCTACATTCCCCAAACTTTTTTTTAAATGCAATGAAATCTCATTTTTTTCCTTCATATTATTTTTTTAATATTGAATATTTTGGAAGGATAAACTGGTTTTGCATCTGAGAATAAAGGGTTTAGATTAAATTATTGGCATGGAATTATACACGAGAATTTAACATGCAAATGACAATATCAACACATGTGCACTTTCTTCTGGTTTGTTTCTTCAAATAAGAACAATTACCATGATCTTTTATAGTTTTCTATTCATAAATTCCAAGTGTGCTAATACTTTCAGCTATACCTGTGAAAATTTGGATTTCAGAGGACTATGTATTAACTATGCCTTAGTACCCCATTCCACTTAGGGTTCTTAGGATCTTTCTCTTTTCTTAACAGTAGTGTTAGTTGTATATTAGCCCAAGAGATTTGTATGCAATTGAAAACCAGTTATTAGAAATTTTATTTGGTTATTAGAAATTTATATATAATTTACATAAATACAATGTCAGTTTATTAAATGTAATTAGCAAATATCAATATGTCATTGCAATTATATATAATATCAAAGAATAATACAATTATATATTTATTCAACAAAAATAATTTTTAGAATGTTTAAACTTTGGTCATTTTTGTCTCATAATTCTGTATAAATTCTTCAATATCTCTGTTTATTCATTTATTTACACATCTATCATTATCTATTTATCTGTCTAGATTTCTCAATTTTGGTACAATTTGTTGGTGTGAATATTGTTTGGGACAAGATATTCTGGATCATATATGATCTTTACCATTAAATGCCAGTATCAGTTCATCTCCTAGTTGTGAAAATCAAAATATCTCCAGACATTGCACAAAGTTCATTGGTGAGGCAAATCATCCTAGATCAGAACAAATTTATATCAGTCTCAATTTCTTTATATTTTTATTTGTAAAGATGTTTGCTTTTTAATATTACAACACCAAAACTAAGGATTTATCTTATCTGTAGTAGATTTGAAGTATTAAACTCCATATGATAATATTTTTAATCTACTGACATTGCTACTCTGTGTTTCCAATATAGATTTTCTAATAAAACTGAATGGAAAAACCCAACCTCACAGCTGTGCATGAATTCATTCTGAAGGGCATCACCTCACGCCCTGATCTGCAGGCTCCACTGTTTGGGCTGTTCCTCATCATCTACATGAGCACGCTGATGGGCAACTTGGGCATGATCATCCTCACCAAGGTGGACTACAGCCTGCAAACACCCATGTACTTTTTCCTGAGGCACCTGTCTATTACAGATCTTGGTTATTCTACAGTTGTGGGCCCCAAAATGTTAGTAAATTTTGTTGTGGATCAAAATACAATTTCCTATCACGTTTGTGCTACACAATTAGCTTTCTTTCTTGTGTTTATTATTACTGAACTTTTTAATCTGTCTGCCATGTCCTATGATCGCTATGTGGCCATCTGTAAACCTCTCTTCTACACTGTCATCATGTCACAGAGGGTATGTCATATATTAGTGGCAATTCCATATCTCTACTGCACATTTGTGTCTCTTCTAGTCACCATAAAGATTTTTACATTATCCTTCTGTGGCTACAATGTCATCAGTCATTTCTACTGTGACAGTCTCCCTTTAATAGCTTTGCTCTGCTCAAATACATATGAAATTGAAGTGATAATTCTGATCTTAGCAGCTTTTAATTTGATTTCCTCTCTTCTGGTCATCATTGTGTCCTATGTTCTCATCCTCAAAGCCATTCTCAAGATGAAATCTGCTGAGGGCAGGCGTAAGGCTTTCTCCACCTGTGGATCCCACCTGACATCAGTCACAGTGTTCTATGGGACTTTGATATTCATGTATGTGCAGCCCAAGTCCAGTCACTCTTTTGATACTGATAAAGTGGCTTCCATATTTTACACTATGGTCATCCCTATGTTGAATCCTTTGATCTACAGCCTGAGGAACAAAGATGTAAAGTGTGCCCTAAATAGGACCTGGAATAAGATACTCAACATAATTTCTTGAATGTTATGTATTCTATGAACCATAAATCAGGTTTGGTTGTGAATCTGTTCTGTTTCCCTCTAAAACACTCAGCAGAACTGGGCTTGACATATCTTCAAAGATTGGCCTACCCATTGCTGAATACTATAAATATTTAATTGAACAAAATACTGAATGATTTTGTCTTTTTTGAAGGGGAGAGATGAATTATAGTATAAAAATTAAGGAAATTCTGAATAAAAGGGCTTAGGGTCTATAGTCTTTAAGTTGTATAGAGTAGGAGAATAAGAATAAGTAATATGCATAGAAAAGGAGTTGTTGTGGCTCTGAAATCTTAATTATGTATCATATTTTACATTCACATGCTTGTTTTTGTATGTGTTCTTTGATTTACAAGTAATTGCTCTGCTTTAGGCATATTTCTTTGGCTTATGCATCACAATGATTTGAAGGATTCAGTCATAAGAAAATACCTTAGTACCCCATTCCACTTAGGGTTCTTATGTTCTTCCTCTTTCCTTTACAGTAGTGTTAGTTGTATATTAGCCCAAGACATCCTATTAACATATTTGGCTATTTAGTCCTACAGATTCAGTACTGTATATAATATTATCTGTATATTGGAGTGACTGCACCAATTAAAGCAAAACTCTTAAATTCTGTCCTTGAAAATTCTGGGTTTTGCTCCTACTTTCCCTTCCCTGGCTCCATCTTGATTCATTAGTGCTTGTGTCTAATGGATATTTATTCTATTCAACTTAATGTAAGAATACTTACTTAATGTAAGAATAATTCTGTTTGAAAATCATCATCTATTTATTATTGCATTCTTACCTAAGGGACCTTTCTCTTATGGAATAGGCTTATTGTTCTCTCTCTCTCTCTCTCTCTCTCTCTCTCTCTCTCTCTCTCTCTCTCCCCTTGCCCTCCCCATTTCTGATGGCTTTCCTTAGGTTTGGTACATGACAGTGTACTATCTTTTGGCTTACCTCCATACTTTCATAATCCCAGTTGGTGGAAGCAAAGAAAGATAGTCCCACAATTTGAACAATATTATAGAGAACCATATTATTATGAACCATAATAGAGAGTAACATGTTTTATATCTCTCCCTATATATAATTGTCATCTCTTCTGGACACACTTTGTCTGTAACCCTAACTAACATTATCCAACTTTTTAATTATATTTTTATTATTTCACATTTGTAGCATTTGGTCTGTTTTATGCATTTCTAAAAGAGTTTAAACAGTTTATTATATTATATAATAAAATTTCAGCAACTGATTTATATATGCAAGAATTTTATTTATGTATTTATATACATACATACATACATATATATTTGATATTGGAGATTGAATCCAGTGATGCTTAAAAACTGAGCCATATCCCCCAGTACTTATTTTCCATTTTATTTTGACACAGGATCTTGCTAAATTGCTGAAGCTGGCTTTGAACTTGCAATCCTCCTTCTTCAGCCTCCTGAGCTGCTAGGATTATAGGCGTGCACCACCATGCCTTGCTAAGAAAATGTTTTATTTCCCCCCAAAAAACATATGTTCAACAGAAATAAGTGAAATATTTTTAATTAGTAGTTTCTGAGTACAAATTCTAGAAATGTCTAAATTAATATAATTTTAAATCCTCTATGTTCCCCCAAATTAATACCAGTGAATGATTATAACTTTTTAAGAATAAAAGTAATTTTGCCTGGTGTGGCACATGCCTATAATTCTTGCAGCTTGGGAGGCTAAGACAGAAAGATTGAGAGTTCAAAGTCAGTCTCAGTAATTTAGCAAAACCCTAAGCAACTCAACAAGACCCTGTCAAAAGTTCCGGCATGTGGCTCAGTGGTTAAATGCTCCCAGGTTCAATCGTCAGTACCAAAAAAGAGAAACAAAAGTAATTCTAATGTTTAAATTTCAAACACTAAACTGTGAATAAATGATGCCTAATATGTTATTTCTGAAACAAACATTGTTTAGACTTTTGATGATTCCTCAAATTATCAAGCGAATGGTATGCTGAGGTTGAACATTTTAAAACATTTCACGCATTTACAAAGTTGGTGTTTATTTTATTATTATGTGGAATTACAAATTCTTTCAGACAACTTGGATTTTTCTGTTGAATGTAATGTTCTAAAAACCAAGACTGGCATATGATCAAAATACTTGATAGGAAAATTGGGGTAAGTACAATTTATTATTGTATAAAATAATGATTCCGAAGGTTTAGCCAATTTAGAATAAGATATTTTGAAAATTAAGAATCCTCTGAGTTTCTAAACAAACAAATCTGCAGTTAAGATTAGAATCATAAGCCATGAGGTATTAAATTGAATAATTTCAGAGACACTAAACAACACACTAGAAAAAAGAAAAGTGTGGATGAAGAGGATCTTAAAATGAAAATGTATTAAAACTAGCTTTCCATCCCATTCCCAAATCAGGTCCAGGTTATTCAATCTGAAATTCTTCAAAATGAATAGGGGAAATAAAAAGAGCAATCAATTTTCAGAAACACTTAAAGAAAACTAAGAAAGAGGTATATTTTTCAACTTATGGATGAGTACGCTCTGGATATCAAAGACAAATGAAGGCATCAAGTCCTTCTAAAATCTTAGCAAAATGTTAGAACGTGAATCTTGCAGAAAATAAAAACAATAATACACTATGCTAGGTTTAAGGCAGAAATTAATGTTTCATCAATCATTTGAAAATAAAAATGTAGTTATCTATATTGAGAAATTAACAAATAAAATGTATGTGGCATGTTAATGAATACAGAATAATGACAAGTTCCAATATGCATTAATGACAAAAATTTTGACCAAACTATATAAAGGAATCTTTTTGTATTTGCAGCATGTATGTTTCTTGCTAAACCATTCAGAGCCACAGAAGGCTTTCTCATGGCTGCAAAGGCTTATTAAGCTATGTAGCCATCTACTACCCACTTCTGTGTTTATTAAGCTTCTCAGACAGAGGCTATGTGACACTTATCATTGCTTTCTATGTTGGAGGAATTCCATATGCAAGTATGCACACAGTGGCCACTTTCAGACTCTCTTTGTGTGGATCAATGAGATCAGACACATTTTCTGTGATATTCCTCATCTCCTTGCTATTTCTTATTTTATTTTATTTTCTACCAGGAAGTGGACCCAGAAGCGCATAATCACTAAGCCACATCCCAGTCCTTTTTGCATTTTATTTAGAGAAGGGGGTCTCACTGAGTTGCTTAGACCCTTGCTAAGTTGCTGAGGTTGACTTTCAACTTGTTATCCTCCTGCTTCAACCTCCTGAGCCATTGGGATTAGAGACATGTGTCACCATGCCCGCCCATTGGACTTAAAATGAATTCTGCATTCTTAGTATTGTTAAATATAGGCACAAAGCTTTGCAGCACATCTCTGGAATTTGCTTATCTTGCAAAATTGAGCCTTTATGCCTATTTATTACCTGGTATCCTCCAACTCTCATTCCTTTGCAACCATAGTTTCACTTTCTGAATCTTTGAGTTTTGGGGGTATTTCATGTAAATGGTCATGAAGTATTGATCATTCTATGGTTGATTTATTGAGAATAATGTTCTCCAGGTTCACCCACTTTATCATACAAAGCAGTGATACCACCAATTATCAGTGACCAGTTCTGCACCCTCATGTGTTGATGTATAACATTAGAGAAACACGCTAAAGCAAGCGTATAAAGCAGGTTTTATTTAAAATGGGGTAACAAAGTCTTCTCTTAGGAGGGAGAAGGAGGCCATAGCTGGTATCCTGGTATCCCAAGAAGCTAGGTGTTCTGCCTTTTTATGTCTTAGTCTTCCTTCATTCTTTTGCCCTCTCCCCCTTGTCTTTCTGCTTTCTGCCTAGTGACTAGGCCCAGGAATGTTCCATGGGATGGCCAAAAGGTGGGAAACTGGTGGGCTGAAGGTGGAAGGGCAGGATGGAGCAGCCCAGGACACAGTCATTAACAACTTTATAGCTCCCTGTAGGGAGGGGTAATTCCTGGGACTGGTTACCTTAGCAACAGGTTGAGCAGGGCCAGGTTCTTGATAAGAGTGGAGGAAGGGCTCTGAAGGAATTTCAATCACTGAGGGGGAAGTCTCCAACTTTCCAGATTTACTCAAATTGGCCTCCTTGATCCCACCTGACTTAATTTATCTATACTGACTGCCTGTCTAAATTTGGCTTCCTTAGTATAGAAATCTTTAAGGTTGTAGGATATTCCATTGTTTGTATATACCACATTTTATTTATCTATTCATCTATCAGTGAATACTTATGTTGTTTACACACCTTTGCTGTTTCAAATAATGCTGCAATGAACATGAGAGAAGTAATATGTCTGAGACCCTAATGCTCAGATACTTCTGCATGAAATTGAAAGTTAAATTTGCAGAATTTTATACTGAGGAGAGAAAGAGACAGAGAGAGAAAGAAAGTAAGTCAAAGGTAAATAACATTGCCCATGACAATTAGTGGACAATCTCCAGGCATTTCATTATGCATTCAAATTCTATAGTGATAATAAATAAATTGCTTGGCATTTCCTCAGGGAGCCTCTCTAAAGTTGAAACAATGCATAAATTATGCTTGAAAATGCCAAGTTATGGAATACATGGGAGAATCACAAAAGAGGGTACATTATAGGTAACAGGTAGGTTTTATGAGTTCACAGTATGTTAACAGTCTCTACAGAAATTATCTCATTTGCTATAGCTATTAAATCCAATCCATATCTGATTAGTGTCTATGTTTCTACTACTCCATAATGCCTGAATAGCATCAGGAGTAGGAACTCTTTTCTCTGCATACTAATTGTTATTATTTTCACCCAAGTTGAATTGGTAAATACTCATAAGCATCTGTGAAATGCTTACATTGTGTGCAATGAGAAAATACTAAATTTTGAACACATTCAATTTTTTTATCAAATGAATGAAAAAAGTGACAGTAGATAAAACATAATTATTATTTTTATTTTTTGGTAGAGGGAGAAGTTGTAACAGCAAGAATTATTTCTCTCATTTTTGTGTCCTTCCATACTTAGTGGCTCTCAGCATTTCTCAAAATTCAGTTTGATTTTAATTATGTAATTAAATGTGTGAATGAGATTTACCTGTGATCTCTTTAGAAGGAAAAGAAAGTTTTGACCTCATGTTTAGATGTAAAAAGCATTTTGTTAGTTTCAGGAAACTCTAAGTGCTCAATTTTATAAGAATGATAATAGTAAAATGCATTCAGATGTGACCACATATTTTTGAGTCTAACTTTAAAAAATAAACTTGAAAATTCAATGAGGATTATTAAACAATGAAAAAGCTTTTTGGTTCTTACCATTAAACTCCAAAACTGGTTAAATGAAACATGCATCTTTGTTTACTTTAAAGTGACATTTGTACTTATTTATTATGTGCAAGTTATTTAGGGCTATATCATGGTTATGAATCAAACCTAAACAATAAAAAGACATAATTTGTTTATTATTGCATCTATTGAAGGTAATTATTTAAGGCTGTAGCTGACTTTTTTTTTTTTTTTTTTTAGTTTTTAATATGAGGAAGCTATCTGGGAAAAGCAAGGTAGAAAAGCAGGTACTCACAATCAAATAAGGAATATTTTAAGTGTGTTTAGTGCAAACTACATGTAATCAGCTTTATATATATGTTGCAAAATTGCATGATTTTTATGGGCTTTAGCCCATGTACACATGGATGTCACTATTTTTATGGAAATTGTGTGAATTCTAATTCTTTATTTTTTTGATCTAGGAAACATTGGTACTTATTTTCTCATAAGTAATAATAATAAAATTATAACAAATAATAATCATATTATCTTAAAATGCCATTTCTCTGCTACTATACAAAATTCTTGAATAGCTGGGCTGTTAGAATTAATCAAATATATTATATTTGGTTATATAGTTGTTTATCAGCATAATGTGTTCTGTCATATTTGAAAGAAGTCCTTGTGGCTTTGTTGACGAGGATTTCAAAATACATCCAAGAATACATATGTATCTCAACTTTAGCTTATTTATTCAGTCTTTATGGTATTGTGTGCCATAAAAAAAATTTAAAATCTTATAAAATATATAATTTTATAAAAGTTATATAAACATTTTAACCTTTAAAACTAGTGGTACAGTATGGTTAACAAATATTGTCACATATTTGTATATACACATAACATAATTTGGTCAAGGGTAGGTACTTAAACTTCTTTTCTTTAAAATGCATTATTTCTACTGGGTGTGGTGGTACAGCCTGTAATCAGAGAGACTCTGAAGCCTGAGATAGAAGGATGGCAAATTTGAAGCCAATCTGGGCAATTTAGCAACATCTTGTCTCAAAACAAACATTAAAAATGGTTGGGATTATACGGGGATAGGAAGAATATTAGAATGAAACAAACATTATTACCCTATGTTTATATATGACTGCATAACTGCATTGATTCTACAACATGTACAATCAGAAAAATAAGAAATTATAATTCACTTATGCATGATATATAAAGTACATAAATGCATTGTACTCTCATGTATAATTAATTGAAACAAATTAAAAAATGATTGGGATGTAACTCAGTTGGTAGAGTGCATTGGGTTCAACTCTCAATACTTAAAAAAAGAAATATGTGTGTGTGTTTACTTAAAGTGAATTTTATGAGATTTCATTGTATAAAACTAATGAAATGATATCTCTTTTTTGTTGTTGTTGTTATTCAGAATTTCTTAGTTTCTTGTTTTGTTTTTGGGGGTATGAAAAAGTGGTCTGATATATTACATATATGCATATTTTAATTATAATGAATATTCTCACTGAGGGAAATAATATTTCAGTAAATTTATATCAAGGTAACATGTATTGAAATTTCCTTAAATTAATTTGGAAAATAGAATATAATTAATCCAAAATAATAGCACATTGATTGTTTAACTGTTGTCATGGAATGGGGAGGTATAGTATTAAAGGAGAATGGATGGGGAGGTATAGTATTAAAGGAGAATGGATGAATTTGCATGTATTATGTAATAATTGACCTGTTTCTTATTTTATCCCAAACAAATAAGTGCTATCCCTGTGCTGAAGAATGTGCATATTTATATGTAAATGAGACTTCTTTCATGTAGGCAACTAGAAGCACTTTTAAAATAAATATAAAAAACAAAAATATATACATTCATGATCTTTGAGTCTATTTTAGGTGCCAAGTACACATAGAAGCACTTGAACATTTTTCAACCTTCCAAACTACACTGTGAGGACAGACCTGGTTTGTTTATGATGTTAGAGTTGCAGGTAAATTATTTAAGTAAAATTATATTTGTAATACATAAGTTAATATTTAATATAGTCTATATCTATGTACATATATCTCTCCTAGTTTCTTATAAATAAAATTCCAATGAGATTCTTTACTATTTTATTTATGCATACACCCAGCCCAAATCTATCAAATGCACTAAAAGTTTATGCTGCATCATCTTGATGTCTAAGAATTTATAGAACTATACTTTGAAGTAGGTAGTTGTGTACATTTTGGAGGATTATAAAAAAGATTCTTATTATGCATTTGCATATGTTTCATGTAACATTTTTTAATGTAGCTATTCAATTTCACTGGGTGAATGTAATTTATAAGTAACAAGTAGAAAACTTGTACAATAATCATCCATTTATCAAACTTAGTTTTTTTTTTTTAATTTTTGTTTCATATATCTATATATCTGCATCTAACTCTCTTTCTATCTTTCGTAGTTTCTTATCTTGGACCATTTAAATATCTTGTATGTGAATATTAGTTTGCATTGGATACTGGATATAATAAAATTTTTAGCAGCTTAACTATTTCATCTAAATATTAACTGCCAATAGCAGTTCTTCCTCCAGTCAAAACAACCAAATATTCTTAGATATTGATTAATATTCTGTGAGTAAAAAAGTAGAGCACCTCACATCTATGCATATTTGTAAGTGCAAATAAATGTGTGTTTTTGAATATTCTAAATTGAAAAATATATTTATCTTATTTATACCAACTTTGCATAATACAATCCCAGATGATGATATCTGGATTTTTTTAACTGTGCTGATGTCTCTACCCAGATTAAACTTTATACAAAACCTGGATGGAGAAACACAATCTCTCAGTGGTGCATGAGTTCATTCTGATGGGCATCACCTCACGCCCTGATCTGCAGGCTCCACTGTTTGGGCTGTTCCTCATCATCTACCTGGTCACAGTGCTGGGCAACTTGGGCATGATCATCCTCACCAAGGTGGACCACAGTCTACAAACACCCATGTACTTCTTTCTCAGAAACCTGGCTCTCACTGATCTTGGATACTCTACAGCTGTGGGCCCCAAAATGTTGGTGAATTTTGTTTCAGATAAAAATACAATTTCCTATTACTTTTGTGCTACCCAGCTAGCTTTCTTTCTTTTCTTCATTGGAAGTGAACTTTTTATTTTGTCTGCAATGGCCTATGACCGTTATGTGGCCATCTATAACCCTCTTCTCTACACTGTCATCATGTCACAAAAGGTTTGTCATGCCCTGGTGACAATCCCCTATCTCTACTGCTCATTTGTGTCTCTTCTAGTCACCTTAAAGATTTTTACCTTACCATTCTGTGGCTACAATATCATCAATCATTTCTACTGTGATTGTGTCCCCTTGATATCTTTGCTATGCTCAGATACTCTTGATGTTGAGCTAATAATCATGATCTTTGCAGCTTTTGATTTGATTTCCTCTCTTCTGTTTGTCCTTGTGTCCTACCTGCTCATCCTTCTAGCCATTCTCAGGATGAAGTCTGCTGAAGGCAGGCGCAAAGCTTTCTCCACCTGTGGATCCCACCTGACAGCGGTCACAGTGTTCTATGGGACTTTGATATTCATGTATGTGCAGCCCAAGTCCAGTCATTCCTTTAACAATGATAAAATGACTTCAATATTTTACACTCTGATTATCCCCATGCTGAATCCCTTGATCTACAGCTTGAGGAACAAAGATGTAAAACATGCCTTACAAAGCACATGGAAAAAGATCAGATATGTTATTTCTTAAAAGTTAAAGATAAAAGGAGTCCTACACATGAGGGCTAAAAATGACCTGGCTCTATTTTCCTGGAGAAACAAGAAAAGCACCAATGAGATCAGCATGGAATATAAGTAAAAACTTCTAAATGCTGAAAAAACTTTAGTGAACAACAAAAATTAAGTCTTTGCTTTCCTGGAGGGAGAAAGATGAATCGTAATCATAATAATGGAGTAAGTTCTAGAGTGAAGTAGAGTAAGTTTCAGGTCAACAAGCATCCATGGGGTAGCAGAGTAGCATGTTGTAGGAAAGTAAGAAAGATTTGTATTTACAGAAGAGGATTTGAAATAGTTCTATTCGATTCTAAATGAGTATGATAAACTTTCCTGAATCAATGTGTGTTTGTGTGAATTTCTCTTTTTGTGTGAGCACAATCTTTCCATTTTAGGTTGTGCACTTCCACAAGTATCAGCTAACTCACTGTACTGGATAATCTGAAGCATTTAGTGACATGAATGTATTCAGATGCTCCTATTCCACATGGGGATCTTGGACTCCTCTGTTTTCCTTAGTTCCTTTTTTCACAGACATGAGCTTAGGAGAGTCTATTAAATGTACATTTTTTTGAGCACCCAATTTGTTAAGTGCTGCATCAAATTCTATTTCATTCAGACTATACGTGTATTTGAGTGAAGACACCAACTAAGATATATTTCTTAAGTTTTCCACAGAAGTTTCTAGGGGTTGGATGGATGTTCCTCCTTAAAGACAGCTTTTTCTTTATTCTTCATTGCTTGTTTTTGCTAAAATATGGTCACTTTGCCCTATTCTCTAAATGAAAAGAGTATCTCTAGTTTAAAAAGTATACCCTGTTGTTTAATTCCTGTATAATTTGCACACTTAATGATGAAATGGGTTTGTTTCTCCTTTTCGTTATATCCCACTTCCCTTATGTTTGCTCAATATGATATTGTCACATTTTTTGGTACTATCTGTTCTTTGGCTGTATGCATTTAATGATCAGAATTGTGAGAAATAGACACAGATACTACCATGATCTATACTGTAATTTCAGTGAGAGTATACTATGATATGTTTTAATCAATGGATTTTTTTTTCTCTCTGGACACAGTTCATCCTCAACAATATGTAAAGCCTTCTATATTTCTTCCATTATTCATATTGCTTGGGGCACATTGCATTTTATTTTCATCATATAAAAATTATTTGGTTGTTTTTGTTATGCCAACATGTAATAAAATTATTTATAGAGCTAATCAAATAGGAGTAAAGTAATTAAGTAGCATTGTAAAAGAATATGTATAATCTAATGTGGGAATAAACACTCCTAAGTATTTTATTGCTGATTTTTTTTTTATTATTGTGACAATACTATATACCTTATGGTAAACTATTATTTTATTCATAGACACATACATATAAGAAAATATTGTAATTTTCTAGGAAGTGTATGTTGGACAGATGTAAAGTAAGTGTTTATATTGTTTTTCTGTGGATGCAAGATTATCTAAATGTTGAAACAATAAATTTTCAAATTACTTATGTGTTATACCAAATTAATTCCTTTGAAAATCATAACTATTATGATAGAAAAAAGGTAAATTATTTTAAATTACATACATAAATGTCTGAATAAATATAACCCAATAAATTATATCTAAAATAAATCTAGGTGGGACTTTCATTGTCTCTCAAATGGTAAACAAAAACCATAGAGCAATATGCTAACATTTAACAATTGATAACATATCTCTTACATTTTAAAAGTTAGTCTCTTTTTCACTATTACATGGAATTTATAAGTTACTTTAGAAGGATTTGGACTCTCTTCTACACAGCATAAAACATTTAAAAACCAGGATCTATCATATAATTTTATTAACTACTAAAATAATTTGAATCAGCAGATTTTCATACTTTAAAACAGAGATTCAGAAACTGCAATGCAATTTAGAATAAGAAAAATAGAAAAAAAACTGTATGTAATACTTGATTGTCTGTAAAAAACAATTCTGTGGTTTGCATTAGTTTGATAAACAGTGATGTATTTTAGTTTCCATTTAGTGTCTCAGAGATAACTACAGGAAAAAATTCATGTGGAAGATGGAATCAAAATTGAAGTTTGCATTAGAAATAAATTTCCACTTTGTTAGGATGGCCTTAGGCCTGAGCCTAAGCAACTCCATTTTAAAAACTCCAAACATGCAGTTTCAACAGGCACACCCACAGAGCCCTCCCGAATGGCCTCAAACAAGTTATTTCCCTTCACCCTGATAAATAGAGTGAAGCCCCTGGCAGGCTGTCACTGCCTGATAAGAGGAAACCTCAAGAAGATCAGGGTGAAGACCACCAGACCAGGTGTTTCTGACCCCAGTGTAAATGATGTCACTGAGAAATCTGGTGGTAACTCATAAGGATTGTAAGGAGGGTCAAAAGCCCCCAAATTTAGTATAAATGATAGAGCAAATGAACAGGGATTCAGTTTAAATAATACCCCAATATTAAATATTTTTATTAAAGTATAATTTTATGATAAAAATAAATCAAAGATTAATGAAAGTAAATATGTAAAAATATTTTCCTATGTAATATTCATTAGGAAACCCAGCAGGGTTTAATATAGAAAAAAAAATTGCAATTCTACTAGTACCAATTGCCAGAGCACTTAAGGTTAGTAGAATGCCCTTATTATTTAAATCGTATCTTAAATGTTGGGGAGGTGGAGCAAGATAGTCAATGAGAAATACTATCCAGTTCTGCACTTCAGAGTCACACCAATTGTAATTAATATTGAAGCAACAAACTACCATCACAAGATCTAAGGAAGCCACAGGAGGGAACATGGAGCTTGGTTTTAGTATAATGAAAGGAAGTTAAAGAAGACAGCAAAGAAAGAGTAGCCTTCTCCCAATTTCCCCAATAGTGCAGTGAGGAAAGAGCTACCTTTCACTTGGGAGAGGCAAAAGGAATAAAATCCAGACCTTAGACTTGACCCCCAGTATCAAGCCTGCCATGTTGAATCCTAGTCCTTGGTAGAGCACTTTGATCTACACCTACTGGAACAGCATTATCCAATCTGCAAAGAGACTTCCATCATCCTCAACTAACCTTAGGCATCAACATAGGAAACAAGATTCTACTCACTTAGGATCTGAGAATAAACGGAACCAAAAGACTTTGTTGTAGAACTTAGCACCATGCCCACTGCAATGACAACCAGCATGAGCCAGAAACAAAAGGCCCTGTATCTAAGCCAGAGCTCAAAGATGAAATCTAAGAACAGCCTTGGCATCAGGTGCAGACCTACATGCTTATGAGTCACACTCAAGTTTTGCCTGATCCTTGCCAGACTTAGAATAGGTCAGGCCCATATCCATAAAGGCTGTCTGGATATAAGGATCACTTGTGTCCCAGCTTAGCACCAGTCTTGCTGGACAATGGACTTTTCTAACCTTGTCTTCTAACCTTGTTGTGTTAGTCAACTTTTCAACACTGTGACCAAAGGACCTGGCACAACTTAGAGGAGAAAAAGTTGACAGACTCCATAGCTCTGGGCCCAAGGTGAGACAGAACATTTTGGTGGAAGGGTATGGTAAAGGAAAGCAGTGCTGGACATGGTAAGCCAGAAACAGAGAGCTTTGTTCACCAGGGACAAAATATAAACCCCAAAGTCACACCCCCCAGTTACCTATCTCCTCCATATCTTATTTGCATACAGTTACCACCCAGTTAATCCATATCAGTAGATTAATCCACTGATAGGTTACACTGTTGTGGGAAACCATCCATGAAATACATGAGAATCTTCTCTGCATGGAAACCAAGGAGAGATAGGCCTGGGTTCACCCACAGCAAACGATTGCCCAATGCATGTGACCTATTCTCTTCACTCTGCTAGGAAGATTCCTCATAGTAGCTCTGGAGACAGGAATTACCCTTTAGGAACTGAACAGCCCACTTTTAACCTTTCTTAGAAAAAGAAAATTTTACAGAATCTCTTTGATGTTTCCTGATATAAATAAAGCAGGTGCATTCCCTGCCAGAAACTCAATCCACCTGATCAGCTTGCCTGTCCTATCCCTGCTTTTGAAACTACTTTCTGTGTTTTTCATCATTTTATTTCTCTTAGCTTTCATTTCTCAGCCAGCCCATTCCACCAAGGGGAACCCCATTTCCCACTGCTCGCATAGGACATGGGCAGGACACTATCATAATCTACTCACTTCACTTCTGAATATTCTTGTATTGTCTTACCCATGAGTTTTTAGGGGACACCACGTATCCAAACCATAATGGACATGCACTGGAGAAGAGAAGTCTTTTCAATAAACAATGCTTAGAACATGAACAATCACACTCTGAACAATGAAACTAGCCCTCTATCAACAGCTACAAAAATCAACTCAAAATGGATTAAAGACATACATCAAAAACCTCAAAACATGAAACTTCCAGAAGAAAACTGAAAAAAAAAAATCTTCAAAATATTGAAATGGACAAGAATTTTCTGGAGACTTGAAAAGCACAAACTGAAAGCATAAGTAGTCAAATTGATTACACTGAACTAAAAGCTCCTGTTTTCAGGGGAAAATATCATCAAAGTAAAGACCCAACACAAAGAATGGAAGAAAATATTTAACGTGTATATATTAAACAAAAGTTAAT
This sequence comes from Marmota flaviventris, assembly GCF_047511675.1. Taxonomy (NCBI): domain Eukaryota; kingdom Metazoa; phylum Chordata; class Mammalia; order Rodentia; family Sciuridae; genus Marmota; species Marmota flaviventris. Next base: position 5,726,099 of record NC_092514.1, read on the forward strand.
ATCCAGAATGCATAAAAAGCTCCAAATAATACTTAAAACAAAAATAACCCAAATAATAAAATAGACAATAGATCTGAATCAACATTTCATAAAAGAAGGTACACAATTAAAGAACAGATGACAGAAATAAATGGTAAACATCACTAACCAACAGGGAAATTGAAGTCCAAACCACAAGGAGATGTCACATTATCACAGTAAGGATGAGTGTTATTCAAAAGACAAAAGGTAGCAAGTGCAGGCAAGCATGTGGGTGAAAGGGAACCTTGAACTGTGCTGATGGGAATGTCAATTAGTACAACCTTTATGCAAAACTAGGGAGGTTCCTCAAAAAATTAATGATAGCTCTACCACATGTTCTAGCAATCACACGGCTAGATTCATATACAAAGAAATGAAATTAGTATATTGGCAACAACACATCTGCACTCCTGTGTTCAGTGCAACATTATTTCCAACAGCCACTAATGGGAGGCAGCCTGAGGATCCATCTACTGGTGAATGTGCAGAGAAATGTGCATATACACAATGGATGATGTGTAACCTCAAAGGAATGAAATCCTGGCATCTGTAATAACATGGATGAAACTGGTGACTGAAATAAGCCAGGCACATAAAGTTGAGCGTTACATTTTCTCACACATGTGTGCCATGTAAAAAGTTTAATATTAGGGGCTAGAGTGGTAGCTCAGTGGTAGAGTGCTTGCCCAGCTCATATGAGGCTCTAGGTTCAATCCCCAGTACGACAGAAAGATAAATAAATAAAATAAAGATATTTTATCCATATACAACTACAAAAAAATTTCTAAAAGGCTAATCTTATAAAAGTTTATAGTAGACTGGTGGTTACCAGAGAACAGAAGAAAGGGTGGGTTGGGACACTGAGGAAATGTTGATCAATGTGCAATAAATTACCATTAGCCACGCCTAAGATTTTCTATTGTGCTATTTTACAGTAGGATGGTGTAGATAAGTAGTAGTTTGGTACATGTTTCAAAAATCCAGAAGAAATGATTTTGAACACTTTGCCATAAAGAAATGATGTGTTGAAGAGGATAAACTTGTTTCAACTGATTTAAACATTACCCAATGCATACACATATAGAAACATCATGTAGAACCTCATTATTTTGTACTATTTTATGTATGAGTTAAGATGAATTCCACTTTAATAATAAACCGTTTAAAAACTTGTGGGACTGGCACAAAGGAGACATTTTGAGTACTAGAGCCCAATACACATACCAAAAGCAATTTCACGCATTGATTGCCAAAGTGATTTTCAAGAATAAAGCTACAGGAATCAAACTCTCGGATTGCAAACAAGTTACAGAGCTACATTAACTGCAAACTATGGAAATGGCTTGAAGACAGACAAGTAAACCAATGGAACGAAACAGAGAAGCAATCCCATATTATAACAACTGATTTATAAATGGGTGCCAAACATACAAATGGAGAAAGATGGTCAATTAAATATATCATACTAGGAAAACTGAATGCATGTGTGAGAACAAATGAAAGTAGACCCCAGCTTTGCACCATATGCAAAACCCAACTCAGATCGATTAAATATTATAAATTACCTAAAAGTTAATCCCAACAACATATTGTGAAGGGAAAGCATCAGGACAGCTTTGGCAAAGCTGTAAAAGGATATAACTCCAAAGCCAAGTGAAAGAAATAAAATCACACAAATATCATTACATGTAACTAAAAATCCTCTGCAAATCAAAGAAAAATGATCAGCAAAGTGAAAGGCAAACTACAAAACAGGAGAAAACAGTTAAAAACATAGATTTAAAATGCAATTAATATTGAAGTTATATAAGTAACTACATAACTACATAAACTCAGAGGTAATGAACAATTTAATTTATAAATAGAATGAGGACTTTATTATTAAAATAAGAAAAAAGCAAAAGTTCATTCTTGCAGCACATGCTCAATAGAGGATTGCTATAATTTCTCTCACCTTTTTGAAATTACTACTTCATCCAAAATAAAAGCCCAAGATATTTAGTTTTCCAAATGCTATTGAGATTGCATTCATAGAAGTAGATTTACACTAATTTTAGAAGTTGATCCTGTAATATTCAACCTCTAACACTCATATTGATTTATTCTTTATAATTATGAATCCTTTGAATATTTATTACTAATTGATGCACTTATCACTATGTAGTACCCATTTATTTACCTCTCCTCATTTTTCACTTCTTCAGGTCCTCCTGAACTGTTTTCCATTTCTACACATTTTTCTATTCTGCATATATTTTAGAAAATATTTTTTGGTAAAGGTAACCTTTGTTTCCTGTCTCCTTTGAATTAATGTTTTCTAGATTCATACCTGCCATGGTATGTGTTGAAACTACATTTCCTTTTGAAAACAACAAAAAATGTGCTGTGCTTAACATCAGATCTAGACTCTTAACAATTTCAAAGTAGAAAACAGTACTGTTCTTAAAACAGTTGTCTTTATTTTTTTTTATTTAGTATAATTAAGATTTCATGTCTATTTATGAGCCTCTCCTCATTTCTCTAAACTCTCAGCTTTTGGTTATCACCATGCCAATACCTGATTCCATAAGTTTGATTATTTTCCATACTCCATGTAAGGGAGAGCATGGGTACTTGTCTTTTTACATTCTTAAGGCTAATTCATATTCCACACGTGTTCATACCACATTTTACAAATCCATTAATGTACAAATAGGTATTAGATTTTTTTCACATCTTGTCTATTTCAAATTATGTTAAAAAGAACAAGAGGGTACAGACATTTCTTTAAAATCCTAATTTCAAATATTCTGCACAAAATTCAAAAGTGGATTTGCTGAATCCTATCATAAATAAATAAATATTGAATATAAATTTTCCCTGGCAATTAATGGACAAACTCCAGGCCTTTCATTAAGTTCTCAAATGCTTTAGGGATACTCTACTAGTTCCTTGGCATCTCCTGAGGGAGAGTATCAAATGGTGAAAAAAAATTCATAAATTGTCTTCTATAATGCAATGTTTGGAAACATCAGAGAACCAAAGAGAGAGAGGCTTCAGTTCAGGTAACAAAGACAGAAGTTTTCATATATGTTAGCAGTACCTACTGAAGTAGATAAACTTTGTTATGGCATTACCCTCTTTTTTAAGTGACCATTTCTGATTCAGTTTCTGTGTTTTCTACAGCTCTGTAATACCTCAGTATCAATAAAACCTCTCTCTGTTTTCCCTCATCTTAACTTTAGAATATTGGCACCTGAGAGGTTAAAAGCTCATATGTATCTGGAAAACCACAAGCTGTGTGCTTATAAAATAATTAAATTGTCCATGTGCTTAATTTAATGATTAAATTGTCCATGTAAAAGCAAAAGTGACAGGAGATAAAATATAAATTCAAAGACATTGTAATGGCATAAATTGAAAAAAAAAGAGATCAAGACCCACATTTTTTTCCTCCCAAATATTTAGGCATTTAATATCTCTGTGCTTTCTTTGTGACCATTTGTAAGATAAATTAACATTTAAAATTATGTAATTAAATACATGAATGTGATTCATTCCAGATCTCTTTCTTAGAGATAGGAGTTACTGTTTCACAATGAGATAGAAAAAGCATTTTTTTAATATACCAGGATACCTGGTTTTACAGAAATAGCAAAATTTTCCATATTTTGCAGTGAGATTTTACTAAATTTTTTCTCAGAGTATAAGCTTAAAAGTAAAATTGATTATTCAGTAAAGATGAGAAAACTATGAGAAAGTAGTTTGGTTCTTTTCATAGAACCACAAAACTGATGAACACAAAACATTCTATTTTTTCACTTTTTATTGTTAATAATTATATACATGTGTGGATATAAAATGGCACTATGACTCTTTAATATAAGGTGAAATGATTCAACCAAGCTAATTAACATAATTTTATCTTACAGGAATATTAATTAAAACTGATCATATGCATGTTATATTGCAGTATTTCATGATTGCTAAACAAAACAAAATAAAATAGTTCAATTTATTTCCTATTCCTTTATTGAAGGTATTTCTCTAACATAAACTGATGCAGTTTATTAAATTAATTTAGGGTAGGATATCAGCAGCCACAACTATGTAAGAAATATTTTGTTTGAGGTAAGTGCAAATTACATGTAGAAAGCTATATTTTACCATTGGAAAATTGCTAACTTATATCTCATGTACAAGTGCTCGTCACTAAAATTTTCACTATAAAGTTGGTCATTTCTCTTTCCTTTTTTTATGAAAGAAAAATGTTTCTTCACTGTTTTTACTTCAAAATAAAGATGTACCTGCCATATACCTGCTGCTATATCATATCTTCTTATTTTCAGGGTTATTGGAGATGTTCAGATATATTATATTTTGTTATGCACACATACATCTGCAAACTGTGCTACATTACATTTGGAAGAAATTATTGCTGTTTTAATATACAGAGTGCTATAAAACATACCCAAATATCTATGTTTAACTCATCCTTATTATAGTTTATTTTGTCTAAATGGTGCTATATAGTGAAAAATGTTCAATGTAGAACATTTTTAAGTTCATCATAAAAGTATTTGAACCTTTTACTTTAAAGCATAACATCATCATATCCCAAGAAGATTATGTAAGTCTTCATTGTACAGAATCAATGAAATAAACTCTCTTCAAATTTGTTCATATTTTCCTCATATTCTCCCTTTTTGTGGTATAATAAAATGAATCTAATTTGATACACGCAAGTAAGTATATTTCATTTATAATGAAAATATCACAGGGGAAGAATAATATGTTAAATTAATTTCTATTGTGATAGCATTATATATTATTTTTATAATAGTTTTGAATATAAGAAGTATAAATAATCCAAAATAATAGTACATTGTCTATTCATAATCTAACATCAGCCACTGAGTTAATAGGCTGACTTCTACCACCTTTTCTTTCAAGAAAATTATTCAGTACCTTGTAATATAAGGAGTTTTATAAAATCTTAGATTTTTTGTCTGTAGAAATCCTTAATTTGTAATTATACTATGAATTATCTGATATTATTGAATGCAATTATTTAATGTGATTGTGAGTGTAATTAAGTATATGGGAATAGTAAACTTAAAAATAATAATTGTACATTTATCTAACGCAAAAAATTAACAAAATTTAGATTATTTTCCTATTTTGCTTTACATATCTACCTGTATATATGTGCATCTCTCTATGCATCAGGGTTTATCATTCTTGGAAGAAAGTAACTGATTTGAATATTGTTTTGCCTGGACATTGAACAGAGTTGAATGTTTAGCAGCTTAACTGGCCTCTAATCATTTCAGTTATACTGAAATATAACTACAATTAATAGGTTTCTTTTGTGAGTAGAATCACCCTAGAGTAGTACTATTGATCATTCATTTCTATGTATTTGTTCATGTAGACATGTATATAAATTCAAATTTACTGTTAGGAAAGTTTGAATATATCTTATTTACACCAGCCTTCCATAATGAATATTTGTCAAGTAATAATATTTGAAATCCATTAATTGCACTGATGCTTTATCTGAAACAGGTTTTTTAATGAAATTGGATGGAGAAACACAATCTCACGGTGGTGCATGAGTTCATTCTGATGGGCATCACAAATCGCCCTGAGTTGCAAGCTCCATTATTTGGGCTGTTTCTCATCATCTATGTGGTCTCAGTGCTGGGCAACTTGGGCATGATACTCCTCACCAAGTTGGACTCCAGACTTCAAACACCCATGTACTTTTTTCTTAGAAACCTGGCTCTCACTGATTTTGGATACTCTACAGCTGTGGGCCCAAAAATGTTGTTAAATTTTGTTGTGGATCAAAATACAATTTCCTATTATTTTTGTGCTACACAGCTAGCTTTCTTTCTCTTCTTCATTGGAAGTGAATTATTTATTCTGTCTGCAATGGCCTATGATCGCTATGTGGCCATCTGTAATCCTCTCCTCTACACTGTCATCATGTCAAACAGGTTATGTCAGTTGCTGGTGGCAATTCCCTATCTCTATTGTACATTTATGTCACTTACAGTCACCATAAAAATTTTTACCTTATCCTTCTGTGGCTGCAATGTCATTAATCATTTCTACTGTGACTGTATGCCTTTAATATCTTTGCTGTGTTCAGACACTCATGATGTCGAATTGACAATTATGATCTTTGCAGCTTTTGATTTGATTTCTTCTCTTCTGATTGTCCTAGTGTCCTACCTGCTCATCCTCCTAGCCATTCTCAGGATGAAGTCTGCTGAGGGCAGGCGCAAGGCTTTCTCCACCTGTGGATCCCACCTGACAGTGGTCATAGTGTTCTATGGGACTTTGATATTTATGTATGTCCAGCCCAAGTCCAGTCATTGTTTGGACACTGATAAAGTGGCTTCCATATTTTACACACTGGTTATCCCCATGTTGAATCCCTTGATCTACAGCTTGAGGAACAAAGATTTCAAGTTTGCTCTACAAGGCACATGGAAAAAGATAAGCAACATCTTTTCTTAAAGATCACATAGAATATGAGTTCTATGAATATGGTTTGGTTATGAAGCCAGTCAGTTTTCCCCCAGCATGTTTAGCAAACAATATATATTCAAATAATTAATCTTACTGTAGTAACAGTAAAATTTCTAAATGCTTATATATATTAGTGAACAAAACAGCACGTTCTTCTTTTCTGAATGGGGAAAGATTTAAAAAATTGAATAAATTGTATAGTAAAGTAGAATGGATTTAAGACCTATAGACTCCATAAGCAAGTGTCAGAGTTTGATGCTGCATTGGAATGAGAAAGAATGGTAAATATGAAAAATGAGTTGATTTTTTTTAGTCACAACTATAGTAATAAATTTCTGATGACTGTGAATGTGCTTGTGTGTTTTTCTGGTTGTGCAAGCATAATCCCTATGTTTTAAGTTTCATATACATCCATTGGTTGTGTTAAAATCCAACAGTATGAGTCATCAGGAGCTCAGTGTAGTACAGTGATTGAAATAACTGAGTCAGATCATGCGCTCTGAGCCCCTCTTTCACCTGGGGCTCCTGGGCTTCTGGTTTTCCTCATTGGTGGCCTTTGTTTTGTGTATGAACTCAAAAGAGACTATTTACTTAACTCATGATCCTATCCAGAAAATCATAGTTCTGCTAAAAAAATTTCATGTAATCTAGTCCTTTATAGAGACTGGTGAATATACCAAATAAGAGACCATATTAAGTTTTACTATAGAAGCTTCTTTCTCTTTTAAATTTTAACTCCCTATATTTGTCTAATAATTGGTTTCTTGTCCTCACCTCCCCAAATGAACACAATGATTCTTGTTTAAAACAGCCTGTATTTTATTTTATTCTTGACAAGTTTCATGCTGTGTGATTAAGCAGGTCTCTTGCTCCTCTTTCAGTGACTGCTTTCCCTTATATTTGGTCCCAAAAAGGCATCAGATCTTTTTATTAGTATACATTTTTTGCATAAATTTGATAATATGACTTGAAAGAACTGAAAAGAAAAAACTGCATGATTGAGTTGTGCTAATTTGCAGGGAGAATGTAATGTGTTTTGTGTAGACACAAACACTTTTTTTGGTGCCTTGGCACATTTCATGTACAACCCTCCCTAAATTACTTCATGTTTTCTTTATTTTATTTTTATTTAACGTTCATGGAATTTTATTTGTGTCATAAAATGATTGATGTATTTCTAATTTACATGCACATTTGAGAAAAAAAATTATCTATGTATCTAAACATATGTTTAAAAATAATTAATTGGTGAACTAAAAGCATACAAATATTATCATGTGGAAATAAACATTACTGCAGAGTTTACATATTTCATTTTTTTCTTTCTTTTGACAACAGAATATACCTAGTTGTTAGCTTTTTATTTACTCATATATGTATATATAAAGTGTTGGAATTGCCTAGAAATTATAAGTTGAACAGAGGTCAGATTAAATGCTAGTATAATTTGTTAGTGGACACAAGATTGTGATAACTTTAGAATTAATGTGTATTATCAATTTTATTAGTTATTTTATGTTACACCAAGTTAACTTCACAGAAAATTTCAACTTTTATAATAGATGAAGGTAAGAGCTTCTAATATCTAAATTTTAAAAAAGTCAATAAACACAACTAAATATAGCACTTCTAAAATAATTTTCATAGGGATATCTGTTAGGGTCTGTAAACAAGTCAGGATCGAGCCTGGCATTTTGCCAGAGGGAGTGGTTTGTGAAGTAACGCCAGCAAGCCATTAAGTGTGGAGATAACTTATTGGTTGACTGCTGTATCTAGTTTGTGTTAATTAAGATAAGCTGTGTGTAATGTATATATACCCCTCCTGTCCTACAATAAACGGCTCCCACTCCTGCTGTATCAATGTATACAAGTTGCTTGTCACCCCCCGGTTATTTTGCTGCAGCCAGACTGCGGCAGATATCCTCAAATGATAAACAAAAACATAAAAGTAATAAGTTAATACTTAAAGTTTTAATGAATGAATATATGTTCTCATTTTCAATGTTAGTATCTTTCTCATTATTACATATATTTTAAAAAGTTATTTCAGAAAGTTTTTCATGGAATATAGAAATTATAAAAAAGAATCTGGCTTATGATTTTATTATTTGCTAAAATAATTTTTGTCAATATAGTTTTATATTTTATAGAGAAACTTCAAAACAAATTTAGAAAAATAAAATATTCAAAGAAATCTTATTGATGTTCAGAATGTCTATTAAGAGCTTTCTATGGTTGCCAGAGATATAAGTACTGTGATTTTTCACTTACAGAGGCATGAGGAAAAAGTCATGTTGAGGTGGAGCTCAAACATGAAAACTGTGTTAAAAATAACTCATCTTTTCTCCCCCAAGTCATTCCTTAACTGGCAAATTCTAATACATATTTAGAGAGAAAAAAGAGTAAACATTCTCTCAAAATTCTTCCAGAAATATAAAGAGAAGCTGTATTTTCTAACATTTTTGTGAGCACTCCCTGATACTAAAGGTGTTAAATGTGTAAAATTCTAAACTGAATGTTAACTGCTGAATATAGCCCTATGCACAATAAGCTTTTTATCATGTTAGGCATAACCTGATATAAAATATCATATAAAAGCTCCTATAATACAGGAGTTTAAATGTCTCAACATTTAAAAATACAATGTAATTCGCCATATCCAGCAACTAAAAAAAGAAAGCATGTAATTATGTCTAAATAGACATAAAAAGTAGTTAGGCTCCAATATTCATTAATGGCAACAACTTTGACCCAACTAATGATAAAAATGAGATATCATGACATTAGTAGTATTTTAATTTTGCTCTATCTCTCCTGTTTTTTATTGATAACTTTCATAATATTGCTAGACTCATGTATTTGCTTCTGTGCACCCTTCATTCTTTAATTCCACAGGAAAATCTCTTCAGAAAACAGAATTCCATCAAATGATATTTTCCTAAATTGAGATTTTTAATAAGTTTATATAATACCTAAAATTTATATAAGAAGAACATCTTTTCCTATCACATATTCCTACCACAATTTCTCTATTTTTATTTCACAGCCTCTCTTAACTGCTATTCACATGCTTACTTACTCAAATGTCAAAACTAAATAAGAGTAATATTTATACATTATCTGGGCAGTTTTTTTAGGCTTGCAAACAATGACTGTCCTCTGTGCATGTGTTTGCTTGTGTTTATATGTATGTATGTGCACAAGTGTGTGTGACTCAGCATGGAAATGACTCTTAAAAACAAGTGAAAAAAAATCACAAAGATGGATATATTTGGTTACTAATGTTTCTAATGTCTACATAATGAGAATATTTACAAATAAAATAATTCACAGACTATAGAAAATAGATGCAATTGTGCATATAGAATTAATTAGTTGATAGGTCTAGAATCCATAGAATGAAGTATAAAATTATATTATACTTCTAAATTAAATTAAGTATTAAATTGTATTGCAAGCTCTTTATTGACAAAAGCTTAAAAGTACATGATTTCCAAATAATGGCAATGAGATAGAGTTAAGTAAATATTCCCACTCTCAGTGAGAGCCTATGAAATCATAGTAAACAACTTACAAAAGTCTAATAAGTATATTTATCCTGCAAAATCAAAGAACAATTCTTGTTTATGGAAGAGTTAACATGAATAAAACATACCTGAGTAAAAAATAATTGAAGAATAAGACTTTCACCATTTAAAATATTAATTTAATATATTTGCAAAACTATAATGCATATTGTCAATGAGAACATGCATAAATGTTACTAATGGCTACATCCACAGGTAAGAAAAACTATAAATAGGTCTTGCTTCTGGTAAAGGAGGTAAGTTCTCAGTATCAGGAAATGGATTAAAAAGAAAGAGAAAATAATGCACAAAGATTCAATTATAAAAAAGACATTTTTTTACATTTTATTAGTGAGTTATATTTAGGCATTAATTTTTATATTTAGGGATTAATTTTCACATATTCCTAAATGCATATAATATTTGCTTCATATCAATCTTTAGTACTTCTCCTCTCCCTCTTTTCCTCCTTTCTCCTAATCCCTTTCTCTACTCTGCTGGTCTTCCTTCCATGTATTTATTTTTAAATTAAAACATTATAATTGTACATATATGTGGGATTCATTATGATATATTTACATATGTATACAGCATAATTTGGTAAATTTTATTCCATAGTTTGTTCATTTTCCTTCCCCTCAATTCTCTTCCTCTATACTACTGAGCTTCCTTATATTTATTTACTTATTTATTTTCTTTAATTGAAGCTCTATAGTTAACATAAAAGTGAAAATCTTAAGAATATCAATCAGTAAATTATATTTTAAAAATTAAGGAGGTAGCAAAAGAAGGAAGATGAGAAAAATCTTCCAGTCATCCTCTTCCCAAAATTACATCAATTATGATTGCTATTGAAGCATCAAATTCCCTACATAGCAGCTAAGGAAGCCAGGGGATTGACCACTGAGTTTGATTTTGCTAAAATATATAAAAAAATTAAAAAGGAGAAAAAGAAAGAGTGCTACTAAACTTAGGCAGCACAGCTATCTCAAGACTAGTGTTCAAACATGGAGCCAATAAATGTGCCCAGCACCAGGCAGAGTCCACTGCCTCAGTGGAATACATAGGTATTTTAGCCAACTTCAAAGCCAGGTGAGTACTGAGATTGTGCAGGTTCTTGTAGCTGTGGGACTCAGGCAAGACCCAACATAGAATCAGTCATGGTAGTCAAGAGACTACCTTCACCAACAGTACCCCAAACTGAAGCATCATAACTTGGAGCAAGACTCCATTTGCTGAGAGTAGGACATTGTACTTAGCACAAATTTAGCCTTGGAACTTCTTACTCAGCTGATGAAATTGAATGTTGATCAGAACTTAACATCTTCTAAACTCAGACCTGTCTGAAGAAGGAACCTCTAAAACAATCCTATTGCCAGTTAGAGAAATACAGCCCCAAATAATTGAATTCATGATAGCCCTAATATAGCTGATTACAGTAAACTTGGGCCATGAGGATAACTCAACAATAGGCAGTGCAGAGCATTGTAAGACTTGGTTTTCCCTCAGTGCTGTGATGATTTTGGTGAGCTCTAGGCTAAGAGTGCAATGTGACTTTGTGTAATTACTGGGCAGCAGCAGGGCTCATGGGTTTGGCTGGTCCTTTCATGGAAATTCAGCCTACAGTCAAGTAGTAAAATTCTGCAATATTCAACTATGATCTAGTGACCTTGAGTGAGGGATACAGGCTAACCCAAGTAACAAGGAGCGATTTGGGGGATGGACTACCCTCTTAGAAACTCCCTTAGTTCTTGTTGAATGACACTCCAACAGTGGATTGGGTCATAGCTAAGCTTGGGTCAATCTCTAGTGCTGAAATAATTACAAATCAGCAATAGCTGACTCGCGGAAACCAGGGTTATGTTGTCAATCTGGTTGTGAGAAACAGGAAGGAAATATAGCCTCTACGACAATTGGCAAACTGCTTAGAATTTCTAGAAAGACAAGCTAGGTCACCTAATTTCTGCCCTGATATATCATATGTTAACAAGACCAAGAGCATTCCGGAAATAATGACTTCACTTAATGATCAAAATAAGGTTTCTTAAAATGACCAAATAGTTATCACTATGATAGAAATCCTATAAATAGCCTTCAACATTAACACAATGGCCTTCAAGGAAACACATATCAATGACTATATTTTAACACAGACTTTTAGAAGATAAAATGAAGCAATCAAAAAAAATTTAGCTGATATCCTTGATCTGAAAACTACCTTAAGTAAAATTAGAAGTGTGATAGAAAGTATCAACAATAAGAGAGTGAGCTTGAAGAAAGGACTTTTGAGAATACATAATTGAAGGAGAAAAAGGAATGATTAGTAGTGAGGAAAATTTGGATATCAACATGAAGAATAATGAAACTGAACTCATCTCTCATTAGCAACAAAAATCAACTGAAAATGAATTAAAAATTTAAATGGAAGACCTGAAAATATGAAACCACCAGAAAGAAACATAGGAGAAATGCCTCACAATATTGAAATTGACAAGGACTTTTGGGGAAGACATTTTAAAAAACAAAAAAACCAAAAGCATCAATTGGCCTACAAGATAATGCCAAGCTAAAATGTTTCTCTTCCATAAAGGAATCAATCATCAGAGTGAAGATCCAATGTATAGAATGAAAGAATATATTTGTATCCAATAAGGGGCTACTGTCCAGAATATGTAAGGACCTCTAAAAACTCTAACAACAAGTAACCCAATTAAAAATTGGCAATCAATCTGAATAGAGATTCTCAAAAGAAGATTTACAAATGAAGAAAGGATGAATAAAAATGATTAAATATGATAATAATCAGGGAAATTCACATAAAGCCAATGTAAGATATCACCTTACCTCAGTAAGAATGATTATTATAAAAAATATAACCAGTATAGGCAAGCATGAGGTAAAAAAGGAAAATTGCATATTATTGGTGGGAATTTAAATTATTAAATTAAATTAGTGCAATCATTATTAAAAAAACTATATAGAAGTTCCTCAAAAAATTAAAGATAGCTCTACCATATGATCCAGCAACCCTACTACGTTCCACATCCAAAGAAAAGAAGTCAGTGTGTAGAAGACATACACACTCCCATGTTCACTGTAGCATGGTTCACAAAAGCCATCAACTGGAAGCAAACCAAGTGTCCATGAAATGTTGTGTATACATTTTCTCTATTGGAACACTATTATGGAACACTATTTAACTACAAAAAGGAATGAAATCCTGTCACTATTGACAACATAGTTACAATTTCATTATTTTTTAAATAAACCAGGTGCATGATATAAGTTATCTCATTTTTTGATTTATAGTTGATATACAAAATAGTTGTATTTATAAACTTTGAGAGTGGAATGGTGGCTATCAGGGACAAGCAACAATATGAGTAAAGAGAACAGGAGAGAAATGTTGATCAGAGAGTACTAAATCACATTTGTATAGGAATAAAAATTACTATTCTGATATTGCACAGAAGGGTGGTTATAGCAGCAATAATTACTGCATATTTCAAAAACTAGAAGGGTTTTGAATGACTCATAATAAAGAAATAACAGGTTTTTGAGGAAAACACATTTAACATGGTGAAATATTATACAATACACACATGCATAAAAACACTGCATGGTGCCCACATTAATATCATTGATATGGATAATTTGCGGACTTACATATCAGTTAATATGAAGTTATAATGCAAAGAATAAAAACATAAGGAATGGGAATAAGGAAGACATTTTAGGCAATGAAGCACAATTGAGAGCAAACCAAGTGTCCATGAACTGAGAGATGAATAGAGAAAATGTTGTATATACACATAATGGAACACTATTTAGCTATGAAAAGGATAGCTAACCAAATAGTTATCACTATTATATATATATCTTCCCACTGGTTTTCAACAGGGTGCCAAGATAAACCATAAGGAAAGGAGAGTTTCTTCAACAAATGTTGAGAAATGGAATATTCATATGCAGAAAAAAACATGAAATGAGACACTCCTTATATAACATATAGAAATATCAGCTTAAAATGGGTGAAAATTGCTGGGCATGGTGGCACATTCTAGCAAATCCAACTCTTTGGAAGGCTGAGGCAGGAGAAATCCAAGTTTGAGGCCAGCATCTTCAATTTAGGGAGACTTAGAGCAACATTAAAAATTGAAAAAAAGGTTGGTAATGTTTGTAATGGTGGTAAAGCACCCCAGAATTCAATCCTCAGTCCTTGAAAAACAAAGAAATAAATATATAAAACAAATAATTAGGGTTGGAATAGTAAGTAGTTCAGTGGTAGAGTGCTGTGGGATTGAATCCCCAGGACTACATGGGGGAAAGTTAAAAAAAAATAAAATAAACATAAAAGAAAAAAATTGCATTCAAGTTTTACACTAAAGACCTGAAAGTAAAATGCCCAGAACAAATCATCAGGGAAAATCTTTAGGATTGTGTGTTCAGGACTGTGGGGTTGGCAATAATTTCTTGAAATGACACCATAAAAACCAACAGTGACAAAAAATTTAGACAATTAGGTCTAGATCTATATCCATCCAAAAACATTTCTGCAAAGAAAATAATGACCATAGTGGAAAAGCAAACAATAAAACAGGATAAAATATTTGCAAACTATATTTTAAACTAAATATTGAAAACATAAGAAACTTTTAAGGAAGAAAAAATATATCTGATTTATAAGTAGGCAAATGTCTTGATAATATGTTTCCTCAGTGAAAACAATGGCTTACATATGTATAGAAAGACATTCCATATTGCATGTCACTAATCATCAGGGAAATGCAAATCTGAAACATTTAACAACAGTCAAAGCAGAACACTATTTGCTTAATTAACAGCAGCAGAAACATTTACTTTTTTGTTATGAAATAAATCTTTGTATTGCTATATTAAAGCAGAAGACTACTGGAGCATATTCCCTTGGGGCATCTCCTGTGGGCTTCATCAAGTTCCATAAGTGGATATAAGCAATCTAAATTAGCCATATTCACAGTGTACCTGAAACTGTGTTGCTGTTTCTTGAGTAAGAGAATATTTCAGATAATTTGACAGGTATTTTGGAGCTAGCACATAAACTTGCAATTAGAAACTATGTTACTTTATATTAAACATTATAATTGCTGAACTTCAAGTACTAAGTACCTGGTTCTTACAAGTATAAATCACACGTATTCATCAAAATTCATTTATTACATTAAACTAACTTCATGGTAAGGAGTTAAAAAAAAAAGGAAAATACTGAATTTGTGTTTGTATAGGCAAATAAGTGTGCTCCTTAGCAGGTGTATTTTTTTTTCTGACAGATTGATATATTTAAAAGTAAGGACAGTCATAAATTGATCACTAGATTGTGAGAAAATGTTTGATATATCAAACCACTGTGGGTATTATATTTTGGTATAATAGTTAAGAAGCAATGACTTAGTAAAACTTAAATCCTAGCTATGGGATCTAGTGATCTTTCATAGTATGACTTTCTCTCAACATATCTTTATTTTTAATAGTCTAAGAATGGTCAAATCCATCATGAATCAGGTTCTGCCTTAATTCCCTGAGAAGAAGGAGTGCATTTGCACAAGGGAGCCACAGTGTTACAGGATTCAGTTGAACATGCGGGAAAAAGCATACACTCCTGAACTGGAGGTGGGATGGCATTTTAGTTCTGAAAATCATCACCTGAAAAATTTGCTATTACGTGAAATAATGCAATGTTCATGAAAGTCCATGCATCAAATAGTTATTATGATTTTTGTCCTCTATTGAAAATATAGTGTTTCCTCATGAAGTCCAATGTGTGTGGTATTCTCTAACTTCTACTTAAATCGGATGTATGTACACTAATTTTATAACTTTATCATAGTTATTTTTTCTTTATCTCTCTGAAGTCTTTGAATACCGTGTCACTATGACTTATTCTTACAGTATAACTTTCTTTTAACATCTAATTGGAATTCCTGTCCCATGAGGAATTTATCTGAAATATCTTATTTATTCAAAGCAATAATAAGCCACTGTAATGTAGAAAATAGAACTGTGATAGTTTGCATGTGTATTGTTTTCACACAAATTCTTATTCTTTAAAGAGTAATTCAGAAATATACAATGTATTCATGGAAAAATTCATATTTCTAAAAGTGTTTAATTGAATTTATTCCTGATAGATTACTCTATAAATGAACCTAAGTTAGCACATTCTATAATTCAAGCCATTCAACAGATTTAGATTTCACAAAATTTGTCCATGAATATTAACTACAATCTTGTAAATAAATATTGAATTTTACATTGCATAATTGAGTCAATTATAGCAAATCATTCTAAACAGTTGATAATTGATATAAAATTCTGATTCTGTTCCAAAGCTATTTCCCTGACATAATAACTCATGTTTTCTTAAATATTCTTAGTTGTACATGGATACAATGCCTTTGTTTTATTTATTTATGTTTTTATGTGGTGTTGAGGATTGAACCCAGTGTCTCACACCTGCTCGGCGAGCACCCTACCACTGAGACACAACTCCAGACAATAGCTCATGTTTTCAGATGTCAGAAGGAATTTTTCACCCATACCTTGTGTTTTAACATGAATAAATATGAAAAGAGCTAATAGAATCCAGTGGTAAATTACTCAGTTGACCTGATGATTTAAGAAATGACATGGGTATAGTGACTGTGAAAACACCCTTGTGATCCACATGATCCTCCAGGGAATGCTGTGAGTGCTGCATTCAACATTATGACTGTCTTCTGATCTACTGCTTGGAAATCAGGCAGACAAATAAGTGTGCATGTGCATGCGTGCACGCACATGCACACACACACAAACATACACAATCAATAGGCATGGTTCATGTTCCTTAAATTCACTGTTGTTAATTCTTTTATAGTACCATCAGCTGTCATTTCACCATAATCATCGAGTGTGTTCCATGAGATTTCAGCATGAAGAATGTCACTGAAGTAACTATATTTGTGTTGAAGGGCTTCACTGACAATTCTGAACTGCAGATCTTCTTCTTCCTCCTGTTTTTAGCAATTTACCTTTTCACCCTCATGGGAAATTTAGGACTGATTGTACTGGTCATTGGGAGTTCCCGGCTGCACAACCCAATGTACTATTTTCTGAGTGTACTGTCTTTAATAGATGCCTGCTATTCGTCTGGTATCACTCCAAATATGTTGGTAGACTTTTTGTCAAGGGAGAAAACCATTTCATTTGGTGCCTGTGCAGCCCAGATGTTTTTTGCTGTAACCTGTGGAACCACAGAGTGCTTTCTCTTGGCTGCCATGGCTTATGACCGCTATGTGGCCATCTACAACCCACTTCTGTATTCAGTGAGCATGTCACCCAGGATCTATGTGCCACTCATCTTGGCTTCCTGTGTTGGTGGAATTCTGCATGCTATAACACACACCACAGCCACTTTCAGCCTGTCCTTCTGCGGATCCAACATAATCAACCACATCTTCTGTGACATCCCTCCTCTCCTTGCAATTTCCTGTTCTGACACCCGCCCCAATCAGCTTCTGCTCTTCTATTTTGCTGGCTCTATTGAGATATGTACTATACTAACCATCCTGATCTCCTATGGTTTCATTCTGTTGGCTATTGTGAGGATATGTTCTGCTGAAGGGAAGCGGAAAGTCTTTTCCACCTGTTGCTCTCACCTAACTGCAGTGTCCATTTCTTATGGCACTGCAGTATTCATGTATGTGAGACCAACATCCCACTATGTTTTGGAGCATGACATGGTAGTGTCTATATTTTACTCCATTGTTATTCCCATGCTGAATCCTCTCATCTACAGTTTGAGAAACAAGGATGTAAAAGAAGCAATGTGGAGTGTTTGGGAAAAAAAAATGTTTATCATTAAAGCATACTTTTCATACTAAAATTATATTGACAAAATTTGTTTGATAGGTATACAGTGTCAAGGGGATTAAATGAAAGTGTTTATGTGAATGTGCTAATGTATTTTCTTGTTTGCAGACATTTTAAAATAAATTTCATGGATAATTTCTAGTATGTTGTTTTACATGCAGAAAACGTTTAGCATCCATTTGATTTTTACGATGTTCATACCAGTATAAGAATATGTATACATAAATGTGAGCATTGATGCTGATACTAAGTGAAATGCTAAAAAATCCACACATGCTGGCATATATTTACGTATGATTTGCTTTAAAATGCTGTGTGTGTTTGTTTAACCTCTATCTAGATCATATAATACTGCATTCATAATTCTATGGCATTTTCCGTAGAGTAATTTGTACCTAATTCTAGCTCAAAGAAATCTGCTATATCCTTATGTCCATGCAGCAAACTACTCAGCCTGTGGTTCAGACACCAGAAGTAACTTGATCAGATTCCAGGGTGTCATCACCGGGTTAAGTTTTGAGGGTGAATTTCTTTCTCTTTTATCATACCTTCTACAACACTGATCTAAGATTATTCTCTAACTCCTCACAGACTGCAGTAACTATACATCAGCATTTTTAAAAATTATATTAAAATATACAAATCACTAAAGGAAAATAATTCAGAGAGTTGTGTGCTACTGGCTGGCCAATTTTGCTTTATCCAGGTCTAAGCCCATATCAACCATTGTGAGACTCCCCTCGGTTCTGACCACTGCTCACTTTTGACTATTTTTTTTTTCTCTTGACCACTAATACTCTGTGAGGCTGTTGCAACGCTACTGTTTCTTAGTATCATTTTTCCTGAAAGAAAAATAACAGAAAAGGATCTCTGGTACACTCATATTTAATCCTGCTTCCAATACATCTAATTTTCCTTGAAAATACATGCCTCAAATTTCAGTTTATATGGTATTGTTTTTTTTCTTTATCTTCATTACTTTTAATTAGTTTGTGAATTAATTTCTCCTTCAATACTACATTTATTCATTAATGATAGCAGAAAAAAATCTTCATTATATCCAATACAATGGATATTTTCTTAATTTGGAACTACTAAATGTCAATGATAACACAATGGTAAAACTACAGAGTATCTCATATAGAATATATTCCTACACAACACATGTAATTTTGTTTTCCTCTCTTGGAGGGTTCGCCATGGAGTCGTTGTACCATGCAACTCATTCCTTCAAATGTCAAATCAAAATAATAGACATTGATATCTGTTATCTGCACATATCTAAACAATGTAAATTTGTATTGAACCTACATATACATTTCGTAAAATTATGGAAGAGTTCATAAATACAACTCAAAATTTAAAAGATGAATTTTTTGCTTTAAAAATTTCATTTGAGTTACAGTAATCAATCACAAATGTACTAAAAGAATAAACTGCAATTTGAGAAATTAGATACATGTGTTGATTTAATATATAATTGACTAATGAAATAATGAACAAATATCCATATTAAACAATCACAACAGATGAAACTTATGTGCACAGTGTATGTATTTTAATAATTATTTGGAAACTGTTAATATAAAATGAAATTAGATAATCTTACATGTGCTTAAAATTGACAGTAATTAAAAACATGGAAACTTCAATTATGAAAAACTGGACTAAGGGAACATTTCCACTCTCCTTATGGGACTGTAAGAGAAATAGTCATTTTGATAACAGTTTGTAAATATCTAGTATTTATTTATTCAGGAATGGCAGAGAATATGATGCAGCTAAAAGAATTAAATGGATGAATCGAAAATCAAACAACTAAGTTTAGAAAAATAAACATGTAGAAGATGACTTTTGTTAGCAAAGCATATCATATATCCTCACTTAAAATATCTGTAAAGTTAAAATATATTTTATAGATAAATATGTGAATTTATGGCTCACCAATGATAAATGTATGAGAATGAGAAATGGTAGATAGTGCTTACCCCAGGCCACAGAAAGAAAATGACAGGTTAAAAATCATGATTAATAGGAAGAGGTGTGTCCAAATAGTTTCAATTTTGAAAACTATGATTATTATGGGAAAAATTAAAACTGACTAAGATGAGCCAGGCATGGTGGCCCATGCCTATTACCCAAGCATTGCAGAAGGTTGATGCAGAATCGAGCTTAAGGCCAGTCTCTGCACACTTAGGTAGATCCTGCACCCAAATAAACAAAATAAAATAAAATAAAAATAGGCCATGGATATAGCTCAATGGTATAGCACTCCTAAGTTTAATCATATACACTGGTAAAAGAAGAAAGAAGAAAGAAAGAAGGGTGTAATTCTTAAGGTTGGATAATATAACCTCTTGTCTATATACCATATTCAATGTATTAAAAGAATGGATGATTAAGTTGCTTGCACATGTTAGATATTTAGAAAGATGCTGCAATAAAAATGAGAATATAAAATTGCTTTGAGATCTTATTACCAACACATTTGATAAAACCTTTAAGTGGGATTGATAAAGTATAAAATAAATGTATAATTAAATAATTATATGAATACATAAGTGAAGTCATAGTTAATTATAAATTGTTTCTGACAATTAGTGGATAACCTCCAGGTATTTCATTAAGCTCTCAAATGTTTTAAATATAATCAGCAAATTACTTGAAATCTCCTCAGGGAATCTTAGAAATTAAAAAAAATAATATATATTTTTTAAAATGTATAAATTGCTTTCAAAACCTCATGTTCAGAAACACATTGAAAAATCAAGAGAGAGGTTTGATTACAGGTAATATCACAGAAGGTTTAGGTGGCACTATGCCTTACCAGAACCTACTGGAATTGTCATATTTTGCTATGGATTTTCCATATAATAAAAGTGGTCATTCATGATTGTATGCTTTCTACAACTAATTAACAGCTGCAGAAATAGGACCTATTGTTTTTTCTTTTATATTCATTTCTAAATATTTTGCTTATGCTGTTATAAGCAGTTCTGAAACACACGTGTGTGTTTTCTCAAAAAATTAATTTAATATATATATTATATCTAATGGAGATCAAAACTTAGAGGTGATACGAATTAAAAAATGGGATATAACCTATTTATTTGCAAAATTTGAAAATCAGTGGTGTCTTTGCATATACTAACTTTAGATTCTTTTGATGACAACATGGAAAGTCCTTGAATATTCAGTGATTGTGCAGATAAATATATAGATGTGATCCATCCCAGATGTCCTGATGAGGAAATGAAGTTCCCATGTCACATTGAGGTATGTGTGCAAAGCATTGTTTGATTGTCAGGATTCTGTATGTATCTGCTGTTAACATGATGACAAAATGTTATTCATTTTAAAGTGAAATCTGACTAAATTTTTCTCAAAACTATAGTGTAAAAAATGAAAATTCAGGTATACAGCAACGATAGTAAACTAGAATGAAGCGATTTGTTACATTTTTAAAACTCGCAAGCTATTCAGAGGAAATATCATTCTTTTCACAATTATAAAATTTGATAATTGCCATACCTAAGTACTTTATTTTTAAATTTTACACTGAAAAATTAATCCTCCTTTATTCTTCCCCAAGCCCCTGAAAGGACATGTTGGTTTGTATATGTGAATGAATAGTTTTATATAAATTATTTGCCAAAAACTACTTTGGTATATACTAAGTTCAAATATAACTGAGACTCTATGTACATACATATATTCTGCTTTATTTCTTAGCATAAAAATATTTGCACTGTGATCCATTATAATTTTCTTATTTATATATCTGTTTAGTATCTACCAAATGTTTAATGATATTCTGCTCTAATACCTATATGCATAAGGATTAAAAGAACAGCATTTGAATTAGAGAGTTCTTTGCATATTTATAATTAAAAATTCTTATTATTACTGTACATGATTACTAAATGTTTCTATTTGATTAAAATTACATAGTGGCAAATGAAAAACTGAAGTGCAATAATTTGATTTATCTGTTACTCAAAGTTACTATTGTGTTTAAACTTTTATAATATTTGCCCATTCTATCTATCTGCCTCTCTTTCTATTTATCATCTCTAATTATTCTCTGTCTCTATCTCTCTCCCTCTCTCTCTGCCTCTGCCTCTCTCTGGAAACTTTACATTTGGAGCTGTTGATACTTGGGACTGGATATTGAATATATCAGGATATTTAGAAACTAAACTAGCCTCCAATTAGATGCAAATAGCAGGTCACCTCCCAACTTGTGCAAATTATCTCCTGCATAAACAAAATACCTGTGAGTAAAGAAACCTAAATAGCACCACAAATATACCTCTGTCTCTTACACTATTTATACATATCTTTCTTTTTTAAGGGAGTTTATTTCAAAAATTTTAAGTGGAAAAATTTCCATGTATCTTATTTACACCAAACTTGATTAATAATGTGATACTATTTGAAAGTCCCCAGGTGATAATATTTGAAATCTATTGATATCTCTATACAGAACAGGTTTTATAATAAGCTTGAATGGAGAAACAAAACCTCTCAGTGGTGCATGAGTTCATTCTGATGGGCATCACATCACGCCCTGAGCTGCAGGCTCCATTATTTGGACTGTTCCTCATCATCTACCTGGTCTCAGTGTTGGGCAACTTGGGCATGACCATCCTCACCAAAGTGGACCAAAATCTGCAAACACCCATGTACTTTTTTTTCAGGCACCTGGCTATTACAGATCTTGGTTATTCTACAGCTGTGGGCCCCAAAATGTTGGAAAATTTTGTTGTGGATCAAAATACCATCTCTTATTATTTTTGTGCTACACAGCTAGCTTTCTTTCTTGTGTTCATTGCTTGTGAGCTATTTATTCTGTCTGTGATGTCCTATGATCGCTATGTGGCCATCTGTAACCCTCTCCTCTACACTGTCATCATGTCCCAGAGGGTATGTTGGGTTCTGGTAGCAATCCCATATATCTACTGCACATTTGTGTCACTTCTAATCACCATAAAAATCTTTACTTTACCCTTCTGTGGCTACAATGTCATCAGTCATTTCTACTGTGACAGTATCCCCTTGTTATCTTTGCTCTGTTCCAATACACATGAAATTGAAGTGATGAATCTGATTTTAGCAGCTTTTAATTTGATTTCCTCTCTTCTGATTGTCCTTGTGTCCTACCTGCTCATCCTCCTAGCTGTTCTCAAGATGAAGTCTGCTGAGGGTAGGCGCAAGGCTTTTTCTACCTGCGGATCCCACCTGACAGTGGTCATAGTGTTCTATGGGACTTTGATATTCATGTATGTGCAGCCCAAGTCCAGTCATTCCTTAGACACTGATGAAGTGGCTTCCATATTTTACACTTTGGTCATCCCTATGCTGAATCCTTTGATCTACAGTTTGAGAAATAAATATGTAAAGTATGCCCTACAGAGAACATGGAAAAAATTACATAATGTTTTTATTAAAGTTCATGTACCATGTGACCCACACAAATAAGATTTGCATGTTAACATGTTTTGTTGCCTCTAGAATTAGTAGCGAGTCCAGATGGGCTCAACATGTTTCAAAAGATTGACTGTCTTAGTAATAGTTAAACATCAGAATGCTGTAAAACTTAGTGAAATAAAATATTAAAAAAGGTTTTGTCTTTGGGAAGAAAAGCTGAACATTGAATATGATGCTTGAACAAATGTTATAGTACTGTAGAATGGTCTTAAGAGTTTGAAGATGAAAAGGGCATGTACAGAGATGCATGCAGAAGGGGAGTGAGGAAGTATAGGCACTGAGGAGGAGTTCATGGTTTGAGCATCCTTCTCAACTATTACAGTAAACTTTTTGCAGTGTCTCCATTTGTATTTAGTATTTCTTTATTTGTTGTGTAAGTACATTCACTGTGTCTCCTGCTTTATGCATTTCTCTGGATTATTTTAAAAACAGGATTGATTGCAGAATTGGGTGGCTCAGTATAACATGATTATTTGGTGGAATCAACCATATGAATATTGTCGAATGTCTGTAATTCACAGGGGCATCTTAGGGTCTTTCTCTTTTCTCACCAGTTTCTTTAATTTCACCTAAATCCAATACAGCCCTTTTAAGGCTACTATTTGGATATCAACAGCTCGCATGTGTGTCATTTATAATCACCATAAAAATTTTTACAGCTCATGACTTCAGTGCAGCGTCTAAATTTGTCAATTTCAGTGCACCTCTATATGTGAGTGAATGCATACTGTAAGAGAGATTTCTTGAGTTCTGACAAAGAAGTTTCCAGAATGTTGCCCTTTTATTTTCCTTATTGAGTTGATATTGATTTGTTATTGCATATAATTTTAATGCATAGTTACTCTTCTTCACTTCTCTAAAAAAAGATTAATTCTTGCTGAAAAGTCACACTTTATTTGTATTTCTTCTTTCATCATGTGCTTAGTCTAATGATGAAGCAGGTCTGTTGCTCTATGTTAAGATTGATGTTCCTCACATTTCATCCATATGTCAGTTATGATCCATTCCTTGAGTTGATATGATTTTCTGCCTGGGAAGAATCAAACAGATAATCCTACAATTTTCACCATTCTTTCTTTTTTAAAATTTTTTTAAAAATCTGTTCTAATTAGGTACACATAACAGTAGAATGCATTTTGACACATCATACATAAATGGAGTATAATTCTCACTCTTCTGATATTACATGATGTAGAATGACACAGGTCATGTAGTCATATATGTACATAAGGTGATTATATCTAATTTGTTCTACTATCCTTTCTACCCCATATCCCCTCTCCTCCCTTCACTATCCTCTGACTAATCCAAATACTTCTATTTTTTTCCTAGTCCCCTGACCCCAGTTATTTCTAATGAGAGTGTAGTATGCTCTGTATTGACAGTAGTACTTGTCATTTTCAGGACATAGTTCATTGTAAACCTCTCTAAAATCTGTCTCTCTTTTTGTTATTTTCATTGATTTCTTTTTATAGCACTTTATTCAGGCTGTGTTGGGACTGATCTGTTTCCTTGGTAGCCCATCATGTACTAAAATTATCTTTTAACCAGATATGAACAAAAATTGTTCATTACAACAATAAAAGTTTACGTGTATTGTCAAATGGGACTAATTATTACTAAAGAATTATATGATTGATTTTGTCATAATCACATTTTATGACTTTTGACTATCTTTATATGTATAGATTCATATGAAAATGTAATTTTCTAAACAGTGTATGTTTGACAGGGACAAAGTAAAATGTTAATTTTTGCTGGCCAAATGATTAAGAAAATGTTTCAATTGTATTTTTAAATTATTTTCTGTTTCCTCAAATTTATGTTTACTACATTTTAAATTATTTCATGTTTCCAAAATGACTTCAGTGAATAAAAATATATGAGAAAGTAAATATCTCTAATATCTGTGTTAAATAAACACTGCAAATTAGTTTAAAACAATATTTGACTTTTATTATAAATCTGTATGTGACTTTTTTTTTTTTTGACTACTGGAGGTGAAACCCAGGTAGGTCTCCTCAGGAATGTTAGGCAAGCACTCTACTACTGAGTTAAATATTCAGACGTTGGTGTGATTTTTCATAAACCCTCAAATGATAAGTCAAAAGCAGAACAAAATGTATTGAGATTTAAATTTAGATAAAATATTTAATTCATTCTGAAAGTTTTTGCTTTTCATTGTTAAATAGATTTATAAGATATATCAGACAGTTGCATATTTTTTCCATAAAATATAGTTTTAAAAACCAGGAATTGGAATCTAGTAAAACCCTTACAAAGGTAGTTTGTGTCAACAATGTTCAATAGTTTGTACAATAGTGATTCAGGAAGCTCAATATAGTTTAGAATAAGAAATATACAAAAATTGTTGGGATACTCAGAGTTTCTCTATAAAAGCAATCTGTACTTGAAGTTAGTGTAATAAAAATCAGTGTGTTGTATTTTTCATTTATATGTATACCAAAATATAAATGAAAAACAATTTTATTGATGAAGACTCTCAAAATGGAAATTTAGTAGGTCGTGGTGGTGCATACCTCTAATCCTAGTAGCTTGGGAGGCTGAGGCAGGAGGATAGCAAGTTTAAAGTCAAAAGTCAGTGAAAGCGAGGTGCTAAGCAACTCAGCAATACCCTGTCAGTAAATAAAATACAAAATAAGGCTGGGGGTGTGGCTCATTTGTCAAGTGCCCCTAAATTAAATCCCTGGTACTCCCCTCCTCCGCAAAAAATGGAAGTTTATAGTAAAAATAACTCTCTACCACCATCTTCAGATCATGTCCAGTAGGCCTGAATGGTGAATTCTACTAAGTGCTAAGGATGAAAGGAGTAATTGTTTCTACAAATTCTTCCAGAAACCTGAAGAGATGAATTTTCAAATATTTGGAGGCATATTACTTGGCTAAAAAAGGTGGATGAAAATATTATGTGTGTGAAAATTCTAAATAAAATATAGCTGACAAATCTAGTGATGTGTAACAAGAGTGACAAATAATATTTGAGCAAATGATTTATAATTTTTAATGTTCAAATATTGTAATGTCATCAACTGTATCAAGAAACTAAAGAAGAAAGCATGTCTGTCACATTTCTATAGAAGTGAAAAAGTTTTTCATAATTTCTAGTATGCATAAACTTTGACTAAACTAATTTTGAAATAAAACTTTCTAAGACTTTTAGTATTCTCCCTTCTTTTCTTCATTTTTATTTATAATTTTTTTTGCAAGATCTATTTTCTCTGTCAAGGGGTAACATTATTCTATAATTTCAATAGGATACTTTCTTTAGGAAACTGAATTTTATGTAGGATATCCATACAATGTTATTATGTCCAAATAATATAACAATAATACATAATTTCTTCTATTATGATAGATTCCTATCACAATATCTCTGCTTTTGTTTGGTATGGTCTGTTCACAACTACTCACATGGTTCCCTCTTTAAATGTCAAAATTAAATCATGGTTAGTGATACACCTTCTCCATGCTTATCCAAGACATGCAAAAACGAACATGCAGATTGTTTTCTCTCTCTCTTTCTCTCTTTCTATCTCTGTCTCTCTCTCTCTCCTTCACTTTTTTTCTCTCTTTTATTCTGTGTATGTGTGTGTGTGTGTGTGTGTGTGTGTGCATGCTTGTATGATTCAGACCATGGAAAAAATCCTGAAACACAAATGAAAATCACAAAGATTGATACATTTTACAATTTAAAATTTCCATAGTCTCACAAAAATAATTATAAATATAACAAAAGAGGAAGCTATGGACTAGAGAAAATATGTATAATTGCTCATTTGTTGAATTAATAAACATATGCCTAAGATCCATAGATAAAAATGTATATGTACATAAAAATCACAAAATGAAAAATATCTTATGGCTTATGCATAGAGTTTGATAATAATTTGAAAATACAAATCATATAAAATATTTTTACAAACTCAAAAAATTGACAAAACTATACAGTTTAGGAATACCAAACTGGATTAATGGAAATATTTCCGCTCTCCTAATGGAGTGTAATATTGTTAGACATTTGGAATACAATTTTCATATGCTTAATATGTTTCTAGTTTCAGCAAAATCAGGAAAAATGAATATCTAAACAGAATAACGTGGACAAGTTCAAAACTATATCTAAACTAAGAAATAAATTTTTAGTATTAGACATTACAAATTTAAAAGAAAATTAACATAAAAATTAGCTTGTTTATTTTTGTTTTTATTTTTTTGCTGGGGATTGAACAGAGGGTTACTCTACTTGCTATTTTTTTTATTTTGAGATAGGAAGTCCCACTAAGTTCCTGAGATTTTTATTAAGATTTTTACTGAGATTGCCCTAGAATGTGTGATCCTCCTGCCTAACTCTCCAGAGTTGCTGGGATTATTGGTGTGCACCACTATGGCTGGCCATACTATGTATTTTTAATGAGTATGTAAATGTAGAGTTAGTCAATGACAACTTCCACATGAATGACACATAGTAGATGGAGCTTACCTCTGGTAATGCTAATAACTTGTAAGGATCCGAACTAGTAACAAAAGGAAGAGAAAATAGTGTGTTAAGTTTCAACTTCATAAAAGTTTATATTAATGATTAAAGTAAATCAAGCACTAATGTGAATATCTACTCAATTTTATTTCTATGTAAAATTTATTGTGTAAAACAAGTATGTTTAATTTAGGAAAACATTTAGCTATAATATTAACATATCCTAGAGCATTTAAGGTTAGTAGAATCTTAAGTTTATTAAATCATTTAAAAATTTGAGTTAAAATGCAAGCTAATGTTTCTATATAAAATGCAATAATTCCACAAACCAAAAGACATCATAAACTAATTGAAAATCTAGTTTATTACAGAGAATAACAAAATTTATTTTAGACATGTATGCAAGTGTTACAGTTCAATCATGATCGTCATTTTAAAAGCAAATAACAAATTGTTCAGTAATCTGGAATTACTGAACTGTCTAACTTCATTTTTCCAAAAATTATTGAGATAATATTCACATAATATATTGTTAACTATCCTAAAGAAAACAATTTATTAGCAATTATTATATCCATAGTTTGTTCAATCAACACTTTGTTACAGTTTTACAAGATTATCATCACTCCCAGATATCCACTAACTAATGTTTCCTGGTATTTTCCTCCCTTCCATGCCCTGGATACTATAAAATTTGTTCCATCAGTGTGGATTTATATCCTCTAAGTATTTCATAAAACTGATTTATACTAAACTTGTGCTTATTTTACACAGTATCTTTCACTTTGGATCATAGTTTAAACATTCATACTTACTTCACTACTTTTCTAAAATTTTTATTTTATTGTAGTGACAAAATTATCACACAATATATATATATATATATATATATATATATATATATATATATATATATATATCCTCTTAAACTTTTAAGTGTACAATAGACTAATAATTTTATTCAAAAGACTGTACACTAGATCTGCAAAACTTATTAATCTTCCACAATAAAACTTTGTATATAGCTGGGCAGGGTAGAGTAGAACTGTAATCCCAGAAGTTTAAAAGACTGAAGCAGGAGGATCCTGAGTTCAAAGTCAGCCTCAGCAAAAGTGAGGCACTAAGCAACTCAGTGAGACCCTGTCTCTAAATAAAATACAAAATGGGGTTGGGGATGTGGCTCAGTGGCTGAGTGCCTCTGAATTTAATCCCCAGTACTCCCCTCCAACAAAACAACTTTCTACTTTTTGATATGTATCTCCTTTCCCCAGTCCCTAGACAGCACTGTTTTAGTTGCTAATTCTGTGAGATTGACTATTTCAGATATTCATAAAAGTTGAATGGTGTGATTTTGTCCTTCTGTGACTAGCTTATTACATTAACCTCATGTCCTCATGGTTCCTCCACATTGTTAAATATTGCAAGATATCTTAATCTTTTAAGGTTAAGTAATATTCCATTTCTGAATATGCCACATTTTCTGCATCCAATGTGCATCTGTGGAATTTAGGTTTTATATACATCTTGGCTATTATGAACAGTGAGGCAGTGCACATGAGTGTGCATGATTCTCTGGGATTCTGAGTTTGATTCTTTTGGATTAAATCTCAAAAGTAGGATTGCTGGCCTCTATAAATTATATGTATGATATTATATATATATATATATATATACACACTTATAAATATATAATATTATAAGCACACATTTATATATAAAATATGTATTATTTATAAATAACTATATATATATTAAATAAGATATATAGTATTTACAAGAAATACCAAGATGGAGACAGACCATAGTAAATATTCTAGACAATGACATGAAAATGAATACTGTTAATCAAAGCTAAAGACAACACAAAGTTACAATTTGATTATACTATGTGGAATAAAATACACATATTTTAGCACAAATTTAGAATAGTTATTTTATTCATATCTTTACTCCTCATTATGTATTACGTCAGTTAGTCAACAAAAATATTTTGAACATCTGTTTCCTGGGTATTATTTTAGAGACTGATAATAGAAAGGTGAACTGACATGACTTTTTCACTTATTTTGCTTATAGAATAAAAAATTTCACACAATAAGTAACATAAAATTGTTGTAAAGGATTTAAATTACAGCTTTTATCATGCTTTGAGGGGAGATTTCTGATTTGGATGAGAAAATATTTTTCCATCATAATTATTTCATTAAAAACTAGAAATTAGACCAGTTATATGAAGGGTATCTTAAAAAGTTAATACAAGTGGCATTGGATCTATTTAAAATAATTAACATTTGAATTTATGCTGTATATCTGGCTTTTAAGATTCATCTTCACAGGAGAGTTGCTCTTGAAATCAAAATGGTGGATTATATTCAGTTCTAATTCTTATATTCACATATGATCATTAGTACCACAGTCCTGTGCTTTCTCACTGTTGAATGTCCTTCATTCCAGGACCATCCACAGGACTTCCCAGCTAACCCAGGGTAAAAGGGTACAGTTCAAGAAAAGGAGACAAAAAACGATGTAATTACTTTGCCTTGTTAAGTTAAGTTGCCAAATGGAAGCCATGATCTTTACCTTTCATTTCTGCCTGATTAATGAGCATTCTGTTTGTGTTATTTTTTTCCCTCTGGAATCAAGCCTTTATTTGACAAACTTGTTTCTTATGTTCAGAGACTTGAGACCCAGGAGCAAACATAATTCAGGGTGAAGGTCTTCAGGGACACAAGATACGTATAAAATCTTCAGCATGCTCCAAAGCAACCTTGGTGGTGGGCTTCTGCAGATCTCTCCACACAGGTAGGTTCCATCAAATATTTTACTTAACAATTAGTTCAACTACTTTGAAATGTCTACATTCAAAGACTCAAGACTGAAGTGGGTGTATTTTTCTTTACAGGTGACTCAACTATCTTCCCACACATTGCTCAGTGGTAGCTGTGGTGATAGAACTTAAACAATTATTTCTAACCTTTCTATTGGTAGATGAAATTGCTTGAGTATGCAAACAAACAAATAAACTTCCCTCTTTGGGGTTTCTGCATTGTTCGTGATAGGAAACTACAATGAAAATATTTCTGGGTTTCAGCAATCAGTCTCTGTGTCCAGAGTGGGCACTGGGAGACATGTGGTCATTCAACATTTATCCCAAACATAATACATGTCTAAACAAGTTTATGAAAAATTCCATAGGCTTGGGATATGGCTCAGTGGTAGAGCACTTATATAGCCTGCCTGAGGCCCTGAGTTGTATCCTCAGCGCAAAAAATTAATAAATAAAATTCATTCCATGGTAAAAAGCAATGGAATGTAATTTATAAATTATCTCAGAAGTTAATTAATAATTAATTTATAGTATAGTTTCTTATTCAAATTTTGTCACAGTTCAAAATGAAATAGGTCATTAAAATGATTAACATTAGTTATTATATATAATTTTAAACTTTTAGTTACTACAAATTTTATTGTATTACTAGACCTATAAAATAGTTCTACTAATGACTAATTTGAAAAAATGTAGAAAATTAAATTAGCTCAAGCACAAATGCTAAGTCAATAAGACTGTGAGGGGAAAAAAAAATCATGAGAAATCTGGTGCTGTCCT
Source organism: Marmota flaviventris (assembly GCF_047511675.1). Taxonomy (NCBI): domain Eukaryota; kingdom Metazoa; phylum Chordata; class Mammalia; order Rodentia; family Sciuridae; genus Marmota; species Marmota flaviventris. Next base: position 5,757,687 of record NC_092514.1, read on the forward strand.
ATAGGAACTATTTCAGTAGAGTGTACTCATTGCTACTGAAAAGCAACCCTGGATTTGCCATCAGTCATATTTCAGTAGAGGAAAGAGTTAGCAATAGGTAAGGACATTAAATGTGCAGACACTGTCTGTTCACAAAGCTAACTGCATAGATTTATAGAACAGTCAGAAATAGGTGTTTATGATGTTTTTGATTGCTAAGTTAAGGATGCATTTACAGAATGCATCCCAAGTGAGGGCAAACAATGCACAGTCACTTATGTGTAGTGAGACAGGAGGTAGGTTGGTCAATGTCCTGCTGTCACAGTGCTTTCTGCCTTAAGCCCACTCTGTATTCTTCAAGAACATGCAGTTTTGAGGCACAGCAGTAGGAGATATGGGAGAACTGATCCAATTCAAATTACAGCTTCTCAGATTCACGATGTGTTGAATGAAGTGTCTACATCAAAACAAACACGTTGCAGATTTAAGAGAGAATATGTTTGCAGGACAGCATGTTTTCTTAATGTTAAATTTGTAGCTAGATATTACTCTGAGTTCTGATCTTCATTTTCAATATAACTGACATACAATGTTTACATATATTTATGGGGTACAATGTCAAAATTATAAGCACATATACAATAAGTAATGATTGAATGATAATTATTGTTTCAATCTCCTCAAACACTTAACATTTTAAAAAATAATTTTACATGATTTGGTGCATTATAGGTGTACATATAGATGGGATTCATTATTACATATTCATACACACACACAATACGACAATATAATTTAACCAATATCACTCCACAGCACTTCCCTCCTCTCTCCTCAGACATTGGTCTGTTTTCTCTAAGGACCTGTCTTTGATTTTCATGGGATCAAACCCACCTTTCTTTTCCTAACATTTAACATTTCTTTGTGTTTGGAAATCTTCTAGCTGTTTTCTTCTTCTAGCGGTTTTGAAATCCATCCAATTTTTTAAAATATGCAAAGTTATAATTCACTTGCTCTACTTATTTAAACTGTAAAAGCCCTCAGTGAGAGATAATACATTACTATTGTTCAAACAAAGAACAACATTAAAATTATTCAAAGCATGCTAATAATAATGACTGTAGTTACCATTGATTTTGTATACATGCCAATAGATATCCCTTGCCTTGTTTAATTTGCAAATTATAAGAGCACAACTAGTTGGTAATTAGTTGTGCTAGTAATCAATCCCCCAAAACAACAAAAAACCCAGCTAACTAAGACTGGGATTGTAGCTCAGTGGTAGAGTGCTTGCCTCACACATGTGAGGTATTGGGTTTGATCCTCAGCACTACATAAAAATAAATAAACAAAATAAAGTTATTGTGTCCAACTACAACTAAAAAAAAATTTTAAACTCAGCTAACTAAACAAATAACATAAACAAAACTACACTAAACATAGTAAAAAAGTTACAAAACGATAAAGTTTAGACAATATCTTCATCTAATATTGTATAAAGATTTGTTGAGTGATCTTACCTCGTTGAGTTTCTATTTTATCATCAGATATGAAAACAATTGTATACAATTGAGCACTCCTGCATAAAAATGAGGTAATAACTTCAAAATTCTCAGTATAATTCTGCCCAGAATTGATCTGCTGTATAAATGTCAGCCTTCTCCCCTCCCCTCATTATTTTATACAAGGAAATCAAAGGAATCAGAGTTTAGCAAATAAAGTTGTAATAATTAAAAATTTAAGATAGACTTTAAACAATTTATGTGGTATACCTAGTCCAATCTATATATATTAAATATTTAGATTGATATATTTAATAGTAAAAGTATGGCTGGGGTTGTGGCTCAATGGTAGAGAATTTGCCTTTTACATGTGAGGCACTGGGTTTGATCCTCAGTGTCACATAAAAATATATAAATAAAATTAAGGTGTTGTGTCCATCTACAACAACAACAAAGTAAAAGTAATAAAATAAAAGAATTTGAAAAAAAAAGGATTGAAGTTCAAGCCTGTTTGCAGACAGTTGTAAAATAATAATGTTGTAGCAATTAATAAGGAGAAAAGGAAATATTGAAATTCTCTAGGTTGATTGATGACAAGCGTAACTTGAATAGGAAAACTGTGGAAGCCAAGGAAAGGTAACTGGTGGTCATTCTGATTCACTGACTTCTTAATGGGCACTCAGAAAAACACGTAGGTGTGGATATACATATACACACACATGTATATATCTGAAGTTTGATGCTTATATGACTAATATTTGCATTATAATAACCCCACTGACTTAAGAGACTGAGGCAGGAGAAATGAAATTTCAAAGTCAGCCTGGGCAACATAGTAAAGCCCTGAGCAACTTAGACAGAACCTGACTCCAAATTTATATATATATATATATATATATATATATATATATATATATATATATATATATATAACAAAGGTCTGGGGAGGTAGCTTGGTGGTTAAGCACCCCAGGGATCAATCCCCAAAAACAACAAAAGAAAAAGTGAGATTAAATAAATATTCATTTAATATATATATTCACTTAATATATTTAAATATGTGTGTGTGTGTGCATGTGTGTGTGAAAATTTTCCTTGCCATTTTGAGAATATGTTCCTCTTAGGATCAACAACCTGTGCTTCCCATATGGTGGCCATCACTGGGTTCTATGGGACAATACTTTTCATGTATTTGTGTGTGTGTGTGTAAATAATGAACAAATAAATTGTTTATCCATACAGATCTAAGAGACTCAATTGTGTCTGGTGAGTTTGTGCTTCTGAGATTTGGAAAAGACTGGATGAAAAGCAATTAAGTATTGAATCATTTAAAGGTTTGCCAATCAAAATAAAGATTTTAAATTATACACTTAAAAATATAGCATGTAACAGAGAAGGTGACTTTTGTATCTTTCCATTTTTTCCCATTAAAGACAAACAACAAAATAAATGGCTTCTGGAAATCTCACCCAAGTGACTGAATTCATTCTGATGGGAGTCTCAGACCGCCCAGAGCTGCAGATTACCCTCTTCCTGCTCTTCTTGGTCATCTACGGGCTCACTGTGACAGGGAATCTGGGCATCACCCTCACCAGTGCTGATTCTCGGCTTCAGACCCCTATGTACTTCTTTCTCAGACATCTGGCTGTCATCAATCTTGGCAACTCTACTGTCATTGCCCCTAAAATGCTGGTCAACTTTTTAGTAAGTAAGAAAACCACCTCATACTATGAATGTGCCACACAACTGGGAGGATTTCTGGTTTTCATTGTAGCAGAAATCTTCATGCTGGCCGTGATGCCCTATGACTGCTATGTGGCCATTTGCAACCCCCTGCTCTACATGGTGGTGGTATTTCGACGGATCTGCCTTCTGCTGGTGTCCCTCACCTACTTCTATGGCTTTTGTACAGCTATTGTCGTGACACCATGTGTGTTCTCTGTGTCTTACTGCTCATCCAACATAATCAACCATTTTTATTGTGACAATGTCCCTTTGTTAGCACTGTCCTGCTCTGATACCTACATTCCAGAAACAGTGGTGTTCATCTTTTCAGGGACAAATTTGTTTTTCTCCATGACCATAGTTCTGATATCCTACTTCAACATTGTCCTTGCCATTTTGAGAATACGCTCTTCTGAGGGTCGACAAAAAGCCTTTTCCACCTGTGCTTCCCACATGGTGGCCGTCACTGTGTTCTATGGGACGCTCCTTTTCATGTATTTGCAACCAAGGACCAACCACTCATTGAACACTGACAAAATGGCTTCAGTTTTCTACACGCTAGTGATACCAGTGTTAAACCCTGAATTTATAGTCTAAGGAACAAAGATGTAAAAGATGTTTTGAAGGGATTCCTACATGGTCCATGCAAATAGTTCAAACCAATGTAAATTTAGAACTAAGACTAACTTACTTGTTTTTGTTTCCTCCAGAAAACCACTGCTCTTTAAACAACTTGCAGTAAATGATTAGAAACTCCATTTATCTCAGTAAGAAAATTTTGAATTGTCCTCATCCCATCTTTAATAACCCAAACAGGAAAAAAAAGTATGCATGTAATAGATATTAATTATAAATGAAGGGAATTTTAAATTAAATGTGAAATTCTAAAGAGGTCTTATAATTTCTACATAAGTAAGAGATAGACTGACTGTAGGGGATAGAGGTCGGTGACAATAATTTCTTGGAAAAGAGACAAATCTGAGATTACCCTCTTTGCCAGAGAAAAGTTTATTCAACTACTAAAGATAATATTTTATTTTTGCAGAATTTTCTTCATCAAGTTCTCAATTTTTTAGGAACCATTTTATCTTGTTTTTAATAATAAATGTATATCACAGAAAAACTACATTTTTAGCAAAAGATATCAACTAACCAAAAAGTATTTAGTACACATGGAAAAGAACATGTGAAAAAATAGACTAAAATAAGTCAACATAAGCATATTCTTCTTTTACCCTCTCACTTGGTATGTGTACAAAAAAACAAAACTCTGTCATTCATCCAAAAAATGTATAACTAATTTTTCTACCTCATGTAAAAGTTATTATATTATCTTTTTTATGAAGCCATAACATTTAATATTATTTCTTTTAGTATTTTCATTTAATGTAATATGGAGTGAAATAAAACTATGCCCTCCCTCATAAAAGACATTGTTGTATATTTATGCAAGTGTCACATATTCCCAAGAGCCTTCCTGATTAAAAAAAAAAAAAATTAATAGTTGCCAGGTGGCAAATCTTTGTACATGTAAAATGCTATCAATATATAATAAGTGAAGGAGAAAGATCTAGAAACATGAGGCAAATGCATTAACTGGAAAGAAATTGCATTTATGATATTTTTATGAAAATCAGAAATAAACCAAATCTAGGAACTCTGGGACTCTGATCAATGAATTATCATCTGAATCTAATCTTAAAGTTGCAGAAGAAATGAAAAAAATATTCACACACTAATAGCTATTTCTAGTCTCAAGTGACACCATTAGAATTAGCTAGATCTTTTTAGCTGTAAACAATTTTATTTATTTTTGTGTTTTTGGGAGACAGAAGTCTGCTCCTTCAGAAAGCTCAAGGGGATTGTTTACAAGGTTTTTCATCTTCTTGAGGTTTCCCCTTGGTCTGTGCTCCACTTCCAGCCAGCAATTACATCGCTGTTTTTATGGCCATGTATCCTCTGATCCTCATGGTCTTTCTCTTGTGATTATGATTGAGCCAAAAAGGTGATCCATGAGACCCTGTCAATCTCCCAATCTTTAGTGCAATCACATCATTAAATTTCTTTTTCTATTCAAGGTAACATGTTCACAGGTTCTGGGAATCAGGACATGGAATTTTTTGATGGGAGTATTATTCTCTACACAATGTCTCATTTGGCATATTTTATGAAACTGAACAACCTAAAATTTGGTAGTAATCTCATCATCTAATGTTCAATATTGTACCTCACAAGTGTTACATACTATCTACACTTTCTATATTGTTTATTTATTTATTTATTTATTTTTGCCCAAAATCATTACACGGAGCCTTGCTTAAATAATAGATAAACAAAAAATAATTTAATTCAAAGGTTTTGAATGAATGCAAGATCTTAGGCACATGCTCACATATTTTTCATACTCTCATTCAGTTGTGATGAATCCAACTCCATCAACCCAAGCAGATATACCTGCCAATCACAAATATTTAATGAAGCAAGATACGAAACTAGTTGGTCACCTCTGATCTCCTATCGATCAAGGGGAGATTATACCATTAATTCCCCTGATCTTTTAGGTTGTGCCTGGTGCCCAGGAGGTTCCATAGCATATCCTGTGTGAGTACTAACAGTAAACAATGTTTTGAGGGGTCTAGAGGAGATAGGAGATGTAAGATATAGTCATGAAGTGAAGCACTGTCTGTGCATACTCAGGAAATTTAGGGAGTACTTGACAAGGAATTCATAGAGGTCCTTGACACTATATCTGTAGTAAATCAATAGCTCTGACCCAAAACCATAATAAAGGAATGCCCTGTACAAGAAAGCATCACAAGTGTATCAATCTCAGGTGGGGCAAACATCAAAGTCTCTCAGGAACTTAATTATTACACAAGCCATCAAGTGTCTACAAATTCAGAAAAGTAGTGAATTCCCTTTTACAAATTTAAACCCAAATATTGACTAGAGGACCACATTATTTTTTAAGGAATCCATTTTGTTTTGAAGGACTATGAACATATATCTCAATACTTTCTTTAAGTCCAAGACTTTCTAGGTTTAATGTATTTTCCACTACATTAAAAACCCCCAAAATGTGATTTTAATTGACCTTTTTTCTTGCAGTTCAAAAAAGTTGAGGAATTTTAATGTCTCCAGTGAATATTTTTCTTGCCTTTTAAGATTGATTTGAAAAACTGATGCTATTTCCCTAGAAATCTTTATGCTTTCCCTCATGTAGTCTACAATGTGGTAAGCCATACCAGTCCTGAAATAATTCATAGGGAGGTATTTCTGGACAATGTAATAGGTAAAGGTGTTTTGGATCTGAACCTAAATGCACAGATAATAAAACTAAATCTGACAAATGGGACTACATCAAACTAAAAAGCTCTGTAGAACAAAGGAAGCAATATACAGAGCAATAAAACAACCTATAGGATAGGAGGAATGTTTTCAAGGTATTTCTCTGCAAGGGTTAATGTTCTGGATATATAAGAAACTCAACCAATAAAGAGCAGAAACATAAATAACCCAATGAAAAAAAGTTGGCCAAAGATCTGCATAGATAATTCTCAGCAGAAGACACACAAATGGCTAATAGATATATAGAAAGATGTTCAATGCCATTAATTATTAGAAAAATCAAAATAAAAATCATACTGAGATATAACCTCATCTTAGTGAGAATGGTTATTATCAAAAAGACAAACATAATTATCAACTGCTGGTGGACCTGTGGAGAAAGACCGTTCCCATATACTGCTGCTGGTAATGCAAATTAGTTGAGCCATTGTGGAGGACAGTGTGGAGACTCCTCACAAAATCAAAAAGAAACTCTCATGGGATCCAGAAATCCTATTACCTGTTATATACACAGGAGAAGAGAAACCCACATATTGAAAAGACACCTCTACCCTGCTGTTTACTAGAGCAGCAATCACAATAATCAGGATATGGAATCCACTGAAATGCCCCTCAGCAATTGAAGTGATAGAGAAAATGTAGTTACAATGAGTAAATTCTATTCAGCCATAACAAAGCTTGGCATCCTATGACTGGTGGCAGTATAGTCAGTCCTGGGACATTATGTTAAATGAAAGAAGTAAGGCACCAAAATTAAACACTGCATGCTGTCACTCATAAGAGAAGTCTAAAAATTTTGATTTCACAGAGGTTGCTTGTTAGGAGTGGTGACTGAATCATGATACTTGAGCTGTTTGGCTACAGGAACGATGCTTCTTCGGGGAACTTTCAGTTCCATGGTACCAATAAGACTGCCCAGTTGCTAAGGTGATGCCCAGCTTAAAATGAGGTTCCCTGCCTTCCATGGAATTATAAGTTCTTGACCTTAAGTTCAGATGCCAGCTTGAGAAAATTATGGGTGCAGGCTGATAATTATAATTGGGCTGCACAGAATTTTCTCCTTCACTCCAAGCGCTTTGTAGAAACTTTCCCACAATAAGTCATTTTAATGATAAACCTTTATAATAAACATGCTGAGCTGGCTTTTGCTCACTATTGCCTGCCAGGGTTTGTGAGCCACCCGACCCCAGCTTTTTCTCTCTTTGTGGTTCTGTTTATCTTTTCTTCATCCCCTCATTGTCCCTCATCAGGTTACCTGAATTAACAGCCATTCAAGTTGTGGGAGTTGTTGCCCCTACAGGGACTGGACACAGGGGAACTTCTTCAAGTTGTCAGATGGGTGGGATGCTCCTGAGGATGTGCATCAGGTAAAAAAGGTGAGGAGCAAGTTTATAGCTTGGTGTAAAACATGGGAAAGCTTGGATCCAAAGAAAGGGATGTTTCTATGTTGTTTTGCTTAAAATTTTGTTTAAATCAAAAAGGGTGCAGTTGTTGCAGTTTTTAGAATTTGTCACCAAAACTTGTCTCTGGTTCCCTGAAGAAGGAACAGTAAATGTGGAGATCTGAGAGAGAGACTTAGTAAACAACTGTATACTAAGTATGCATCTGAGGTCCTGACAAAATTCCTGGGGCTACTTTCACTTTGTGGTCATTAGTAGGAAATTGTCTCCATCCACCTCATGAAGGCACAAAACAGTTGGCATCTGACATGATTTCTGGACTTAAGAACACTGTTAAAACTGTAAACAGTTAACAAGAAGTTCTCTGCTGAAAGCACCTCATCCTCCCCACCAGAGCCCTTGCCTCTTGAGAGTAAACAGGAATTGGAGGGAAAATGGGAAAAATTGGAATTACAAGTACCCAGGTCAGCAATGTTGTCACTGTTACAACAGGTTCCCCAGAAAAGAAAAAAGAAAAGAAAAAAAAAAAAAACCATAAACTGCAGTACCACATCTGAAGAAAATAATTTTATTTATTTAGTAGATAATGAGTAGATAATAGTTTCAAAACTTTTAATCTTTGTTATTCAATATTGTGTTCTGGGAAATTTACAGATATCTCCATAACTTCTATTTTCTTTTAGAGCTATATTGTACTTTGAAAACTCTATTTTTAAAACTTCTGAGTCTTTTCCTATGTTCCAATTTCCATTAGTTTCATTTTATTATATTTTTAACTAATTTTATTGAGTTATTTCTTCATTTTTTTCTGCTTTGTTTTTTAACCCAGTAATTTCTTTTTTGTTTTTTGTATTTATTTTTTACTTTTAGGTGGACACAATATCTTTATTTTATTTTTTTTTCTGTGGTGCTGAGGACAGAACCCAGTGCTTTGCACATGCCAGGCAACTGCGCTACCACTTGAGCCACATCCCCAGCCCTTTTTTTCTTTTTCTTTATATATTGGGTTTTGCTCAGTTATGCATTAATCCTAAATAGAAGGTTAATTCTTACTATTGGAAAATTGTGAGCCACCACCATCATATCACAGCCACAGACTTTAGGACCATGACATTCCAGCTATGAGTCATGGATAGAGGTATTTTATTTATTTGTCTATCTATTTATTTATTTTTACTGAACATAAAGGCTTTAAAAAGAAATTTATAAATGGTTACTGTGACAATAAATCTGAAAATTTTTTAATGTAGAAATGGAACAAAAATGTTAAGAATGCAGAGTAGATTAGTAATTAAGGACATAGAAAACATTTGGGAGGGAAATGGGACATGGAGATTTGATAGAAAATTAGAGACAAGAATAAATTTTGATATGATTACCACCAGGATGAGGTCAAGAAACTGTCTGGGATAGAGTACAATGTATCATTGCATATTTTGGTCCTTGAGGTTTATTTTTCCATAGTATTACTTAAAATGTTTTTTTCAGAATGACCTTGAATTATTTAGCAAGAAATAAAAATAGAGATACCTTCTTCAATTTATTTGTCTCACTGGGAAATCTATCTTTTAATTTTCCACAATTATTTAAAAAAAATTATATATATATATATATATATATATATATATTAGATTCTATTTTCCCCTATTAAAGTATATTGTTTTAGCTTTGAAACCATGTATATGATAAATATGATATAGTAAATATGAAATGTTTATATGATAAAGTTAATAAGAAGGCTTAGAGTGGAAGAATAAGGTCTCATTTAACATGAAGGCCTAAGGTGTCCTGTAAAATGATATTTTTATCATAATTCTTTTTTCAGTATAAGATGCTATAAATATTCACAAATTCTAGTTGGATATATAGGAAGATATTGTCAGAAAATAGTTATTCTCTATCATAGTATTTCATATTTTATGCATAAATATGCATACCACTTTATTTTCTTTTTAAAAACATCAAAGTACAAAATGGAAAGTAGAAATTGTTTGCTTACAAATTTGGCTTTTTTTTAACTTGGTATGCCTACCTTTAAGTATCCTTCCAAGTGAAGGGCCATTTTCTGATTTCTTTGAGTATATTTATAAAATTAGATATTCATAATCGTGAATAATATAATATCAATATATTTGTATTTTCACTTTTAAATAAACACAATTTGAAAGCTGCTTTGGGTTTCTTTGTATATGAGTGAAATTTATCATTTGAGAGAAAGGCATGTATGGCAAGATGTGTGATTTCTGCTCAAGTGAACCAAAATGAAGCAGTAGAAATTAGTTAAATTCAAATTTCCAGTTAAAAATCAGATATGAAACAATAATTTTCAAGGCATTATATATCAAGCAAAGTACACTCACCACAAAAGGCAGAGGAATTCTTTATTTAAAAGAATGTTAAAACAGTTGAAATTCATATTCTGAAAACTCCCAATTCTATATAAACCTTATAGCATAAAATAATCTAAAAATAATCATTAGACTTAGATGTAAAATATAAAACTGTAAATCTTCTAGAAGAAACTACAAGATAAATCATTCTGGTATTGTGTTAAAGCAAAAATTTCATAAATATGAAGTCAAAAACACAGTTCTTAAAAATTGGACTTCATCATGAAATCATGAACTATAATTCATCAGACAATAGCTGAATGTTTCCAAAAAGAATACTAAGAAAATTAAAATGTAGTCCTACAAACCGAGTGAAAATATGTGTGATACAAATATGCTAAAGGACTTTTGCCTAGAATGTATAGAATACTCTCAAATCTCAGTTGGAAAATAAGTACACCTTGCTGAAAAAGATTTTAACAGAGTACCCTTCACCAGCACAAACGATAAAAGTAAGTGCAATGAAATAAACAGTAAAAACTAAGAAGAAGTAACAATTTGGTCCAAAATAAAATACATTGTGCCCATATATAAATGGCTAGAATAGTTATTGACTAAAATGAGTGTTTGCAAATTTATGAAACAACTAGAATTCACACACTGCTAAACAAATATAAAATTATGAGAGCACTGGGAAAAATTGCTGTTTATCTGCCAGATGCAGTGGTGCACATCTGTAATCCCAGCGACTCTGGAGGCCGAGGCAGGAGGATGGCAAGTTCAAAGCCAGACTCAGCAACTTAGCAAGGCCTTCAGCAACCCAGTGAGAGCCTGTCTCTAAATAAAATATAAAAATGTCGGGAGAAGTGGCTCAGTGGTTAAGCAACCCTGGGTTCAATCCCTAGTACCAAAAAAAAAAAAAAAAAGAATAATTGCTGTTTTCTTAAATCACCATTTTATTTCATATATCACCATTTTACCTTTAAACATGTAACCAAGAGAAACAGAAACGACACACAGGTTTATAAGCATTTTGGACACTAGCCAAAGCTACAAGCAACCAAATATCCATGTACCGGTGAATGGATAAATAAATATGCAGGTTTTCATTAAATGGATTATGATTCAGTAATGAGCTAACTTCCAAATGACAATGCAATTTGAAAAAAATACAAAAGTAGCAATATTGTTTTATTACATTAATAGATAATTCTAAAATATAATCTAATATGCTAGAAAATAGGTCATCCATTACCTGAATATGAGAGTATGGTTAGTGGAGTGAGGTGAAAGTTCCAACTGTACCAAGAAGAAACTGGAGAATGTTAAGATTCTAGACCTGGTGATGATTCACATGTGAAGACATATGTTGAATTTTTTAAAGTGCATGTTTTATATGTCTACAATGTATCCAGGTAAGAAACAGTTCAAATAGACATTTAAAACACTGTTCTAACACTTTATTTTCAGTATGCTAGTCACTATCTGCATGTGATTATTAAAGTTCATATTTTATTTATGCATATTTAAATATAATTAAAAATTCAGTTCCTTGTGAGCATTAGGTAGGTGCTCTATATCCACGCCTATAAGATGAGTGCCATACTGGACATCACATTCATCAACTATTTTTATCATTTCTAAAAGTTCTATTTGGCAGTACTATCCTACAAGATTTTAGGCTCACAGACAGATATCCTTGTATTGTTCCAACAGAAGTCACAATTTTAAAGGATTTACATGTAACTTGAAATCCATCAAATGCTTTAGCTTGAAAATTATTCATTGAAATAAGAAAAATAGAGCTGGGATTGTAGCTCAGTAGTAGAGTGCTTGTCTAGGATGTCTGAGGCACTGGGTTTGATTCAAAGCACTACATATGAATAAATAAAACAGAGGTTCATCAACAACTAAAATAAATAAATAAATAATGAATAATAAAAATATAAAACAGCTTTTAAAATGTCCAAAGTCCAAGTTTTTGTTAGAAAGAAAAAGATTCTAATTCTCCATAGATTGCTTTATTCATAAAAGCTTAGAATTAAAATAGATAGTATTAAAATTAAATAATGTATTATTCAGGACTCAGAGGAAAAGCAGTAGCTATGAATTCAAGTTCTATTTCTTAATCAAAAAGTGCTTTAAATTTGAAGTTCTTGGTAACATCTGAAGGTCATGAATATATAGAAGTGACCACATACTTTACTTTGCTGTAATATATATATATATATATATATATATATATATATATATATATATATATATGAGCACACACACACACACACACACACACACACTCAGGACTTTGTAGTACCCAGGTCCAAATTTTTGGAAGCTCATGGAAGCAATCTCAGCCTGCAGAACTTGATTGACAAGGTTTTGGCTTAGTATCAATCAGTAGGAAGTTCTGACCAATAATTTTACTTTAGATAACTAAAGTTAGGAATCCTCAGAAGATCCATTAAACCTCTCAATACTTCATGTCTTCCCATACATCTAATGGCCTCTGCTTCATTTCTAATTTTCAAATCTTGCACAAATTTTCTGTAATGGAAAGGTCCACCTGGAGTCATAGAGAATAAAATAGCATAGACTGGGTGGCTTATGGTAGCACATATGTTCATCTTTTAGTAATTTATTCTAGTGTAAACTTACATTTTCTGTTCTATATGCATGTTAATACAAATGATTAAAATTACATAATGTATAGAAAAAATATTCAGAGATGTCTTTTTTTTCTCCACATTATACTCAGTTTCCACATTTTAAATATATAGTGCAGCTATTTTATTGATTAGGAGATAGCAGAGTAATTCTATTGATGAGTTTTAAGAGTATTTGTTTAGTCAATAAATGATTGTGAGAAGTATAGAGAGATTACTGCAGTGAGACCATACAAACTTTTTTATTATTTGAAAGCTCTGACAATTTGTTTTTGGAGCAAAATTCATTCACTTGCCTCTTTCTCTCAACCTTATAAATTTTCATTAAAAAAAATAAGAAATATTTTTAGTGGGCTGTGGTGACCTACACCTGTAATACCAGTGATTCAGGAGGCATGAGGATCACAAATTTGAGGCCAAACTTGGTAATTTAGCAAGTCTCTGTCTCAAAATAAAAATTAAAAAAGGGATAAGGGATGTAACTGAATGTTAAATCACCCCTAAGTTCAACCCCCCAAAATACATACAAATATTCACATACACACACAAATAGGTGAATCCAGAATTTTGATAACTTATATTTTCTTTTTGTTGTAATACTGTAGTTTTCTAAAAATGATAGTGGTTTAATCAATTTGTAAAGACATTCTTTTTCCTGAAAAGCAACTGGTTTTAGTTACTAATGTTGGTTCTCAAAGAAAAGATGTGTTGGGATGACTAAAAAAATTATGTTTAAACCTCAAAACATTCACTAAAGGAATTAAGAATTGAATAAAATTTGGCAAAGGTTTACTACTTAGCATGAGAAAGTTCCACTAAAGATTCTACAGGGGGAAAAATTTCATGAAGTTGTTTCAGCATAAAATATTCTGAATTAATGATTCATTGTTAAAAATAATTTATCTGCCAGGCACAGTAGTACATGCCTATAATCACAGTTGTTTAGGAGGCTGAGGCAGAAGGATTGCAATTGCAAAGCCAGCCTTAAAAACTTAGCAAGGCCCTAAGCAGCTCAGCAAGACTCCCTCTAAATAAAATATAAAAAAGGGCTTTGGATGTGGCTTAATGATAAAATGCCCCTGGGTTCAATCCCTGGTATCAAAATAATAATAATAATTTATGTATAACAATATGTGCCACATCAAATGTGTTAGATGTCTTCTTTTTGCTATTCCACATCTCATTTCTTCATCTCTTACTCTTGTTTTCTGTTCCAAGAGGTTGATCTAAATAAACTATCTCAGTGATTATTTTTGCCTTCTTGATTTCAGTTTTCTCTGGTAAGGGAAAAGAGAAGGTTGTGGTCACCACATTCATTCCTTCACTTTTCTACATGAAATTATTCCTGCGTTGGCATTGTCCCATGACCAAAATCCATTCTTCTCTCAATGGTGTTTCCACACAACCCTCCTTTAGGATGTCCACATTCTTTCCTGGATGTTAGTGACAGCTCTGCTCCCATATTTCTACTCTATTCCCATCAAGTCCCTAAAATAGGTTGCAATTTTGGTTGATTTTGTAACACTTGATTCCTACAAGCACCTATGCTGCTTCTTTTTTAAAACATTTTTAATATGATTTTATAGCAGGTATATATTTGTACTAAGATGAGCAGGAAGGATAGAATGTCCTTGTTTGTCCCTACTACAACCCTATACAACTTCCACCAGCATCAATCTCCCACAATACAACAGAGTAGCATGATGTATGAGCCAATAATGACACATAGACTACTATCACCCAAAGTCCATAGTTTACACTAGACTTCACTCTCGTTCTACTTTCTTTGGGATTGGAAGAGTTATATCATGGACCCACCATTCTAGCATTTTACAGAATAGGTATGCTCCTCTATATTTCCTTGTGACTTTTCTTTTTCAATATGACATTTCATCTTTCATTATAAAGAAGAGCAATATATATTCAGTTTTCCTGGAAAATGAATTGCCCTAATGCAAAAGAAGTGATAATGGCCCAACTGAGTTTCATTCCAAAAGCCTTGCATGTATCTACTATCTGTTTTAGACCTGATCAGCTACCCAGAGAATATTCTTGTTCTTTCACTAACGAAAGAGAGATTATTCTGAGCATAGTTACACCCTGCTAAGGGATTCTAGGCTGGCTAGCCACATTCTTTGTTCTGAGAAGTGACCATAGAAGATAAGTGAAGAGTAGTCAAAACCAAAAGAACCACCCAGCTGATTCTAAATAGTAGAATTTTAAGCAATAATAATGGTTACTGGTATAAGCCATCGACTCTTGGAGTTTTGCACTGAAGCCTAACTGATACTGTCTCCTACACACAAACTTTTGTGAACAGACTCTATGTAATTAAGGTCTCATTAAATAACACCGGTTCCTTCTTGTTCCCTTATTAATGGTACTGTTGATTGGTAAAATACCTAGGATATATTATAGAAAGTGCAAAGGGCACCATATCCCTCAACACTGTGTATCTCTCTTGACCTAGATTAATCACTTCCTATAAAATTCTGTCATTGGTGACATGAAGGTTCAAGTTCCACTGTCTCTCTACTTACTTTTATGGATAGATGGTAAATTGAAATACTTTGATCTATTTCATGTTCATTTCTTAATATTCTCATTTTATACATCAGACCAGTTTAAGTTAGTTTTCTGAGTTTCTTCACATTTTAGTATATTAAAACATTTACTTTCTAGAAAGGTCCTAAGGCTTTCTATCATATAGGACACCAGAAAAATTTCCAATTATCTTCCCCATTAGACCACATCCTTCTCATTTTTCTATATTTGTAATAAAATACAGAAGCACCTAGCATACATTTATAGTGCATCATAAATCAATAGCATTTAATGTTATCTTTTTAAAAGGCAACAACTAAATGATCCAATTTAATCCTATGTGTTCAGCATGAATACAAAGAATAATGACTTACTCTATTATCTACATAAAGAGTGTAAAATTCAAAACATAAGTAGTGGGAGAATGCACATGTAAGTTATGTATTCTTAACTAAATTTATCTACTATTATAACTATGTTAATAATTGAAGGAGAGTGGTTTGAAAGAATAAAATCTTTATCTGTTATTTAATTTCAAGGATTCTCTTTATTGGATAACTTCTGTCTTAAAAATTCAATTGAAATCTTTTCCATAAAATACAATTTGGTTACTCAATGATAGGAATCACACTGAGAGAAACTGCAAGATACTTATTCAAGACCTGACTCATCAGGATTTATATATGCAAAGATTTTATTGACCTCAAAGTCAATGAAACTTCAGGCAGAAATTTTGCCTGAGCAAACACAGCTGAATCAGGACCCAAATGAATTAATTGAGTGCCTATCTGTAATATAGATTGGCAATCTTCCAAAATGAATATGCAAGTTGAAGGGAGTTTGATTTCTAAGTGCAAAGCTGAATTGCTTGCTATTTCCCTTTAGCAATCTAAGGGGAAATATATATCCATTGTTATAGGATGCAGAAATTCTCTAGCATAGAATAACTTTATCAAATGATTAAATTAAACCTAATATTTCAATTTTAGCTTAAGGTTTGACATGCAGATACCAGTGCAGGGTTTGGTATCGGAAGTTTAGGAACCAACCTATAGTTCTAAAAATAAAGAATGGGGAAATAATGAAATAAGGGCATATTATAAGAGCAACTAAAGTAAAAGGCTGAGGACAAGTGAAGGGTACAAAATGTGTGAAATTATTTAAATTGGAACACAAGGTGCTTTTAGATCACTGGTGTATGTTAGTTAATGAGAACTAACATTTATTGAGAAATAAAATGAGCCATACATCTTCTAAGGGCTTTATTTGCATTGAGTCATTTAATGCTCATTGACCTTATGAAATAGGAAGAATTAATATTCCCAACTGACAAATTAAAGAACTATAGGAAGAGAAATTAAGAAACTCACTAAAGGTCCTATGAACAGTTTCAGAGTCACAATTCAAATTCGGAGCATATGAATACCAAGCTTATAATCTTTATGAGTACATAATATTTTCTGTAAAGCATATGTCCTTTTATGACATTGATGACTTAGGAACATACCAATGAGTAGACTAAATTTATAACAATATTTGGAGCATTTAAACTTATTTTGCAAATCCAATATCACTAAGAAATAAATGGTCTATCCAGGGCAGAATAAAATAACATGTTTGAAACCATCACTCTCTGCTAGAGAAGTCAAGAAGAAAACAATTACCTGGAGAAAAACCATAAGTAAATATTATAATGATTTGGAACAGATCTGTTAGTGAATATGCTAAAGGCATTTTAATAGTGTAAAGGGGGTCTTCATAAAATTTTGTCAGAATATAGATGAAATCTCTATATTTTAATTAATCATGACATTTGTTAGTTTATGGAGTTGGCCATCTAGAAAATACAAGGAGGGATGTCTTATAAATTAAAATGACTTTAAGTATGACTTAAACCTTCAAAGCTTAGATATTCTTGTATTGAAAAGGCTACCTTTGTGTTCCATGTCTCCACAAATATCACTGTTATTATGAAACCAACATATTTCCTTTTGCTTTGTAAACTTTTATATCCAGTAAAATAAAATATTGTGTGGTATAAAATGTTGACTAATCCCATTAATAATCAACTCCCATTACATCCCAGTCTTGACTGATATATCATGGAACAATCACCTTAAATTCTTAGCAGTTTCTTCACTTTTTAAGTTCCACATTCTAAGCAATCTGAACATACAATAGTGTTTTTGTTTTTATTTTATTTTATTTTTTGGTTGTTGTTGTTTTCAGGTTTTATATATAATCTTTTGACTTACAACTATAGAAGAAAAATATTTTGCTTCTTTACTTAGACCTTTTACCCTCATCACAGACATCAGATAGATTTCATCCTAAATTATGAGTAAATTGTAACTATCAACTGGGTTGCTTATTTTGTTGTAATATGCAAGTATTACAGATGATTCAGGTAGTGTTCCATTATTTCAATTGTCTCAAAAATTTTGTGTTTATTGGTGCTAGAAATTACATTGGTTTTAGTTGTTCCTATTTAATGATCATGAATGCATTCTCTGAAGTATTATTTAAATATATTCAGATAAATTAAGGACTCTATATCAATTTCATTTTCTTCTTGGAAAATATCTGCTAGAATCCAGCAACAATTCTCTCTGGGCTCCAGACCTTCCTGTCCAGGTCTGGCCTTTAGAGTGGCCTCTATCCATCCACCTGGGAATAACCTCACTTGTTTTGCTAAGCCACATCCTTTAGGAATTTCCTTAGAAAAGAGATAAAGGTAACATTTTTTGAGATCCTGAATATTTAAAATATTTTCACTTTAATCTTAAATGCTTTATCAGTGACTTTTTTTCCTCTTACTTGTTTCCTTAGAATAACTAATCATCTTTTTGGACATATTTCACTCTTCCTCTTTGCTTATATATTCTGGCATTTTGAAAACATTTTTGAGATATTTACTTAAATTCTTCAACCCATAATATTGTAATTTTGAAAAAATGTTACCATTTATAATTTGCTGCTAAAGATATAGTTTCTACAACTTTCACAGCATAATTAATTTTCTGTTAAAATAATAATACTAATTTTTCTGAAGATATTTTTCAAATAAGTTAGAAAAAAAAATCCCTTCTCAGTCAGTTTGGCCATTATAATAAACTACCATAGACAAGGCCATTTATAAACATCAGAAATTTACCTCTATAGTTCTGGAAGATGAGAAGTCTGAGACTGGAGCACTTGCATATTCAGTGTCCGGAGAGGTCTGGCATCCTGGTTCACAGATACCCATCATTTGGGAGTGTTCTCACTTGGTGGAAAGGGGGAAAGACTGCTTTGAAGTCTCTCTTATAAAGACATTTATAAGACATTTATTTATATTGTTTGTTTGTTTGTTTATTAATTTATTTATTGTCCTGGGGGTTGAAGCCAGGGTATTTTACTACTGAGCTAAATCTCTACCTCCCCAACCCCATCCCAAGCTCTTTTTTGAAGTAGGGTCTGGCTAAGGAACTGAAAGTATTGCCAATTTGCCTAGGCCAGCTTTGACCTTGCAAACATCCTGCTTCAAACTTCTTGACCTATAGTTGCTTTAAGTGATTCATTGGAATACATTCTCAAAATGCATTTCATTTGAAAATTATATTTTTCTCATGTGGCTTTGTGTTAGCCATTCCAAACATTACTCACTTAAAAAGACAATATTTTTTTAATATTTTGATTATAAAAATCTTTTCTTACAAACATACTTCTTTTTGTCCTTCTATGTAATCATTTGATTCATGAAAAATAATTGAATGTAGAATATATGTGTATATAACTGTGAGTGTATGTGTGTGTGTGTGTATAAAGAGAGAGAGAGAGAGAGAAACATTCTTGGTTATAAACACCAGGCCCTGCTATGTATCTGAATATATGATGATTTTAAAACTAAAGTTTTATTTTCACATAGAAAAAATTTATCACAAGAAAATGTAAATTTAAATACAGGAAGGAGCAAAACATTATACTTTATATTGCAGAAAATAATTGAAAATATCACATGCAAACAGTAGAAACAAGGAATTTTTTCTTTCAACTGTAAAACCTATTAATTTTGTTCATATTTTAACAATAAAAGAGGATAGGAAAAAATTAAAATGGTAGAAGAGTACATTGAAATTTTGCTGACTCAGCTGTCTGATGAGTTGTCCAGGTCTGGGTAAAATGGATGCTCATCAGGTAGAAAAGACAGTTGCTATAAATCAAATCCTGTCAGGATTAGGCCTTGGATGTCAGATCATGTTTATCAGACATGGTTACAGACCAAACCCTGTGTTGCAGGTTAATACAAAAATTCAGTGAAATATCATACACACAGGAGGAACTTAAAAATGAACAACAAGCTACAACTGAAAAATCTTCAGATTTTATTTGATAGCAAAATGCAAGCCTTTGGTCCACTCTCAGACCTTTTTTATCTTCAGTGTTTTCTAGCTTCTTCTAAGCAACTGTGTTTTTTTCTTTTTCTTTTCTCCTAATTTGTTCTTCTCTTGGATTCTACACTTTGTTTATCATTGTAGATGTTCTATGTGGAAAATATTTACATATCATATATGATTATGCATATGTATTATGTGTATAAAGATGCACATACATATCGAATAATGGAAATATGTCTAATTATATATGTATTTTAGGGATATACATACATACTCATGCAATATCATTTAAAATGTAACAAAAAATCAAAGTCTAAGAATAAAACAATTGCAAAATGTGTAAGATCTTTACATGGATCTAGAACATAATCCTGATCTTACACACACAGAGATACATACACACATACACACATATAAGCATAATATTTGCCGTACTTATATTATTGCCTTAGATGTATATAAATGATATATTAATCAAGAGAGTGCAATTTTTGGTTCATTATAGTTGTACATAATAGTTGGGTCCATTTTGACATAATTGTACACACATTGAATTTAATTGACCCCCATTTCAGTCCATGGTACTCTTCCTTTCCCTCCCCCTCCTTCCTCTGCCTATTCTCCTTCTTCTACTCTGCTGCTCTATTTCTTCGCTCTCAGTTATATATTTTTAATCATTACTTTGTAGATTTACATGAAGATCTAATTCACTGTGGTATATTTATACACACATATAGCATAATTTTGTCAAGTTCATTCTGTATTTTCTCCTTTTCCCAATTCCTCCTCTTTCCTCAATCTCCTTCTACTCAATTGATCTTCCTTCTTTATTTTGCTCTAGCTTCTGCATATGAGAGAGAACATTCAACACTTGATTTTCTGAGTCTCCCTTATTTCACTTAGTTTGATGCTCTCCAGTTCCATCCATTTAACATCAAATGTCATAATTTCATTCTTCTTTATGACTGAATAAAACTCCAGTGTGTGAGTGTGTGTGTGGGGGGGGGGAGACATTTTCTTAATCAATTAATCTATTGACAGGCACCTGAGCCTGTTCTATATCTTGGCTATTGTGAGTTGCAGTCCTGTAAACACTTGTGTGGCTATATCACCATAGTATGTTGATTTTAGTTGTTTTTGTTGTTGTTGTTTGCGAATAAATACCAAAGTGGAGTAGTTGGAGCAATTATCTGGTAGTTCTATTTCTATTGTTTTGAGGAGTCTCCATACTATTTTTCTGGAGCAGTTGCACTAATGTGTGAATGTACCATTTACCCTACATTCCTGTCAGCATTTATTATTCTTTATATTTTTGATAATTTACATTTTGACTAGAATGAAATGAGTCTCTGTATAGTTTTGATTTGCATTTCCCTGATTGCCAGAGATGTCGAACATTTTTTTCATGTATTTGTTGGTCATTTGTATTTCTTCTTCTGAGAAATGTCTTTTTTAGTTATTTTGCCCATTTACTAGTTGAGTTATATGTGCATTTTTGGTGTTAAACTTTTTGAGTTCTTCATATATTCTGGATATTAATCCATTGACAGAGGAACAGATGTCAAAGATTTCTCCCATTGTGTAGCTTTCTCTTCATGCTCTTTAACATTACCTTTGCTGCACAGAAGCTTTTTATTTTTATGTCATCCCACTTTTTCATTCTTTGTTTTATTTCTTCTACTTTCAGAACCTTGTTAAGGAAGTTGGTGTCTATGCTCACATGTTTTAATTTATGTTTTCTTCTAGCAATTGCAAGTTTTCATTCCTAATTCATAAGTCTTTGATTGACTTTGATTTGACTTTTCTGCAAGGTGAGATATAGGGTTCTAGTTTCATATTTCTACAGATAGATATCCAGTTTCCCAGAACCTTTTGTTAAAAAATGTTGTCTTTTCTCCAACATATTTTTGACACATTTGTCAAGTACCAGATTACTGTCACTGTATGAGTTTGTGTCAGTGACTTCTCTTCTGTTCCATTTGCATTGATATCTATTTTGATGCCAAAATTATATTTTTTTTCATTTTTTATGCTATGATTACTGTAAGTCTCTGATATATTTGAGATCAGTTATCATAGAGTATTTGAGATCCAGCTTTCTTGTTCTGGTTCAAGATTTCTTTAACTATTCTTGTTTTTTTTTTCATTCTTCCAAATGGATTTTAGGACTGTTTTTTCTAGTTGTGTGAAGAATGTCATTAGTAATTTGATGGTGATTGCTTTAAATACATATAACAATTTTGATAGTATGGACATTTTGACATTATTAATTCTGCCTACCCAAGAACTTGGGAGGTCTTTCCATCTTCTAAGCTCATCCTCAATTTTTTCATTCAGTGTTCTATAGTTCTCATTTTAAAGATCTTTCACCTCCTTCATCAGTATTTTTTGAGATTACTGTGAAGAGAATTTATTTCTCAGGAGAACTTCTATTGGAGTATAGGAAGGCTGTTGATTTTGTTTTATTATTGCTCTTGTATCATGATACTTTGGTGAATGTATTTATCAACTCTAGAAGTTTTGTGGAGAAGTTTTCTCAGTCTTCTAGCTATAGAATCATGTACTCATTAAAACAGAGATAATTTGGTGTCTTCAATTCTTGTTCATGTCAGAAAGTATAATATTAATAAAAGATCAAATATATAAGTGGAAGAAAACTGTCTAGCAACATAACTGTTTATATATCCTCAATTGAATTCACAAGACCATTTAATGATGGAGTGAAAGATTGGTTTTTTTTTTTTTTTTTTTTTTTTTAATGATGCTGGGAACAGTGGCATAAGCATAAGTAAGAAAAAGTCAATCTTGACCTCTACTTAACTAAATGAAAATATTAATTCAAGATTATAGACATAAAATGATAAATTAGAACCATAAAACTTCTACAAGAAAAACTCCCTTCATAACTTGGAGTTGAATGTCCTTTTCTTAAACATAGAGCAATTTAATCATAAAATAATGTTAATTTAATCTGATCAAAGTGAAAGGTAACTGCTTGTAAAAAGCATCATAAAGTAACCAAATGCAAATCACGAACAATGAAAAGATCACTTACAATTCTTATATCCCTGTTATGGTTTATAAATGAGATGTCCTCCAATATCTCATGTGTTACACAATGCAAGAAAGTTCAGAGGTTAAATGTTTGGGTTCTGAGACCATAAAGGTAATCAGTGCATTAATCCAATTGAATGGATTAACTGTCTGATAACCGGGTAGATTGTGACTGGAGGAAGTAAGTCACTGGGGGATTTCCTTTGGGGTTTATATTTTGTTTGAGGGGTTTGAGGGGTTTATATTTTGTTTGAGGTTTGAGGGGTCTCTCCCCTAGATTACAGAGACCCCTCAACAATGGCTGCGGCGTGACCTCCCACCAACACCCAGGTTTCAGGGGTCTCTCTCCTTGAAGGAGGACTCCCCTGGACCCTGGGTGTGGCTGTACAGCATCTCCCCCCAGCATCCAGGTGTGAAGATCTTGCAATTAGAGGGTGGAGTCGCCTCGACGCTGTGTGCGATGGTACATGATTTTCCCTCAAGTTCATGGGGTCTCGCCCCTAGAGGGGGTGTCCTCTGGACCCTGTATGCGGCTGTACATGATCCCCCCCCTGCATCCGGGTTCGAAGGTCTCCCCCATAAAGGGGGGAGTCCACTCGACCCTGTGTGCGGCAGTACTTGATCTTTACCCGGGTTCCAGGTGTCTCGCCCCTAGAGGGGGGAGTTCTCTGGACCCAAGTTGCAGCCGTAACTGATCTCCCCGGCACCGTGTTTGTCTACCCTTAAATGTGGGAGTTCCCTGGACCATGGTGTGGCAGTACCTGATCTTCCCCCTTCACCCGGGTTGGAGAAGTCTCCTCACTAGAGGACAGAATCCTCTGGACCATGGTTGTGGCCGTACCATACCTGATCTCTCTCTGGCACCGAGGTTCGAGGTGTTTCACCACTAGAGGGGGGAGATCCCTGGACCCTGCATGCGGCTGTACCTGATCACCCTCCGGTACCTGGTTTGAGAGGTTTTGCCCCTAAAGTGGGGAGTCCCCTGGACACTGGGTCAGCCGTATCTAATCTACCCCCGGCATCCATGTTAGAGGAGATTCGCCCATAGAAGGGGGGCATACCTGGACCCTGGGTGCTGCCTGCTGTACCTGATCTCCATCTGGCATCTGTTTTGAAGGGTCTCTAACCAAGAGGGTGGAGTCCCCGGGAACCCGGGTGTGGCTGTAACTGATCTCCCCCGGCTCCCGGGTTCGAGTGGTCTCGCCCATAAATTGAGGAGTCTCCTCGACCCTGCCTGCGGAGGGAGCTCCCCTCCGACATGCGTGTTCGAGGGGTCTCTGCCATGGAGGGGGGAGATCCTTGGACGCTGGTGCAGCATTAAGTGATCTTCCCCGGCACCGGGGTTCTAGGGTTCTCACCCCTAGAGGGGGCTCTCCCTGGTCCCTGTGTTCTGCCGTACCTGATGTACTTCTGGCACACGGTTTTGAGGGGTCTCATCCCTAGAGGGGGGAGTCCCCTGGACCCTGGGTGGGGCCCTAACTGATCCCTTCCTCAGCAACCATGTTTGATCACTGGGTGCGGCCATACCTCATCTCCCCCTTCACCTTGGTAGGAGGTGTCTGGCTCCTAAATAGCCGGACCCCTGGACACTGGGTGCGGTCGTACCTAATCTCACACCAACTCCCGGGTTTGAGGGGTCTCTTCCCTAGTGGGTGGAGTCCCCCTCTTTCCTGGGTGCAGCCATAACGTACATGATCTTCCTCCGGCATCGGGGTTTGAGGGGTATCTCCCCTATAAGGGGAGTCTCCTCCACCCTGTGTGCGGTGGTACTTGATCTCCCTCCGGGTTCGAGGGGTCTCACTTAGATGGGGGAATTCCTGGACCCTGGGTCCAGGCGTATCTGATCTGCCCCTGGCACCCGGGTTCGAGGGGTCTGGACACTAAATAGGGGGAACGTTGGTCACTGGGTGCTGCTGTACCTGAAATTCCCCTGGCATCTGGTTATAGGCGTCTCGCCCCCAGAGGGCGGTGTCCCCTGGTCTCTGGGTGCGGCCTTACCTGATATTCCCCATCACCCAGGTTCCAGGGGTCTCCTGCATAGAGGGGCGCATCCCCTGTTCTCTGGGTGCAGTTGTAAACATGATCTCCCCCCTGCACGGGGTTTGCGGTGTCTCTCCCCTAGTGGGGGGTGTCCCTGGACCCTGGGTGCTTCCGTACCTGATCTCCCCCCTGCATCTGGTTCGGGTGGTCTCTACCCTTGAGGGGGGAGTCCCCTGGACACTGAGTGCAGCCGTACCTGATCTCCCCCCGGGACCCAGGTACGAGGGTTCTCATCCCTAGCGTATAGAGTCCCCTCGACAATGGCTGCAGCGGGAGCTTTCCCAGACACCCGGGTTCGAAGGGTCTCTCCCCTGGGGGGGGGGGGGGGGGGGGGAGTCAACTCAACCATGTGTGCGGTGGTATTTAATTTTCCCTCAGGTTCGTGTGTCTCGCCCCTAGAGGGGGGAGTACTCTGGACCCAGGTGGCGGCCCTATCCAATCTACCCCAAGCACCATGTTAGACGGTCTCACCCCTAGATTGGCGAGTTCCCTGGACCATGGGTGTGGCAATACTTGATATCCCCATTCACCTGGGAGCGAGAGGTCTTGTCCCTAAAAGATGGAGTCCCCTGGACCATGGTTGCTGCTGTGCCACACCTGATCTCCCTCCGGCTCCCAGGTTCAAGGGGTTTCACCCCTAGAGGGGAGAGTTCCCTGGACCCTGGGTTCGTCAGTACCTGATCTCCCCCAGGGCACCTGGTTTGAGTTTTTTCGCCATAAAGTGGGGAGTCACCTGTACCCTGCGTGCGGACGTATCTGATCTACCCCGGCATCCTTGTTATAGGAGACTCCCCATACAGGGAAGATTTCCTGGACCTTGGGTGCTGCCTTACATGTACTCTTCCCGGCATCTGTTTCGAGAGGTCTCTACCCTACAGGGGAGAGGCCCCTTTACCCTGGGTGCTGCCGTAAGTAATCTTCCCCGGCTCCCGGGTTTGAGGGGTCTCGCCCCAAGGGTTGGTAGTCCACCCGACCCTGGATGTGGCGGGAGCTCCCCCTACACACAGGTTCCATGGGTCTCTCCCCCAGAGGGGGCAGTCCCCTGGATCATGAGTGCAGCGTACCTGATCTTCCCCAAGCACCGTGTTTGAGCATTCTCGCTCCGAGAGGGGAAAGTCCCCTGGACGCTGGGTGGAGGCATACCTGATCACCCCCGCATCTGTTTCCAAGAGTCTTGCCCCTAGGGGGTGCGTCCCTGGACGCTAGGTGCTGCCATACCTGAAATTCCCCCGGCATCTGGTTTAGAGGCATCTCGCCCCTAGAAGGGGTGGTCCCCTGGTCCCTGGGTGCGCCCGTACCTGATCTGCCCTGGAACCCGGGTTCCAGAGGCCTCACCGCTAGAGGGGTGATTCCCGTCGTCCTTGTGTGCTGTGGAACCTAATCTCCTCCCGGGTTCGAGGGGTGTCGAATCTAGATGGAGGCGTCCCCTGAACCTGGGTGAGGCAGTACATGATCTTCCCCAGCACACGGGTTTCAAAGGTGGTCTCCCTAGAGGGTGCATCCCCTGGTCCCTGGGTGCTTCTCGACCGGATCTCCCCCCTGCATCTGGTTCGAGTCGCCTCCACCCTAGATGTGGGAGTCCCCTCTACACTGGGTGCAGCCGTACCTGTTCTCCCCCTAGATTAGAGAGACCCCTCAACAATGGCTGCAGCGCGACCTTCCCCCAACACCCAGGTGTGAGGGGTCTCCCCTTGAAGGAGGACTTCCCTGGACCCTGGGTGTGGCTGTACCGGATCTCCCCCCAGCATCCAGGTTCGAAGTTCTGGCAACTAGAGGGGGGAGTCGCCTCGACGCTGTGTGCGGTGGTACATGATTTTCCCTCAGGTTTGTGGGGTCTCCCCTTAGAGGGAGGAGTCCTCTGGACCCTGTGTGCGGCTGTACATGATCTCCCTCCTGAATCCGGGTTCGAATGTCTCCCCCGTAGAGTGTGTAGTCCCCTCGACCCTGTGTGTGGCAGTACTTGATCTTTACCCGGGTTCCAGGTGTCTCGCCCCTAGAGGGGGGAGTTCCCTGGACCCAGGTTGTGGCCGTACCTGATCTCCCCCAGCACAGTGTTTGACGGTCTAGCCCCTAAATGTGGGAGTTCCCTGGACCATGGGTGCAGCAGTACCTGACCTTCCCCCATCACCCGGGTTGGAGAAGTCTCGTCACGAGAGGACAGAATCCTCTGGACCATGGTTGTGGCCATACCCTACCTGATCTCCCTCTGGCACGGAGGTTCCAGGTGTTTCACCAAGAGGGGGCAGTCCCCGGGAACCCGGGTGTGGCCGTAACTGATCTCCCCCGGCTTCCGGGTTCGAGTGGTCTCGCCCATAAATTGGGGAGTCTCCTCGACCCTGCCTGCCATGAGAGCTCCCCCCGACATGTGTGTTCGAGGGTTCTCTGTGATGGATATCAGGTACAGCTACACACAGGTTCCAGGGGACTCCCCGCTCTAGGTGAGAGACCACTCGGACTCCTGTATCGGTCGGAACTCCCGCCGCAGCCAGTGTTGAGGGGACTCCCCACCCAAGGGGCAAGACCCCTGGAACACGGGAGCCGGGGGATTTCAGTTACGGACACACCCAGAGTCCAGGGGACTCCCCCTTCTAGGTTAGAAACCCCTGAAATAGCTACTGGAGGGAGATCAGGTACAGCAAAACCCAGAGTCCAGGGATGCCCTCCTCTATGGGTGAGTCTCCTCAAACCCGGATTCTGGGGGGTAGATAAGATACGGCCACACCCAGGGTCCAGGGCACTCCCCACTTTAGGGGCAAAACCTCTCGAACCAGGTGCTGGGGGGAAATCAGGTACTGCTGCATCCCGGGTTCAGGGGAAGCCCCTCACTAGGGACGAGACCCCTTGAACCCGGGTGCTGGGGGGAGATCAGGTATGGCCGCACCCAGGGTCCATGGGACGGCCCCCTGAGGGGCTAGACCTCTCAATACCGGGTGCTAGGGGGACATCAGGTAGGGTTGCGAACAGAGACCAGGGGACGCCCACTCAAAGGGTGAGAACCCTGGAATCTGGGTGTCGGGGGAGATCAGGTACGGCCTCACCCAGTGCCCAGGTGTCCCCCTCTTTGTGGGCGAAACCCCTTGAACATGGGGCTGGTGAGAGAACAGTTACGGCTGCACCCAGGTTCCAGGGGACTCCCACCTCTAGGGGCGAGACCTCTTGAACCCGTGTTGAGATTAAGTACCACTGCACACAAGGTCGAGGGGACTTCCCCATCTAAGGGAGAGACCCCTCAAACCCGGGTGGTGGGGTGAAATCAGGTTCGGCAGGATCCAGGAGACTCCCCCCTCCAGGGACGAGATCACTTGTACCCAGGTGTAGGGGGAGATAAGGTATGGACACACCCAGGTTTAAGGAATCTCCCCCATCTAAGGGCAAGACCCCTCAAACCAGGTGCCATGGGGAGATCAGGTATGACTGCACCCAGGCTCCAGGGGACTACCCCTGCTAGGGGCAAGAACCCTCAGACCAGGGGCTGGAAGAAAGTGAGTTATGGCCACACCCAGGGTCAGGGGCACCCACCTCTAAGGGCGAGGACCTGGAACCTGGATGTGCGAGGTGATAAGGTATGGCTGATCACAGTGTCCAGAGAATCCCCCCCCCCTAGGGACGAGACCCCTGGAACCCCATGCCTAGGGGAGATAAGGTACCACTGCACCCAGTATCCAGAAGACTCTCCCCTCTAGGGACGAGACCACTGGAAACTGAGTGTCTGTGGGAGATAAGTTTTGGCCCCACCCATGTTTGGGGGGATACCCATCTAGGGATGAGACCACTCAAACCCGGTTGTTGGTGGGAAAAAAGTTTCAATCGCACCCAGGGTCCAGGGGACACCCCCCCTCTAGGGGCCTCACCCCTGGAATTTGTGTGCGGGGGAAGATCAGGTATAACCACACCCAGGGTACAGGGTTCCCCCTATTTAGGGGCGAGACCCTTCCTACCCAGGTGAAGGGGGGAGATCAGGTACGGCCGCACCCTGGCTCCAGGGAACTCCCCCCTCTAGGGGTGAGACCCCTCAAACACGGTGCCTGGGAGAGATCTGGTACGGCTGCACCCAGGGCCCAGGGGAAGCACCCCTCTAGGGACGAGACTCCTCAAAACCAGGTGCCGGAGGTAGATTAAGTAAGGCCGCACCCAGGGTCCAGGGGACTCCCCCATCTAGTGGCGAGAACCCTCGAACCCAGGGGAGATCAGGTACCACTAGACACAAGGTCGAGGGGACACACCCCTCTAGAGGAGAGACCCCTTGAACACAGATGCGGAGGGAGGGGAATCAGGTACCACCTCACCCAGGGTCCAGTAGACTCTCCCCTCTAAGGGCAACGCACCTCGAATCCGGTGCGTGGGGAGATCAGGCCGCACCCAGGGACGAGGTGAAACTCCCCTCTAGGGAAGAGATCCCTGGAACCTGGGTGTTTGGGGAAGATCAGGTATGGCCGCACCCATGGTCCTGGGCACGCCCCCTTCTAGGGGTGAGACCTTTCTAACATGGGTGCCAGTGGGAGATAAGGTTCGGCTGCACCCAGGGTCCAGGGTTCCTCCTCTTCAGGGTCCAGACTCCACGAACCCGGGTGCCACGGGCAGATCAGGTACACCTGAACCCTGGGTCCAGGGGATTCCCCCTTCTAGGGGCGAATACCCTCAAACCCGGGGGGAAATCAAATTCCGCCAAACACAGAGTCAAGGAGCCTCCCCTTCTAGGGGCGAGACCCTCGATCCTGGATGCCAGAGAGAGATAAGGTATGGCCACACCCAGGATCTAAGGGACTCTCCCCTCTAGGGGAGAGACCCCTCAAACCCATGTGTCGGAAGGAGCTCCCACTTCAGCCAGGTTCAAGGGGACTCCCCAAAATAGGAGCAAGACTCATCAAACCAGAGCCCATGGGAGGTCAGGTATGGGCGCACCCAAGGACCAGGGGACTCACCCCTCTAGGGTAGAGACCCCTCAAACCAGATGCCAGGGGACATCAGGTATGGCAGCACCCAGGGTCCAGGACGCTTCCCTCTAGGCGCCAGACTACTCGCACCCAGAAGGCGGAGGGAGATCAAGTACCGCCGTACCCAGCGTCTGAAGGACTCCCCGTCTAGGGGAGAGAGCCCTCGAACCAGTGTGCGGGGGGGGGGGGGGGGGGGGAGATCAGGTATGACCGCACCCAGGGTCAAGTGGACACACCACACTAGTGGCAAGACCCCTCGAACATGGTGCTGGGTGGAGATCATGTACCGCCGCACACAGAGACCAGGAGACGCCCCCCTCTAGGGGCAAGACCCCTCGATCCTGGTGCTGGGGGGAGATCAGGTATGGCCACACCCAGGGACCAGGGGATGCCCGCCTCTACGGGAGAGATCCATGGAACCTGGTTGCCTAGGAAGATAAAGTACTGCCACACCCTGGATCCAGGGAAAGCCCCTCTCAAGGGGCCAAAGCCCTCAAACCTGGGTGCCGGGGGCACATCAGGTAAAGCGGTACCCAGGGTCCAGAGGAAAACCTCCTCTATGGACGAAACCCCTGGGACCCGGTTGATGGGGGAAGATAAGGTACTGCCGCCCCCAGGGACAAAGGGACATCCACTTCGAGATGCGAGACATCTGGAACCAAGGCGGTGAAAGTTCAGTTACTGCTGCAACCAGGGTCCAGGGAACTGCCCCCTCTAGGGGTGAAACCCCTTGAAACTGGGTATCGGGGAGGAGATCAGGTACAGTACAGCCGGGACCATGGTCCAGGGGACTCCGTCTTCTAGGGACGAGACCCCACAAACCCAGGTGAAGGGGGGGATATCAAGAACTGCCTCACCCATGGTCCAGGGAACTCCCCCATCTAGGGGTGACACCATCAAACACGGTGCCGGGGGAGATCATGTACAGCCACAACCAGGGTCCAGAGTACTCACCCCTCTAGGGGCGAGACCCCAGAAACCCAGGAACCCAGGTTCAGATCAAGTACTGCGCACACATGGTTGAGAGGACTCCCTCCTCTAGGGGAGAGACCTTCGAACCCAGATACAGGGGGGAGATCATGTACAGCCGCACACAGGGTCCAGAGAAATCCCCCCTCTAGGGGGAGACCCCACGAACCTGAGGGAAAATCATGTACCACCACACACAGCGTCGAGGTGACTCCCCCCTCTAGTTGCAAGACCTTCGAACCTGGATGCCAGGGGTAGGTCCGGTATGGCCACACACAAGGTCCAGGGGACTCCCCCTTCAAGGGGAGAGACCCCTCACACCTGGGTGTCGGGTGGAGGTCACTCTGCAGCCATTGTCGAGGGGTCTCTCTAACCTAGGGGGGAGACCCCTCATAACTTGGTACTGGGGGGAGATCAGGTACGGCCACACCCAGTGTACAGGAGACTCCCACCTCTAGGATAGAGACCACTCGAACCAGATGCAGGGAGAGACCCGGTGGAAGCACCCAGGGACCAGGGGATGCACCCTTTGGGGAGGAGACCTTTGAAACACGTGTGCTGGGGAAGATCATGTACTGCCGCACCCAGGTTCAGGGGACGCCTCCATCTAGATTCGACACCCCTCAAACCCGGGAGGAGATTAGGTTCCACAGCACACAAGGACGACGGGAATCACCCCTCTAGCAGTGAGACCCCTGGAACCCGGGTTCCAGGGCAGATCAGGTACGGGCGCACCCAGGGACCAGGAGACCACCCCCTTCTAGGGGCGAGATGCCTCTAACCAGATGCTGGGGGGGGGGGGAATTTCAGGTATGGCTGCACCCAGGGTCCACGGACTCACCCCCTAGGGGCGAGACTCTTCAAAACGGATGCCGGTGGGTTATCAGGTATGGCTGCACCCAGGGTCCAGGGGACTCTCCCCTCTTGGGATGAGACCGGTCAAACATGGTGCCCGGGGAAGATCAGGTACGGCCATACCCATGATCCAGGGGACTCTCGGCTCTAGGGAGGGGGAACCCTCAAACCCACGTGTAGGGGGAGCTCCGGCCACATCCAGGGTCGGGTGGACTCGCCAGTCTTGGGGCGAGACCCCTCAAACCCTGGAGCCAGAGGAGAATAGTTACAGCTGCACCCAGGGTAAAGGGGACTCCACCCTGTAGGGTAGAGACCTGTCGAAACAGATGCCGGGAAGAGATCATGTACTGCAGCACCCAGGGTCCAGGGCCTCTCCCCTCTATGGGCGAGTCTCCTCTAACAAGGATGCCGGGGTAGATCAGATACGTCCTCACGCAGGGTGCAGGTGACTCCCCACTTTAGGGCGAAACAACTCAAACCAGGTGCCCGTGGAGAGATCAGATACGGAGGCACCCAGGTTCCAGGGAACTCCCCCCCTAGGGGCGAAACCCCTTGAACCTGGCTGCCGGAGGGAGATCAGATATGGTACGAGAGCAACCATGGTCCAGGGGACTCCATCTTCTGGGGACCAGACTTCTTGCACCCAGGTGAAAGGAGGATATCAGGTATTGCCACACCCATGGTCCAGGGAACTCGCCCATCTAGGGACAAGACCATCAAACATGGTGCTGGGGGAGATAGATACAGCCACAACCTGGTTCTAGGGTTCTCCCCGCTCTAGGTGCGAGACCCACGAACCTGGGAGAAAATCGTATACCACCTCACCCAGGGTTGAGTTGACTCCCCTCTCTAGGGGAGAGACCCCTCGAACACGAGTGTCTGGGAAAGTTGCTGCCACAGCCATTGTCAAGGGGACTCTCTAATCTAGGGGCGATAACCCTAGAACCGAGGTCCTGAGGGGAGATAAGGTACGGCGACACTCAGCATCCAGGGGACTCCCCCATCTAGGATAGAGACCACTCCAACAAGATTCATGGGGGAGATCAGGTATGGAAGCACACAGGGTCCAGGGACACCCCCCACTAGGGGTGAGACCCCGCAAACCACGTGCAGAGGGGAGATCAGGTTGACAACTGCATCCAGGGACCAGGGGATGCCCCCTCTAGGGAGGAGACCCTGGAACCCAGGTGATGGGTAATATCAGGTACTGCTGCGCCCAGGGTCCAGGGGACTCTTCCATCTAGGGGCAAGACCCCACGAACCCAGGTGTAGATTAGGTTCCATGCACACAAAGAAGAGGGGACGCCCCCTCGAACCCGGGTTCTGGGGGGATATCAGCTACCACCACACCCAGGGTCCCGTGGACTCTCCCCTCTAGGGGCGACACCCCTGGAACGGGTGCATGGGGAGATCAAGTAGGGCCGCACCCAGGGTCTAGGGGATGCCCCGTCTAGGGGCGAGACTCCTCAAAACTGGGTGCCAGGGGGATATCAGGTACCACCTATCACAGGTACCCGTGGACGCCACCTCAAGGGGTGAGACCCTTCGAACCTGGGTGCCAGGGGAGATAGGTGCGGCCGCACCCAGACACCAGGCGACAACCCCCCTCTAGGGGCGAGACGCCTATAACCAGATGTCTGGGGAATTTCAGGTACAGAAGCACCCAGTGTCCAGGGTTCCCCCTATTTAGTGTTGAGATCCCTCGAACCCTGGATCCAGGGGCAGATCAGATACGCCTGGACCCAGGGTCAGGGGATTCCCCCAACTAAATGCGATCTCAAGTACCGCCGCACACAGGGTCAAGGAGACTTCCCCTTCTAGGGCAGAGACCCCTCAAACCCAGATGCCAGAGGAAGATCATGTATGCGGCTGCACCCAGGATCCAGGGGACTACTCACTCTAGGGAAGATGCCACTCAAATAGGAGGGTTGGTGTGAGATTAGGTATGGCCGCACCCAGTGTCCAGGGGTCCCACTATTTAGGAGTCAGACACCTCGTACCCAAATGAAGGGAGAGATCAGGTAGGGCCCCACCCAGGGTCCAAGGGACTCCCCCTCTAGGGATGAGACCCCTCAAAACCGGGTGCCAGAAGTACATCAGGTATGGCCACACACAGGGACCAGGGAGCACCCTATCTAGGCGTGAGAACCCTGGAACCCGGGTGCCGTGCAAGATCACGTGATGCCATACCAACGTCCAGGGATCTCCCCCAACCATGGCAGAGACCCCTCGAACACGCATGTCGGGGGGAGCTCCAGCCGCAGGCAGGGTCGAGGAGACTCCTCAATTTATGGGCGAGACCACTCGAACCCGGGAGCCGGGGGAGATCAGTTACAGCCACACCCGGGTTCCCGGGGACTCCACCCTCTTGGTTAGAGACCCTTCAAAACAGATGCCAGATGGAGATCAGGTACAGCAGGCAGCACCCAGGGTCCAGGTATGCCCCCCTTCTATGGGCGAATCTCCTCTAACATGGATGCCGGGGGTAGATTAGATACGGCTGACCCAGTGTCCAGGGGACTCCCCACTTTAGGGGCAAAACCTCTCAAACCAGGTACCGGAGGGTGATCAGGTACAGCCGCATGCAGGGTCCAGGGATCTCCCCCCTCTAGTGGTGAAACACCTCGAACCTCGGTGCCAGAGAGAGATCAGGTATGGTACGGCCACAACCATGGTCCAGAGGATTCTGTCCTCTAGTGAGGAGACTTCTCCAACCCGGGTGAAGGGGGAAGATCAGGTACTGCCACACCATGGTCCAGGGAACTCCCACATTTAAGGGTAGACAAACACGGTGCCGGGGAGATCAGTTACGGCTGCAACTTGGGTCCAGAGAACTCCCCCCTCTAGGGGCGAGACACCTGGAACCCAGGTAAAGATCAAGTACTGCCGCACACAGGGTCGAGTGGACTCCCCCCTTTATGGGGGAGACCTTCGAACCCGGATGCAGGGGGGAGATCATGTACAGCCGCATACAGGGTCCAGAGGACTCCCCCCTCTAGGGGGGAGACCCCATGAACTTGAGGGAAAATCATGTACCATCGCACACAGCGTCGAGGCGACTCCACCCTCTAGTTGCAAGATCTTCACACCTGGATGCTGGGGGGAGATGCTGTACAGCCACACCCAGGGTCCAGGGGAGTCCTCCTTCAAGGAGAGAGACCCCTGAAACCTGGGTGTTGGTGGGAGGTCACGCCGCAGACATTGTTGAGGGGTCTCTGTAATCTAGGGGAGAGACCCCTCAAACCTTGGTCCTGGGGGGAGAACAGGTACTGCCGCACCCACTGTACATTGGACTTTCACCTCTAGTGTAAAGACCACTCGAACCAGATGCAGAGGGGAGTTCCGGTTCAGAAGCACCCAGGGACCAGTGGATGCCCCCTCTGGGGAGGAGACCTTTGGAACCCGGGTGCTGGGGAAGATCATGTACTGCCGCACCCAGGGTTCAGGGGACGCCTCCATGTAGGTGCGACACACCTTGAATCCAGGAGTTGATAAGGTTCCACAGCACACAAGGATGACGGGAATCACCCTTCTAGCGGTGAGGCCCCTGGAACCCAGGTGCCAGGGGAGATCAGGTAGAGCCGCACCCAGGGACCAGGGGACCACCCCCTTCTAGCTGCGAGATACCTCTAACTAGATGCTAGGGGAATTTCAGCTATGGCAGCTCCCAGGGTCCAGAGACGCAACCCCTAGGGGCAAGACTCTTCAAAACTGATGCGGGGGGAGGGGGGGGTGATCAGGTAAGGCTGCACCCAGTGTCCAAGGGATTCTCCCTTCTTGGGGTGAGACGGCTCAAACATGTTGCCGGGGGAAGATCAGATACAGCCACACCCATGATCCAGGGACTGCCCCCTCTAGGGGAGAGACCCATGGAACCCGCGTGTAGGGGGAGCTCCCGCCACATCCAGGGTCGGGTGGACTCCCCACACTTGGGGCGAGACCCCTCAAAACCGCGAGCCGGGGGAGGTTAGGTATGTCTGCACCCAGGGTAAATGGGACTCCCCCCTGTAGGGTAGAGACCTCTCGAAACAGATGCCAGGAAGAGATCATGTAAGGCAGCAACCAGGTTCCAGGGACTCTCCCCTGTATGGGCGAGTCTCCTCTAACACGGATGCCAGGGTAGATCAGATAAGTCCACACCCAGGGTGCAGGTGACTCCCCACTTTAGGGCAAAACAACTCAAACCAGGTGCCCGGGGGTAGATATGGTACAGACGCACCCAGGGTCCAGGGAACTCCCCCCTCTAGGGTCGAAACCAATTGACCTGGGAGCCGGAGGTAAATCAGGTGTGGCACAGCAGCAACCATGGTTCAGGGGACTCCATCTTTTAGGGACGAGACCTCTCGCTCCCAGGTGAATGGAGGATATCAGGTATTGCCACACCCATGGTCCAGGGAACTCGCGCATCTAGGGGCGAGACCATCAAACATGGTGCTGGGATCCGTTATGGCCGCAACCTGGGCCCAGGTTACTCCCTCCTCTAGGGGCAAGACCCACGAACCTGAGGGAAAATCAAATATCACCGCACACACGGTCGAGTTGACTTCCCCCTCCAGGGTAGAGTCCCCTCAAACCCGGGAAGATATTAGGTTCCACAGCACACAAGGACGGCGGAAATCACCCCTCTAGTGGTGACACCCCTCGAAACCGGGTGCCAAGGGAGATCAGGTAAAGCCACACCCAGGGACCATGGGACATCCCCCTTCTAGAGGCGAGGTGCCTCTAACCAGATGTCGGGGGAATTTCATGTATGGCAGTACCCAGGGTCCAGGGACGGGTCCAGGGACGAACCCGCTATGGGCGAGACTCTTCGAAACAGATGCCTGGGGGAGATCAGGTACGGCTGCACCAAGGGTCCAGGTGACTCTCCCTTCTCGGACGAGACCGCTCAAACACGGTGCTGGGGAGAGATCAGGATCGTCCCCAACCAGGGTCCAGGGTAATCCCCCTTTAGGGGCGAGACCCCCGAACCCAGGTTAAGATCAAGTACTGCTGCACACAGGGTCGAGGGGGACTCCTCCATCTATGGGCTACACCTTCTAACCCAGATGCCAGGGGAAGATGATTGACAGCCACTCCCAGGGTTCAAAAGGGACTCCCCCGTCTAGGGCACAGACCCCTTGAACCCTGTTGTCGGGGGTGCTCCCGCTACAGACATTGACGAGGGGACTCTCTACTCTAGGGGAGAGACCCCACAAAACCGGATCGTGTCGGGAGATCAGGTACCTCCACACCCAGTGTCCAGGGGACTCCCCCCATCTAGCGTAGAGACCCCTTGAACCAGGTGTAGGGGGGAAATCAGGTACGGCAGCACCCAGGGTCCAGGGGACATCCCCCTCTAGGGAGGAGACCCCTGGGACACGGGTGCTGGTGAAGATCAGGTACTGCAACACCGAGGGTCCAGGGGATTCCATCCTCTAGGGTGGAGACCCCTTGAACCCAGTGGGAGATTAGTTTCCACTTCACAGGAGTCGAGGGGATTCCCCCTCTAGTGGCGAGACCCCTTGAATCCGGTTGCCAGTGGGAGATCTGGTACCACAGCAACCAGGGTCCAGTGGACTCTCCCCTCTAGGTGCAACACCCCTTGAACCCAGTGCATGGGGAGATCACCTATGGCCACACTTAGGTACCAGGGGATGCCCCGCTCTAGGGGCGAGACCCCTCAAACTCAGTTCTGAGGGAAGATCAGGTACCGCCGCAACTAGGGACCAGGGGACACCCCTCTCTAGGTGTGAGACCACTCCAACCTGGGTGCTGGGTGGACATCAGTTTGGCCTCACCCAGGTACCAGGGGATGTCCCCCTCTCGGGGCAAGTGCCTTGGAACTTAGGTTCCGCAGAATATCAGGTACTGCTGCACCCAGGTTCCAGGGTAGTCCCCCATCTAGGGGTGAGACCCCTCCAACCTGGGTGCCTAGGGAATCTTGTACTGCTGCACCCATGGTCCAGGGGCCTCTCCACTCTAGGGGAGAGACAACTTGAACCCGCATGTCTGGGGGAGGTCCCGCTGCAGCCAGGGTCAAGGGGACTGCCCACCCTAGGGGCGAGCCCCCTCGAACCCAGCGGGGGGAGATCTGCTTCCGCCGCACCCAGGGTCCAGGGGAATCCCCCCCTTTCTATGGTAGAAACACCTTGAAACAGATGCTGGGAGGAGATCAGTTACGGCGGCACCCAGGGTCCAGGAACTCCCCCTTCTATGGGCGAGTCTCCTCGAACCCGGATGCCAGGGGTAGATCAGATATGGCCTCCAGAGTCCAGGGCACTCCCCACTCTAGAGGCGAAACCTCTCAAACCAGGTACTGGGGGGAGATCAGCTATGGCCGCATGCAGGGTCCAGGAGAAGCCCCCCATCTAAGAATGAGACCCCTTGAACCTGGGTGCTGGGGGAGATCAGGTACCGCCAAACCTAGGCCCAAGGGTCACCCTCCTCTAGGGAAGAAACCCCTGGAACCCAGGTTCCGGGGGGAGATAATGTATGGTACAGCTGCACACAGGATCCAGGGGACTCCCTCTTGTAGGGGCAAAACCCCTCGAACCTGGGTGCCGGGGGGAGATCAGGTACGATAGGGCTGCACCCAGGATCCAGGGGACTCCCCCCTCTAGGAACTAGTCCCCTCAAATCCAGGGATTGGTGTGAGATTAGGAATGGCCGCTCCCAGGGTCCTGGGGTGCCCCTCTTTAGGGGTGACCCCTCTCTTACCTGCATGAAGTGGAGAGATCAGGTACGGCCACACCCAGGGTCCAGGGAATTCCTCCATCTATAGGAGAGACCACAGATGTGCAGGGCAGATCAGGTAGGCCTGCATCCATGGTCCAGGGGATGCCCACCTCTAGGGGTGAGACCACACGAGCCCAGGTCCTGGGGGGATCAGGAACGGCCACACCCCGCATCCAGGGGACACCCCCCTCTAGGGTAGAGATCCTTTATACCAGATGCTGGGGTGAGATCAGGTACAGCAGCACCCAGGGTCCAGGGAACTCCCCCCTTTAGGGGAAAAACCTTTCAAGCAAGGTGCCAGGGGGAGATCAGGTACAGCAGCAACCAGGGTCCATGGGACGCCCCTCTCTAGGGATGAGACCTCTTGAATACGGGTGCCGGGGTTATCAGCTATGGTGGCACCCAAGGTCCAAGCGTCTCACCCCTCTAGGGGAGAGACCCCTGGAATTTGGGTGCCAAGGGGAGCTCCCACCGCAGTGAGGGCAGAAGGAAATCCCCACTCTAGGGGAGAGACCCCTCGAATCTGGGTGCCAGGGGAGATCAGGTATGGCTGCACCCAGGGACCAGGGGACGCACCCCTCTAGGGGTGAGACCGCTGGAATCCGTGTGCCGGGAAAATCAGGTACTGCCTCACCCAGGGTCCAGGGAACTCCCCCCTCTAGGGGTGAAACCCCTTGAACCTTGGTGCGGGGGGGGGGGGGGAGATCAGGTACCGTACAGATGCAGCCAGGATCCAGGACACTCCCCCCTCTATGGTCGAGACCCTTAGATCCCAGGAGTTGGTGTGAGATTTGGTACGGCTGCATGCAAGGTTCAGGGAATGCCCCTCTCTAGGGGCATTACCCCTGGAATTTGGGTGCCGGGGAAGATCAGGAATGGCCATACCCAGGGTCCAGTGGTTCCCCTCTTTAGGGGCGAGACCCCTCGAACCTGGGTGAAGGGGGAAGATCAGGTACGGACGAACCAGGGTCCAGGGATGCCCCCCTCTAGGGTTTTGACCGCTTTAACCATGGTGCCAGGGGAAGATCATGTACGGCCGCACCCAGGGTCCAGGGATCCTACTCTTTAGGGTCGAGACACCTCAAACCCGGGTGCCAAGGGGAGATCAGGAACGGCTGCACCAAGGGTCCAGGGGACTAACCGCTCTAGGGGCGAGACCCTCAAACCCCGGGGGAGACCAAGTACCTCCGCACACAGGGTCAAAGGCACTCCCCCCTCTAGGGGTGAGACTTGGAACCCGGATGCGGGGGGAAATGAGGTATGGCCGCACCAGGGTCCAGGGGACTCCCTCCTCAGAGGGGAGACCCCTCGAACCCGGGTGCCGGGGAAGCTCTTGCTGCAGCCAGGGTCAAGGGGACGCCCCACTCTAGGGGAGAGAACCCACGAACCTGGGTGCCAGTGTGACATCAGATACGGCCGTATCCAGGGACCAGGGGACGCCCTCCTCTGGAGGCAAGACGCTTGGAAACCGGGTGCTGGGGAAGATCAGGTACTGCCACACCCAGGATCCAGGGGACTTCTCCCACTAGGGCGAGACATCTCGTACCAGGCAGGAGATCAAGGACCACCACACAAAAGATCGAGGGGACTCCCCCCCCTCTAGGAGGGAGACCTCTTAAATCTGGTGCTCTAGGGGAGATCATGTATGACCGCATCAAGGAACCAGGGGACGCCCCCGCCCCCTCTACGACCGAGACCCCTCGAAACCAGGTGCCAGAGGGAGATTAGGTATGGTGGCAGCCAGGGTCCCGAGGATTCCCGCCTCTAGGGGAGAGACCCCTTGAACCTGTTGCCGGGGTGGGAGATCAAGTATGGCAGCAACCAGGGTCCAGCCGTCCTCCCCTTAAGGGCGAGACCCCTCCAACATGGATGCTCCGGGGAGATCAGTTAGGGCCACACCCAGGGTCTAGGAGACTCCCCCATCTATGGGCCAGACATATCGAACCTAGTGCCAGAGTGAGATCAGGTACGGTCGCACCTAGGTACTAGGAAACACCCCCCTCTAGGGGCGAGACCCCTCAAATGGGGGTGCCAGGGGAAAATTAGGTGTGGTTGCACCCATGGTCCAGGGGACTCCCCCCTTAGGGATGAGAACCCTGGAATGTGGGTGCCAGCGGAGAGCAGGTACAGCCACACCCAGGGTCCAGTGTAATCCCCCCTCTAGGGGAGAGACCCCTTGAACATGATGCCGGGGGAAGATCAGGTATGGCAGCAACCAGAGTCCAGGGGTCCCCCCTTAACGGGCAAGACCCTTGAAAAAGGATGCTGGGGGGAGATCAGGTATAGCTGCACCCAAGTTCCAGGGGACTCCCCCCTCAAGGGGCAAGACCCCTTGAACCAGGTGTCATGATGAGATCAGGTACGGCAACACTCAGGGTCCAGGGGAATCCCAGGGTCCAGACGCCTCGAACAGGGGTGCAGGGGGAGATTAGGTACGGGGGCACCCAGGGTACAGAGGACTCCCCCATCTAGGGATGAGATACCTGGATCCCGGGTGCTGAATGAGATCGGGTACAGCCGCACCCAGGGTCCAGTGGACTCCCCCCTCTAGGGGAGAGAACCCTCGAAATAGATGCTGCGGGGAGATCAGGTAAAGCCACACCCAGGATCCAGGAGACTTCCCCCCTCTATGGCCAAGACAACTCGAACCACGAGCCATGGTGAGATCAGGTATGGCCGGACCCAGGGTCCAGGATACATTCCTCACTGGGGCGAGAACCCTCAAACCCGGGTGAAGATCAAGTACTGCCACACACAGAGTCAAGGGGACTCCCCCCTCTAGGGGCGAGACCTTCATAAGCAGATGCCAGGGGGAGATAAGGTACAGTCGCACCCAGGGTCCAGGGGACTCCCCCTTCTAGGGGAGAGACCCCTCAAACCGGGGTGTCGGGGGGAGTTCCCGCCGAAGCCAGGGACGAGGGGATACTCCATTCTAGGGGCAAGTCCCATGATGGGGGTAGAACAGGTATGGCCGCACTCAGTATTCAGAAGACTTCCCCCTCTAGGGATGGGACCCCTCAGACCCGGGTGCTGGGGGGAGATCAGGTATGGCCACACCCAGGATCCAGGGAAGTACCCCTGTAGGGACAAGACCCCTTGAACCTGGGTGCCATATGGAGAGGAGCTATGTCTGCACCCAGGGTCCAGGGCACTCCCCCCTCTTGGGACGAGATCCCTCAAACCCGGGTGCTGGGGGGCAGATCAAGTATGGCTGCACCCAGTTTCCAGAAAACTCCCCTCTCTAGAGGTGAGATCCCTCGAAACCGAGGGGAGATCAGGTACTACCGCACACAGGGGCAAGACCTCTCGAACCTGGATGCAAGGGAAAGATCAATTAACCCCAAACCCAGGGTTCACAGGACTCCCGCCTCTAGGGGAGAGATCCTCTGAACCCGGGTGTCAGGGTGAGCTCCCGCCGCAATCAGTGTCCAGGGGACTCCCCACACCAGGGGCTAGACAGCTCAAACCCGGTGCCGAGGGGAGATCAGGTACGCCGCACTCAGGGAATAGGTGACTCCGTCATCTAGGGGAGAGACCCGTAGAACCGGGTGCCAGGGGAAGAATAGGTATGGCAGCACCCAGGGTCCAGGGGACACTCTGCTCTAGGGGTGAGACCCCTCGAACCTGGGTGTCAGGGTGAGATAAGGTACGGCCATACCCAGAGTCCAGAGGACTCCCCGCTCTAGGGGTGAGGCCCATTGAACCCGGGGGGGAAGATCTAGTATCTCTGCACAATGGGTTGAGGGGCTCCTTCCTCTAGGGGCGAGACCCTCAACCCTGATGCCATGGGGGACATTAGGTAAGGCCGCAGCCAGGGTCAAAGGGACTCCCCGCTAGGGGAGAGACCCCTTGAAACTGGCTGTCAGGGGGAGCTCCTGCCGCAGCCATGTTAGAGGGGACTCTGCACTCTATGTGTGGGACCCCTCAAATCCAGTTGGCGAGGGAGATCAGGTATGGCCACATCCAGGGTCCTGTGGACTCCCCCCTTTAGGGGAGAGACCCCTTGAACCCGGGTGCCAAAGAAAGATCAGGTACCACCGCACCCAGGATCCAGTGTCTCTAGGGTAGAGACACCTTGAACCCGGATGCCAGGGCTAGACCAGGTACAGCCGCACCAAGGGTTCAGGAGACTCACCCCTCTAGAGGCGAAAACTCTTTAACCAGATGCCGGGGGAGATCAGGAACAGCCGCACCCGGGTCCAGAGGACACCTTTCTCTAGGGACGAGACCCCATGAACCAGGGTGCTAGGTGAGATCAGATAAGGCTGCACCCAGGGTCCAGAGGACACCCCTCTCTAGGGATGAGACCCCCATGAACCAGGATGCCAGCGGAGATCAGGTACGGCCGCACCCATGGTCCAGGGGACACCCCCTCTAGAGAAGAGACCCCTCTAAAGCGGGTGCTGGGTGTGATCAGCTACCACTGCACCTAGGGAAAAGGGGATGCCCCCTTATAGGGGCGAGGCCCGTCGAACCCCTGTGACGGGGGAGATCACGTACGGCCACAGCCAGGGTCCAGGTAAATTGCCTCTCTAGATGTGAGATCCCTCAAAGCCGGGTGCCTAGGAGAGTTCAGGTACGGCCGCACCCAGGGTTCAGGGAACACCCCCTTCTAGGAATGAGGCTGTTCGAACCTGATGCCGAGGGGAGATCATGTAAGACCGACAAGGGTCCAGGTAACGCCCCCCTCTAGGGGTGAGAACCCTCGAACCTGGGTGTCAGGGGGGAGATCAGGTACGGCCGCACCCATGGTACAGGGTCGCGCCCGTCTAGTGGGAGGCCCCTCTAACCCGGGTGCCGGGGGAAGATCAGGCAGAGTCGCACCCAGGGTCCAGGGGACAGCATCCTATAGGGGCATGACCCCTGGAACCAAGTGCTGGGGGTAAATCAGGTACGGCCGCACTCAGGGTCCAATAGATTCCCCCATTTAGGGGCAAAACCTCTTTAATCAGGTGCTAGAGGGAGATCAGGTACGGCTGCACCCAAGGTCCAGGGAACGACCCTCCCTAGGGACAAGACCCCTTGAACCCAGGTGCCGGGGGAAATCAGGTACAGCCGCACCCAGTGTCCAGTGGACTCCACCCTCTAGGGGTGAGACCCCTCAAACCAGGTGCTGGGGAGAAATCAGGTATGGCCGCACCCAGTGTCCAAGGGACACCCCCCTCTCTGGGCAAGGCCGCTCGAACCCAGTGCCAAGGAGAAATCATGTACGGCCGCACCCAGGTTCCAGGGGACTCCCTCCTCTAGGGGTGAGACACCTGGAACCTGGGTGCCGGTGGGAGACCAGGTACTCCCACTCCCAGTGTCCAGAGGACTCCCTCCCTAAGGGCGAGAACCCTCAAACCCAGTGACTAGAGGAGGTCAGGGACAACAGCACCCAGGGACGAGGGGATGCTCCTGTATAGAGATAAGACCC
Organism: Marmota flaviventris; assembly: GCF_047511675.1. Taxonomy (NCBI): domain Eukaryota; kingdom Metazoa; phylum Chordata; class Mammalia; order Rodentia; family Sciuridae; genus Marmota; species Marmota flaviventris. The sequence goes on from NC_092514.1 coordinate 5,801,539, forward strand.
GCGAACCCAGGTGGCAGGGGGAGATCAGGTATGGCTGCATCCGGGGTCCAGGGGACTCCCCACTCTAGGGGCGAAACCTCTCGAACCAGGTGCCGGGGGAAGATCAGATATGGCCACACCCATTGTCCAGCGGCCTCCCCCCCTCTAGGTAGAAGACCCCTCGGACCGGATTCTGAGGGGGAGATGAGGTACAGCCGCACCCAGGGTCCAGGGGATGCCCCCTTCTAGGGACGAGACCCCTGGAACCCCAGGTGCCTCTTGGATATGAGGTATAGCCCCACTCAGGGTTCAGGGGACAAACCCTTCTAGGGGTGAGACCCCTTGAAGATGGGTGCCGGGGGGAGATCAGGTACGGCTGCACTCAAGGCCCAGGGAACTCCTCCCTCTAGGGGCCAGACCCCTCAAACCAGGTGCCATGGGGAGATCAGGTACGGCCACACACAATGTGGAGGGACTCTACTCTCCAGGGTCGAGAAAACTCGAACCCGGGGTAAGATCAATTACCCCCGCACCCTGGGTGCAGGGGATTCCCCCCTCTAGGGCGGAGACCCCACGAACTCAGGTGTCAGGGCTAGTTCCTGTCTCAGCCAGGGTCGAGGGGACTCCTGAACTATGGACGAGACCCCTCGAATCCAGTGCCGAGGGGATATCAGATATGGCCGAATCCAGGGTCCAGGGACTCCCCCCCCCAGGGGAAAGACCCCTCTAAACTGGGTGCCTGGGGGAAATCAGGTACCACTCCACCCAGGGTCCAGTGGACTCCTCCCTCTAGGGGCGAGACCCCTCGAACCCTGGTGCTAGAGGGAGATCAGGTATGGCCGCAGCTAGTGTCCAGGGGACTCCCCCCTCTAGGGGCGAGGCCCCGGCCCCTCGAACCCAGTGCAGAGGGGAAATCATGTACGGATGCACCCAGGGTCCAGGGGACGCACTCCTCTAGGGGTGAGACACCTCGAACCTGGGTTCCTGGGGGATAGCAGGTATTGCCGCTCCCAGTGGTGAGACCCCTCAAACCCAGTGCCTAGGGGAGATCAAATTCAACTGCATCCAGGAAAGAGATGACATCCCCCTATAGGCGACCAGACGCCGGGAACCTGGGTATTGGGGGGAGATGAGGTATTGCTGCACCCAGGGTCCAGGGGATTACCCCCCTCTAGGGGCGAGATCCCTCTAACCCAGGTGCCAGGGAAAGATCAGGTATGCCCACACCCAGGGTCAAGCTGTCCCCCTCTTTAGGGTCGAGACCCCTCGAACCCACGTGCCAGGGTGAGGGGAGATAAGGTACCGCTGCACCTAGGGACCAGGGGACTCCCCCCTCTAGGGGCGAGCCCCATAAAACCTGGGGGGATATCAAGTACCACCTCACACAGGGTTTAGTGGACTCCCCCTTCTAGGGGAAAGATCCTTCCAATCCAGTGCAGGGAGGAGATAAGTTATGGCCACACCGAGGGTCCAGGGGACGCTCCCCTCTAGGGGCAAGACCACTCAAACCCGGGTGCTAGGATGAGCAGTTACGGCCTCACCGATGGCCCAGGGGACTCCCCCCTCTAGGAGCGAGACCCCTCAAAGCATGTGCTGGGGGGAAAACAGGTACAGCCGCACCCAGGGTCCAGAGAAGCCCCCCCTCTAGGGGCGAGATCCCTCGAACCCAGGTGCTGGAGGAAGATCAGGTACGGCCACACCAAGGGTCCAGGGGCCCCTATTTAGGGTCGAAACCCCTCGAACACAGGTGCTAGGGGGACATCAGATACAACCTCACCCAGGGTCCAGGGGACTCCCCCCTTTAGGGGCGAGACCCCTCGGACCCGGGTGTATATCAAGCACCGCCACACACATGGTCGACAGGACTTTCCCCTCTAGGGGTGAGACCCTTGAACCCGGATGCCGGTTGGGTATAAGGTACGGCGGCATCCAGGGTCCTGAAGACTAACCCCTGTAGGGGAGCGACCACTCGAACCCGGGATTCATGGGGGGGGGAGCTCCTGCCATAGCCAGGGTCGAGGATATTCCCCACACTAGGGGAGAGATTCCTCGAACCCGGGTGCCAGTGGATTTCAGTTACAACCGCTGCCAGGGTCCAGAGGACTACCCGTCTTGATTAGAGACCCCTGGAACCAGATGCCAGGGGGAGATGAGGTATGGCAACACTTTAGGGGCGATACTCCTCCAACTCAGATGCTGGGGGAGATCAGGTACAGCCACACCTTGGGTCCAGGGGACTCCCCATTCTAGGGGCAAAAACTCTCCAACCAGGTGCTGGGGGCAGATGAGGTATGGCCAAACCCAGGGTTAAGGGGACTCCCCCTTCTAGGTTAGAGTCCTCTCGAACCAGATGTCGGGGGAGATCAGGTATGGCAGCACTTAGGGTAAAGGGGACTACCCACTCTAGGGGAGAGACCCCTGGAACAGGGTGTTGAAGGGACCTACCGTGGCAGCCAGGGTTGAGGGGACGCCCCTCTAGGGGCAAGATCACTCCCCTGGACCTACTTCCCGCTCAGGGGGCGAAACCTCTCGAACCAGGTGCCGGTGAGAGATCAGGGATGGCCACAGGGATAACATTAACTCATCTCAACATCATTAAGGCGACCTTCGCAAAGCCTCAGGCCAACATCATGCTACACACAGAAAAATGAAGGCATTCCCTCGAAAAACTGCAATAAAACAGGAATGCAGTTTCACCACTTCTATTCATCATACTTCTTGAAACACTGGCTAGAGCAGTTAGAAGGACAAAGACAATCCAACTATATGTATAGGAACAGAAGAACATCAATTAGCACTATTGGCCGATGATGTGTTTCTTTACCAAGAAGACCCAGAAAATTGCACCAGAAAACTTCTAGAACTAGCAAATGAATTCAGCAAAGTAGCACTATATAAAATCAACACCAATAAATGATAGAAATTTCTATTTCTCTATATAAACCTCTGAGATGGAAATGATAAACCAAATTAAAAATTCAAATGAGAGTGTCACCAGCAGAGGAGAACACTTAGAAGATAGGATATCACACAACACACACAGAGTATGTCATATCGAATAAAATGTAGACAGCACAAAGAGACTGACAAGAAGCCAAAAAAAAAAAAAAAAAGATCATCTAAGAGATATGTGATAGCATAAAGAGACAAATTTAAGAGTGATTGGGATGGAGGAAAGTATTGTGGTCCAAACCAATGGAATAAGCATTATGTTCAATGCAATAATATTAGAAAATTTTCCAGAAAAGAAGAATGAAAAAGAAATTCAAATCCTAGAATCATACAGGAGACATAGGTGAAAAAGATCCACACCAAGTCACATTGCAATGAAAATGCTGAACATACAGAACAAGAAGAAAATTTTAAAAGCCACAAGAGAATGGAAGAAGATCACATACAAGCATATATCAATTGGGGTAAGGCTGATCTTTTAACACAGACCCTGAAAGTTAGAAGATTCTGGAACAATATATTTATAATGCTAAAAGATACTGTTTTCTCATGAAGACTTTTATTCAGCCAGACTAAGATTCAGGCTTGAAGATGAAAAAATCCTTCTTAATATACAAAAGTTAAGAGAATCTGCAGGTAGAAAACAGGCGGTTAAACACATCCTTGAAAAAATTTTCATGAAAAGGAAATGAAAAATAACAATGAAAATCCAAAAGTGGGAGAGAGTACACTATATTCAAATCTTATCAAAGAGAAAAATCAAACAATTTAAAATGACAAAAACAAATTTTGCTTGATATACAAACCATATCTCAATAGTAAACCTGAATGTAATTGGCTTAAACTCACCATTCCAAAGACATAAGCTAGTAGAATGGATTTTTTTAAAAAAAGGATCCTACAATATGCTGCATACAGGAGACTCATTTGATAGGAAAAACAAGAGACTGAAGGGGAAAAGTTGGGAAAAACAATATCACTATCATGAAAATTTGAAGGATGCAGGGGTGTCCATACTCATATAAAATAAAGTAGACTTCTAACTAAAGTTTATCAAAAGGGACAAAGAAGGACATTATATGCTGTTCAAGGGAACCATACACTAAGAAAACAACAATCATTAATATCTATGCCCAAACCATGGTGCAGCTATGTTCACCTAAATATCTGTACTCAAGTTCAAGAGTCAAATAGACCACAGCACAATAATCATGGGTGATTTTAACTCACCTCTGTCACCACGGGAAAGATCATCCAAACAATTTGGATTAAAGAAATTATAGAAATCAATAACACAATTCATAACTTAGACTTAATTCACATATATAACATATCCAACGGCATCAAATGGATAACATGTGTTCTTAGTAGCACATGGGTTCTTCTCAAAAGTAAACACTATATTATGCCACAGGGCACCTTTTAGCAAATACAAAGGAGGAGAGTTACTACCATGCATTTTATCCCATCATAATGGAATGAAATAGAAAATCAATGATAAAAGAAGTAAGAAAAATTCCTTCATCAAATAAAGAATGAACAATATGCTTCTGAATGAAAAATGGGTTACAGAAGACATCCAGGTGGAGATTAAATGTTTTTTTAGAGGTAAATGGGAACACAGACACAAAATATTGGAATTCCTAGGACAATAGGAATGCAGTATTAAGAGGAAAATGTACTGCATAAAGTTTATTCCTTCAATGAAGAAAGAGTCAACAAGTAAATGACCACACACTATATTTAAAAGCCCTAGAAAAAGAAGAACAAGCCAGCAGTAAAAGGAGTAGAAGGCAAGCAATCATTAAAATCAGAGTTGAAGTTCATTGTACCAAAAGAAAAGGAACATTTGAAAAAATAGACAAACCACAGAGTTGGTTCTTATTAAAAAATACAAAATATTGACAGAACCTTAGCCATGCTAATGAAGAGAAGAAGAGAGAGAACCCAAATTACTACCATATGTGATGAAAAAGGCAATATCAAAACAGACACTACAGAAATACAAAAGATAAAGAGAAATTATTTTCAAACTATAATTCTAATAAAATAGAAAGAAGATAGTGTAGGCATCAGTAAATTCCTAAAGTCATATGACCTGCCCAGAGACAGGCAGGAAGATATACACAAATTAAAGAGACCAATAGCAAGTGAAGACATAGAAGAAGCCATCAAAAGATTACCAACCAAGAAAAGCCCAGGACCAGATGGATATACAGCCAAGTTTGAGAAGACCTCTCCAGAAGAACTAATCACCAATACTCTTCAATATTCTTCAGCAAAGAGAATAGAGGGAGTATTCCCAACTTCATTCTCTGAGGCCAATATCACCATGATTCCAAAACCAGACAAAGACTCCTCGAATAATGGAAACTACAGACCAATATCCCTAATGAATATAGATGGAAATTTCCTCAATTAAGTTCTGGCAAATCGAACACCAAGTGTTATCAAAAAGATCATGCACTATGATCAGGTGGGATTCATCCCAGCTCTGCACAGTTGATTCAACATATGGAAAACAATCAATCTAATTCATCACATCAAGAGCCTTCAAGATAAGAACCATATGACTATCTCAATAGATGCAAAAAAAAGCATTTGACAAAATACAGCAATCCTTTAAGTTAAAAACAATGGAAAACTTAGTGATAACAGGAACTCACCTCAACATCATAAAAGCTATCTACGCTAAGCCTCAAGCCAACATCTTTCTAATCACAGAGAAATGAAGACATTCCCTCAAAAACCTGCAACAAGAAGGGAATGCTTTTTTCACCACATTTATTCAACATACTTCTTGAAACACTGGCCAGAGCAATTAGAGAGACAAAGAAAATCAAAGGCATATGTATAGGAAAAGAAGAGCATCAATTAGCACTATTGGTGATGATATGTTTCTATACCTAGAAGACCCAGAAGAATGCACCTGAAAACTTGTAGAACTAGCAAATGAATTCAGCAAGGTAGCAGTATATGAAATCAACACTAATAAATCAAAGAAATTTATCTATATAAGCCTCTGAGATGCAAATGGTAAACCAAATGACAAACTAAAATGAGAGTGTCACCAGCAGAGGAGAACACTTAGATGAGAGGACATCGGACAAGAAACACAGAGTATGTCCTATCGAATAAAATGTAGACAACATGAAGAGACTGACAAGAAGCCAAGAACAGATTATCCAAGAGATATGGGATAGCCCAAAGAGAAAAATTTAAGAGTGATTGGGATGGAGAAATGTATTGTGGTACAAACCAATGGAATGAGCAATGTGTTCAATGCAATAACATTGGAAAACTTTCCAGAAAAGAAAGAACAGAATTCCAAATCCTAGAATCATACAAGGTGTATATGTGAAAAAGATCCACACCAAGACACATTGCAATAAGAATGCTGAACATACAGAACAAGAAGAAAATTTTAAAAGCCACAAGAGAATGGAAGAAAATCACATATAGGCATATATCAATTGGGATAAAGGCTGATCTTTCAACACAGACCCTGAAAGCTAGAAATTCACAATGCTAAAGCATGCTGTTTTCTCAAGAAGACTATACTTCAGGTTTGAAGATGGGGAAAAAAAAAGCCTACAATAAGCAAAGTTAAGAGAATCTGCAGGTAGAAAAAAGGGAGTTCAACACATCCTTGGCAAAATATTTCATGAGGAGGAAATGAAGAATAACAATGAAAACCAAGAGTGGGAGAGAGTACACTAAATTAAAATCTAATCAAGAGAAAATGAATTCCATTATAATAACAAAAACAAATATTGCTTGATATACAAACCATATATCATTAGTAACCTTAAATGTTAATGGCTTAAACTCAACATTCCAAAGACATAAGCTAGCAGACTGGATTTACAATAAAAGATCCTACAATATGCTGCACACAGGAGAATTATTTGATAGGAGAATACATACAGAGACTGAATGTGAAAAGGTGGGAAAAATCAGACTACTCACATGGAACTCGGAAGGATGCAGGGGTCTCCATACTCATATCAAATAAAGTAGACAATTTGCTACTGAATTAACAATGGGTTAAAGAAGACATCGAGGAGGACATTTAAAAAAATTTTTTTTGAGGTACATGGAACATAGACACAACATATTGAAATCCCTGGAAACTAGGAAAGCAGTTTATTCCATGGATTTTATACATTTAAAGAAGAAAGAGTCAACAAGTAAATGACCACACAATACACTTAAAAGCCCTAGAAAAAGAAGAACAAACCAGTAGCCAAAGCAGTAGAAGTCAAGCAATCATTAAAATCAGAGTTGAAATCCGTGGTATCAAAAGAAAAGAAACATTTGGAAAAACTGACAGAACTCAGAGTTGGTTCTTTTTAAAAAATACATAAAGTTTGAAAGACCCTTAGGCATGCTAATGAAGAGAAGAAGAGAGAGAACCCAAATTACTAGCATACATGATGAAAAAGGAAATATCAGAACAGACACTACAGAAATACAAAAGTTAATGAGAAATTATTTTCAAACCATATTCTAATAATATAGAAGATAGTGAAGGAATTGGTAAATTTCTAAAGTCATAATTCCTGCCTAGAGACAGGCAGGAGGATATGCACGAATTATAAAGACCAATAGCAAGTGAAGACATAGAAGCAGTCATCAAAAGATTGCCAACTAATAAAATCCCAAGACCAGATGGATATACAGCCAAGTTTCCAAGACCTCTCAAAAAGAACTAATATGAATACTCTTCAATTCATTTTGGGAAATAGAAAAGAGGGAGTACTCCCAACTTCATTCTCTGAGGCCAATATCACCATGATTCTAAAACCAGACAAAGACACCTCAAAAAAGAAAACTTCAGACCAATATCTCTAATGAATATGGGTGCAAATTTGCTCACTTAAATTCTGGCAAATTGCATACAAAGACATATCAAAAGGATCGTGCACTATGATCAGGTGGGATTCATCCCAGCTCTGCAAGGTTGTTTCAACATACGGAAATCAATCAATGTAATTCATCACATCAATAAACTTCAAGATCAGAACCATGTGATTATCTCAATAGACAGAGAAAAAGCATTTGACAACATCCAGCACCCCCTTTATTTCAAAACACTGGAAAAACTAGGGATACCAGGAACTCATTTCAACATCATAAAGGCTACCTACGCTAAGCTTCAGGCCAACATCATTCTAAACACAGAAACATGAAGGCATTCCCTCGAAAAACTGCAAAAAAACAGGAATGCTCTGTTTCAAAACTTCTATTCAACATACTTCTTGAAAAAAATGGCCAGAGCAATTAGAGAGACAAAGGAAATCAAAAAGATATGTATAGGAAAAGAAGAACATCAATTAGTACCATTTGCCTCTGATATGTTTCCACATGTAGAAAATCCAGAATATTGCACCAGAAATTTACAAGAAGTAGCATAAGAATTCAGCAAAGTAGCTTGATATAAAATCAACATCAATTAATCCAAGGAATTTCTCTATATAAGCCTTTGAGATGGAAATTATAAACCAAATAAAAACTCAAATGAGAGTGTCACCAGCTTAGGAGAACTCTTAGATGATAGGACATCAGACAAGAAACACAGAGTATGTCATATCGAATAAAATGTAGAAAGCATGAAGAGACTGACAAAAACAAACACAGATCATGCAAGAGATATGGGATAGCATAAAGAGACAAATTTAAGAGTGGTTGGGATGGAGGAATGTATTGTGGTCCAAACCAATGGAATGTGGAATATGTTCAATGCAATAATATTGGAAAACTTTCCAGAAAAGAAGGATGAAACAGAAATACAAATCCTAGAATCATACAAGACGCCGATATGAAAAAGATCCACACCAAGACACATTACATTGAAAATGCCCAACATACAGAACAAGAAGAGAATTTAAAAAGCCACAAGGGAATGGAAGAAGATCACATATAGGTATATATCAATTAGGTTACAGGCTGAACTTTCAACACAGACCCTGAAAGCTAGAAGATCCTGGAAAAATAATTTTATAATTCTTAAGGACACTGTCTTCTAAAGAAGACTTTTGTATACACCAAGACTAATCTTCAGGTTTGAAAATGACAAACAAATAAATAAAACCATCCACGATAAACAAAAATAGGAGAATCTGCAGGTAGAAAACAGGCAGTTCAACTCATCCTTGGCAAATTTTTCATGAAGAGGAAATGAAAAATAACTATGAAATCCAAGAGTGTACTAAATTAAAATCTTATCAAAAAGAAAAATCTAGTCAATTAAAATAACAAAAACAAACCAGTATTTCTGGATATACAAACCACATCTCATTACTAACCCTAAATGTTAATAGCTTAAACTCACCATTCCAAAGACTTAGGCTAGTAGACTGAATTTACAATAAAACATCCTACAATATGCCGCATACATGTGACACATTTGATAGGAAAAAGATAAAGAGACTGAAGGTGAAAAGTTGGGAAAAACAATAACACTCTCATGAAATTTTGAAGGATGCAGGGATGTCCATACTCATATCAAATAAAGTAGACTTCTAACTAAAGTTTATTGAAAGGGACAAAGAAGGACATTATATGCTGTTCAAGGGAACCATACACTAAGAAAACATAACAATCATTAATATCTATGCCCAAACCATGGTGCAGCTATGTTCACCTAAATAACTGTACTCAAGTTCAAGAGTCAAATAGACCACAGCACAATAATCATGGGTTATTTTAACTCACCTCTGTCACCACAGGAAAGATCGTCCAAACAATTTGGATTAAAGAAATTATAGAACTCAATAACACAATTTGTCATTTAAACTTAATTCACATGTATAACATATGCAACAACATCAAACGGATAGCATGTGTTCTTAGTAGCACATGGGTTCTTCTCAAAAGTAAACACTATATTATGCCGCAGGGCTTCTCTTAGCAAATACAAAGCAGGAGAGTTACTACCATGCATTTTATCCCATCATAATGGAATGAAATAGGAAATCGATGATAAAAGAAGGAAGAAAAATTCCTTTCTCAAATAGAGAATGAACAATATGCTTCTGAATGAAAAATGGGTTACAGAAGACATCCAGGAGGAGATTAAATGTTTTTTAGAAGTAAATGGGAACACAGACACAAAATATTGAAATTCCTAGGACACTAGGAATGCAGTATTAAGAGGAAAATGCATTGCATGGAGTTTATTCCTTCAGAGAAAAAAAGAGTCAACAAGTAAATGACACTATATTTAAAAGCCCTAGGAAAAGAAGAACAAACCAGCAGTAAAAGCAGTAGAAGGTAAGCAATCATTAAAATCAGAGTTGAAATTCATTGTATAAAAAAAGAGAAACATTTGAAAAAATAGACAAACCACAGAGTTGGTTCTTATTAAAAAATACAAAATATTGACAGAACCTTAGCCATGCTAATGAAGAGAAGAAGAGAGAGAACCCAATTATTACCATATGTGATGAAAAAGGCAATATCAAAACAGACACTACAGAAATACCGAAGACAATGAGAAATTATTTTCAAACCATAACTCTTATAATTTAGAATATAGTGAAGGCATCGGTAAATTCCTAACATCATATGACCTGCCCAGAGAGAGGTAGGAAGATATACACAAATTAAAGAGACCAATAGCAAGTGAAGACATAGAAGAAGTCATAAAAAGTTTGCCAACCAAGAAAAGCCCAGGACCAGATGGATATACAGCCAAGTTTTACAAGACCTCTCAAGAAGTACTCATACCAATACTCTTCAATCTGTTTCTGGAAATAGAAAACAGGGAGTACACCAAAGTTCATTCTCTGAGGCTAATATCACCATGATTCCAAATTGAGACAGAGACACTTCAAATAATCAAAACTTCAGACCAATATCTTTAATGAATATAGATGCAAAAATCCTCAGTTAATTTCTGGCAAATCAAATACAAATCATATCAAAAAGATCATGCTCCATGATCAGGTGGGATTTATCCCAGGTATTTAAGGTTGTTTCAACATAAGGGAATCAAACAATGCCATTCATCATATCAATAGACTTCAAAGTAAGAACCATATGACCATCTCAACAGATGCAGAAAAAGCATTTGACAAAATACAGTACCCCTTTAAGTTCAAAACACTGAAAAAACTAGGAATAACAGGAACTAATCTCAACATCATAAAGGCTATCTCTGAGAAGCCTCAGGCCAACAGTATTCCAAACACAGAAAAAGGAAGGCACTGCCTTGACAAACTGCAACAAGACAGGAATGCCATGTTTCACCAATTCTATTCTACATAGTTTTTGAAACACTGGCCAGGACAATGAGAGAGACAAAGGAAATCACAGGGTTATGTATAGGATAAAAGGAACATAAATTAGCACTATTTGCTGATCATATGATTCTATACCTAGAAGACCCAAAACACTCCACAAGAAAACTTCTAGAACAAGTAAATGAATTCAGCAAAGTAGCAGTATATAAAATAAACACCAATAAATCAAAGGAATTTCTGTATATAAGACTCTGAGATGGAAATGAAGAAAACTGCCCCATTCAAAATAACTTCAAATTAATAAGATGCTTGGATATGAACTTAACAAAAGAGGTGAAAGATCTGTACAATGAAAACTACAAAATCCTAATGAGAGTAATAAAAGTAATAAAAGAAGACATTAGAAGGTATAATGATCTACCTTGCTCTTGGGTAGGCAGAATTAATTGTATCAAATTGGCCATACTACCAAAAGCCCTAAACAGATCTAATGCAGTTACGATCAAAATCCCAATTGCATTCCTCTTAGAAATAGAAAACCAGATGAAATTTTCCAGGAGAGAACAAAGATTGTGGAGTAGAGGAGATACTGCTTCTGGGGTCTCTGCGCATGAACCTGAGAAAACAGTCAAAATGCTTCTCCAATGGGTCCTGCTGTGATATAAAAACTACATCTCAGAGCATGTGAAAGGACACCATACAGTGAAGCTTTCACAGATTCCACCAGAGTGGTGAGCGGGACACAGAACACAGAGGCTTTTCTTGCCTCTAAGACTCCAGACACCAGCCCCAAAGCCCATAATCTGAACAGATGCATGGACCACAAGCGGCAGATCAGAAATATAAAATCAGCAATTCTACACAACTCTAGATCACCAGATTATGCTCTGCTCCCAATCAGGTCACCAGACTGAGTTCTGACCATAGCACAAGCGCATCCCAGCAACTCCACCTCTCCAAACTCCCGATGCCAGAAACAGAAAGAATCAACCTTGAAAAACCTTCCTTGCCATCTCTTGGTGTGCATGGTTACCAGTGAGGTTCAGCTGCTGACCAGGTACCAGTTCCCAAATATCCCACCCTCAGATGTGATAACTCAAAACCTTTCTCACAATCTTTCATGGGCCGTGGCTCTCAAGGCAGAACTGCGACTGTACAGGCACCTGGTTTCCAATTCACAGAGACTAAGAGCAAGGGAGATCCAGGCAGAAGCTCAAGCCCTCTCACACTGCTTATCACCACCACCCCAAGGGCAGAGACTCAAATTTGGAATAGACAGTGGCACCTACTGGAAGAAAAGAAAACAGAATTGTAGGAGTTTTTTGTTTTGTTTTGTTTTGTTTTCTCTTATCATCCATGCTCCTCTACCTTTTACACTTTGGGCCTCACAACACAAACATACATAAATCCAAGAACTTTGCATGAGATAGGACTGAATATAATATAATAGAACTGAATCAACATAATAATATGATATAGAGGAATTGCATAAACCCCTCTTTTTTCTTATTTTCTCTGTTTTCTTTTCTTTTAATTTTTATTCCTCCTCTCTCCCACTTTCTACCTCCTAACTTTTACTATATTTACTTTTGTTAATTTACTAAATACATACATGTGTTTGATTTTATGCATTCTTCCCCAAACTCCCTCCTGTCTATTAATTAGACTTCTCCTCCAAAGGGGCTAAGATAGATGATCTACATACCCTCACACCTTTTCTCCTTGACACTAACATCCTAAGAAGTTTGGTTTCCTGAGAATGTAAAAATTGATCCATGGGGTATATTTATATCAAAACATACCTCTACATAGAACAAATGTTTGCATATAATTTTCAGTAAACCTCAATGAAGATGTTAGAACATTTCATTTAGTGGACAACTACCACATTACAAATGTAAGAGCTACCCTTGAACATTTCCTCACATTGCCAGCATGGCAAACTAGATTTAACTAAGTAGAAAGGAGAAAAACATTGTTTATATGCATTGGACACTCGAAACCTTGTGTTTATGAGAAGGCAATGGCCATACTGGGCATCTCAGCTAGGGACCTGAGCTCTATCAGAACTATAAACACCATCCTCACAACTACTTAAAAACCTGTTTTCTTGCAGCAGTAATTGTGGTGAGCAATAAAGTAGAAGCATGTAATACCGGTTTCTCTTATTTATTCATTTTCTTATTATTTTTGGCAGAAAATCTATTTAGTGTCCTCCATGTGTTGAGATTGTGGAACTGTCATTTGTGTAGGCCTTGGTTTTATTTAGAGGGGATGAGGGTATAGAACTAATATAATGCTCTTTGGAGCTGACAGGGCAAAGAATGTGAAGAGTCTCCCTACTCCATGTTTTCAGAGATGTGCTGTAGGTAGAACCATCTAATTCCTGGGTGCCATGGTAAATTTTATTTGATAACCTACTTTGCTAAAATTTAGAAGATGCAGAAAATGAAGGGGATAATGAGAGGTGGTTGGGTCCAGGTTGACTGAGTAGCAGATAAGGTAGTGGGTAGGGTTGGTTATAGATTGCAGCTTATTGAAATCAGCATGTGTGGGATCCTGAGAGATTGGCACAGTATCACTCTGAAAATATGTGTTTTGATAGTTTAGGGAAATGGGAAACAAGAGATTATATATAGCACAAGAAAGTATACATGTGAGGGCTCTCAGAGAAGGAAACACACAAGACCTTTGTGTAGGGTGCTTAGGCAGAAGGGATTGGCCTATACTCCTGTGTGTAGGGGAAAGTTTTCTGTATAGGAGCCAAGTCACCTAAAATTGCCTTCCTCTGTAGCTGTACTTTTCCCAAATTTCCCTCCAGTGACTCCATCAGCAAACCCATACTATACATTCTCTGGGTTGAACTATGGATGTCAGTGTCCATTTTTACCCTACACACAACTCCATTTTTTTTAACCCTCTATCATCCTTGAAGTAAAGTCTGCCCTGGGATAGAAAGGGTGCTATCTGTCTGGAGCATCTCACTGCAAACTCTACCACACAGAAGTCTCTACCCATCCTCCACTCACTATCAGTAACATTTTAGCAGACAGAATGAACATGTAAAAGCTCAGTGCTTTCACTAGACAACACTTGCATGTTCAAAGTCATTCCATCAATGCAAGAAATAACTCTACCACCAATATCTAATTCTGTCAAATATTATTATCTTTGAATGTAATGCTTTAATTTCTTTTAAATTGAATTATTAAATTTTAAGAGAATCTTTATGTAAGAAAAAGATGTTGGGGATTGCTTAAATTAGGAAATCACTTAATGATCTAATAACCATTGCTTTTTTGGTATACATTTATTTTTATTTTTTTTTAATTTGATATATATAACAACAGAATGCCTTAAAGTTTGTATTACACATACAGAGCACAAATTGGTATATCTTTGGTTGTACGCAAAGTAGAGTCTCATCCTTTGTGGCTTCATACATTTACTTAGGGTAATGAAAACCATCACATTCCACTGTTTGTCTTTCTTACACCTATGCCCCCTTCCTTCCTCTCCCTCCCCTTTTCTCCTTTGCCTGAACCTGAGTTTACTTAATCCTCATATCCTGCCCCCTCCCACATCATGTTATGAATTAGCATCCTTAAATCAGAGAAATCATTTCACATTTGTTTATTGGGGATTAGAAAATTTCACTTAGCATTATATTCTCCAGCTCCATCAATTTACCAGCAATTGTCATCATTTTATTCTCTTTTAATCCTGAATAATATTCCATTGTGTATATCTACCACATTTTCTATATCCAGTCATCTAAGGAAGGGAATCTAGGTTGGTTTCACAGTTTAGCTATTGCGAATTGTGCTGCTGTAAACACTGATGTGGCTGTGTCCATGTAGTATTCTGTTATTAAGTCCTTTGGGTACAGAATAAGGAATGGGATAGCTGGGTCAAATGGTGATTCCATTCAAACTTCTCCAAAGAATCTCCATACTGCTTTCCAGATTTGCTGCACCAATTTGAAGTCCCACCAGCATTGTAAGAGTATGTACATTTTACCCACATCCTCAGCAACAATTATTGTAGTTTATATTCTTAAATAAAAGAAGTAAGATGAAATCTCAGAGTAGTTTTAATTAGCATTTCTCTAATTGCTAGGAATGTTGAACAATTTTTCATGTTTGTGTTTATAGATTGTATATCATCTTCCCATCTTATGAGAAGTGATTGTTCAATTTCTTGGCTCATTTATTAGTTGGGTTATTTCTTTAATTTTTTTTTTTTGTTTTTCTTTACGATTTTTGAGTTCTTTATATATGCCAGAGATTAGTTCTATGTCTGATGTGCATGTGGTAAACATTTGTTTCCAATTAGTAGGCTCTCTATTCACTTCACTGATTGTTTCTTTTGCTAAGAACAGTTTTAGTTTGAATTCATCCTATAAAATGATGCTTAATATCAATTATTGTGCAAGGGAGTCTTATTAAAAATGTTGTGGAATAATGAGATATGATGGAGATTTGGGCCTACTTTTTCTTCTAAGAGACGTATCTCTGGTGTAACTTCTAGGTCCTTGACTCAATTTGAGTTGAGTTTTGTGCATGGTGAGAGATAGGGGTTTGATTTCACTTTATTGCATATAAATTTCCAATTTTTCCAGCATCATTTGTTGAAGAGGCTATCTTTTCTCCAATGTATATTTTTGATGGCTTTGTCAAATAGAAGATAATTGTAATTTTGGGAGTTAGTCTCTGTGTTATCTATTCTGTACCATTGGTATACAAGTCTATTTTGGTGCCCAAACCATACTGATTTTGTTATTATTGATCTGTAGCATAGTTTAAGGTCTGGTATCGTGAGGTCATCTGCTTCATTCTTCTTGCTAAAGATTGCTTTAGCTCTTCTGTGTCTCTTATTTTGCCAGAAAAAGTTCACGACTGCTTTTTCTATTTCTATGAGGAATGTCATTGGAATTTTGATTGAAATTGCATTAAATCTGTATAATGCTTTTGGTGGTAAGGTCATTTGACATTAATTCTGTCTATCCAACAAAGGTAGATCTTTTCATCTTCTCTTGTTTTCTTTGATTGTTTTTTTTTAAGGTTCTATAGTTTTTATTGTAGAGGTCTTTCACCACTTTGTTAATTGGATTCCCAAATATTTTATTATTATTTTGGATACTCTTCTAAATGGGGTAGTTTTTCTCATTTTCCTTTCAGCAGATTTGTTGCTAATACACGGAAACACCTACGATTTATGAGTGTTGATTTTGTAGCATGTTAATTTTCTGACTTCATTTACTAGTTCTATCAGTTTTCTGATGGAATTTGCTGAGTCTTCTAGTATATAACTCTATTGTTAGGTAAAGAAGAACTCATTAGCACTATTTACTATTGATATCACTTTAGTTTCTTTCATCTGTTTAAATGTTCAGGCTAGTATTTCAAGAAATATATTAAATAGCAGTGGTAAAGGAGGGCATCACTGTGTTTTTTTTCCAGTTTTTAGAGGAAATGTTTCCATTTTATGGTTTTGTGTCCTAGAATGATGCTACCTAACGTTGTTGCCATTGGCCATGTAATCCATCAAAGAGACAAACTCAGTTCTTATGTAGTAGGATCTATATGCCAAAAATATCATTCGTTTGAAGCAACAGATTAGACAGGAAAGACACAGGACATTTCCATAATAGCACAAAAAAAAATGAATGATGCTGCTGCATAAATTACCAGGTGCAAATATTATGGACAAATGACCGATTTACAGTTCAAATCTAGTACCTTGCCACAAATTCATAATGGTAACTGTGTTCTGATATAAATCTTTGCCAAGAAGAATCAATAAATAAAAAAAAATATACAGAGTGATGTGGATACAGCCATCAGGTGCTACTTTTAAGAATTCTGTCCAGAGTATCTACCAGGTTGTACCTGAACCCTTCCAGCACAAGATTCCAAGCACCTCCCTGGGAGGCCTCCTCCCATTCTGGTAAATGCCAGTAACTCTTAAGGCATCCATTAGAATGTCTCTTACCTCTAGGCTAATGTGGGAACTGGCCAGGCAGATGACAAATGCCACTCCAGATAAGTCCTGTGAATGGGCATTCATAGCTACTCTATGAGTCTGAACCTGCTGGCATATGGACCTCACTTAGAGAACCCCTGCTCCAGCAGACTCCAATATTTAGGAGATTGGGATGGTTTTAGAACAGGTAATAGAAGAACATGACTCACAAGCCCACTGTTTTACAAATAGGGAATGTTGTTGAAGTAAGACACATACCACCACCACCAACAACAACAACAGCAGCAGCAGCAGCAACATAAAGTCCTCAAATTGGTTTTGGGGGAAATAATGGGGAAAAAATATTACAGGTCATTTTTAACTACTGACATCACATTTTTAAAATTTTTGTTACATATGGCTTTTTAAATCTCTCAATCACTCTCTCTCTCAATCTCTCTTTTTCTCTCTCCCCCCTCCTCCTCCTCCCCCTCCTCTTCTCCCTCCCTCAGAGGTCCCCTTCCTCTCTTTATCTCCATGCTCATTCACACTCTAAGATGGGGCCGAGAGAAAGGAGGTCATATCAACACCCGGGCCAGCCACCTTGGGCAGTTTCCTCATGGGAATGGGTCCTGGTTCAGATTGGATTTAACACAATGTTCCTACATTTTCAATTAGATTTCAAAGTCCCTCTGCAAATGGCTCAGGTTTCCTCCTTGTTTTTAATAATGCCACCAAATACAGAGTGGCTAGGTTTTCCATGGCGGACCTTGAGCTGCAGATTACAAGGACCATTACCATGCATGGTAATGTTTATGGCAGGGAGAAATATGGGCCAGAGTCCCAGCCCTAGAATGACTTTGGTTTTAATCATATTGATGTGTACTTGAGAGGTGGATGACTTCCCGCCACCATTATTTCAAAGTGGGGGCTGGAAATGTCCGGGATAACTGAATAAACAAAATTCCAGGGAAAAGAAGTAATTACACAATGACAGCCCCATTAACTCTGCCAGGCAATATTCTAAAATATTTGCAAAATTTCATTAGGTTTTCTATAACACTATGGTGTGGACTTACTATTTCTTTTCTGCAGATGAGGAAACTGAAGCACAGAGAGATGATGTACTTTGCACAAGGTCATTCACCTGGTGAGTTAGGGTTGGAAGCTGTGCAGCTGTGGCCCCAGAGTGTGGCTGGTTTCTCATGGTTTAAGAATAAGTACTTGGAGTATCTCTCTGCTGGCTGTCTCTGCTGGCAGCTCCTCCTTTCACCCAGGTGCCACCACCTCCCACTATCAGTTCAGGAGATTCTGGTGCCTTATTTGGGGTGAAGCACCTAGCAGCACCTCCCCACCCATAGGAATCTTCTAGGCAGAGTCATGGAACTGAGGCCAGGTGATTATATCAGATGTCAGGATTGCTGTGGGGGAGGAAAACATGGAGACATGCTGGTCTTTCATTTCCCTGGATTTGAACTGGAAATAGGCAGTTTTGGAAGTGCAACACCTTGTTCCCCCATGGCTTAAAGGACACGTCTGCCCACCACCGCCAGGGGGAGTTCACACTCTCCACTGGCAGCCACTCTGCCAACCCAAACAGAGAAACTGAACCCGAACAAAAAAGCTCTGAGCGCTCACGCTCTCCACTGAGCCAGAAACCGAACCTGAGTGATCGCGAAGGAAGAACAAGGAGAAGAAGAAGGAGAAGAGGCGCCTTACTTACTTACCCCCTAAAGCAGTCCGTTGGAGCCTCTTTGTCCGGTGATGCGCAATTCCCGGCCAACGCACCAAATGTAAGCCTCGGAGAAAGAGACCACCAAGTGACCACTCATGCAATTGGCAGAAGGGGATTTATTGAACCAGCATGCTGGGGCTCTGTGCCCACTCAAGAAGGGAAAACAGCCCAGAGCCCCGAGCAGGGGCTGAGCACTGCTTAAGTACACTTTTTGGGGAGGGCAGAGGGCTTTGTATACATCAGAACAAATCATCATGAGGTGCGGGAAAATTGAACAACAACTCCTAAACATGATTAGTTCATTCATTGGAGGGAACAGGTCAGGCTGGAGTGATAGGTCATTCCTAAGGAGAGTACACATTCAAACTGATTGGTTCAGGCCCTGCAAGGCCTACGTGCAACCACACAGACCCCTTCAGTTACTAAACAAGCAGACAATCAGGGGAAATGTTTACTGGGCGGTTCTAAGCATTGTCTTAACAGCTACAGAAATTTCAGGTTTTGCAGGTAACATAGAAACCTAACAATACCTCCTTTACATTTTAACTCAGACCTTGCAGCTTAGAAACTTTTACAACACCCGGTCTTTTACCCTTTAACTTTTATGCTTTAACTTCAATTTCTTTTACCCTTACAATGCTACAGGTATTGAAAAGTTTTCAGCATATCTTCGGTGACACAAAACCTCCAAATATATGTTCACACTATTGATATTCTTTGAAACATGTCATGATAGACATGTTATTCACTGATAATCTACCTGTCTTTTTAGCAGAATGATTTGAAGAAGCTTTCTAAAGCCTATTGTGCTACACTAACCTTTGTCTTCATTTGGTTTAATTATAAACATTTAAAAATTTCAAATAATTTTAATAAGAATAATACTGAAGATTACCTGTCATTTGCTGTATCAAAACATTTCTTGCAAGTATTGGATTAAGGATTTGACTAAGTACTTCTTTTGTTAAATTTGATACTACCTTAGGACTATTTTCACTGCTAACTGCATTTGACTCTGCAATTCTAAAATTGACATTCTTCAATACACTGCCAAACCACTGGACCTATGCTTAGTGCACACATAGGTCAATATTCCTAAAAGGTTACCTGAGCCCTGCTCCATAGCAGTTCCACTTCCTGGCATCATCAGATATTTCTGTGCTTCTTAATCTAGTATACATGGGAAGCATTTGTTAATGAGACATAGACCTATCTTATAGTATCCTCAATTAAAAGGCCTTTTTTTTAAGTTTACCCATCTTTTTTTGTTGTTGTTGTTGTTGTTTTGGTGCTGCTGGGGACCAAACCCAGGGCTGGAAAACTGTTTCTGTGTCGTTTACTTTCCTCTTCTCCGACTCTGATATGTGTACATACATGTGCACACACATATATCTTATGCATCTCTATAATTATAGAGAGTACAAAAAAATATCATATTGGCTATGTGAAATGTAATATATTTTTAATTTATTAGATGTTGTTATAGGAATAAGAATGTCAAAGTACTGTTTTGAAATTTAGACTTAAAAAAAAACCCTGCCAATAAACTTTAAAAGATCTATTTTGCAAATTTCAGAAGGCTCTCTATAAGATAAAGAGAATTAAAAAAAATTTAATGTTAAGTCACTATGACACAGTAAGGAAATAGAAAACCTACTAACCATGAGAATCCTAAGATTATTTACTTGAGTTCCCAAGTTATTGTTTTACTTTATGACGAATAATAATGCTTCATGCTTGTAAGATATTATTTTAACGCAGACATCAGGGTTTAAGTGATCTGCCTAAGGTTTCATAGTAAAATGACAACAGAGGAAAATTATAGAGGTGGTGGACCAAGTCCCATCCATAAAGGACAGGATCAGGTTGCTGTCCCATGAACGCAGTAGTATAATTTTCATCGCTAGGAGGGCTGTATCTTGGAAAACTGCTGAGCCAATACTTTCTATGACTAAGAGTACCCATGTATCTAAATGAGAACAAAGGCACAAAATTAGAACTACCAATCAGTCTTTAAAGAAAATTTTAATCTGAGACAATTTGAGAAGCAAAATAAAAATAACAGCAAGGCAGTTTAACCAATAGGATAAAACAAACATCTATGATTCTATAGTTATGTAGCTGAATAAAGTAAATAAATGTGACATAAATTTGTGCAACTTTATAGTGCAATTTCAGGAATGACAGAAATAGAAAATCCCAATAGTGGGATTAATGCAGATCTTAAAAAATTCCAGTCATAGTATTTTAGCTGTTCCAATTTTATAAAATACATTATTCACTAAAACAGCACTTGTTTAAAAAATGTCCCAAACTAGACTATTAACTCTTCCTTTTGATTTTTTTTTTAAATATATGACAGCAAAATGCATTACAATGCTCCACCATGTTGGCTTAGGAAAGGACTTCCTCAATAAGATTCCTAAAGCACAAGAAATAAAATAAAGAATCAATAAAAAAAAAAAACAATAAAAAAGTTTCTTCACAGCAAAGGAAACAATCAAGAATGTGAATGGAACTACCATTTGACCCTGTTATTCCACTCCTTTCTTTATACCCAAAGGACTTAAAATCAGCATACTACAGTGACACAACTACTTCAATGTTTATAGCAGCTCAATTCAAAATAGCTATGATACCAACCTAGGTGCCCTTGAAGAGATGAATGGATGAAAAAATTGTGGTATATATACACAATGGAATATTACTTAGTCATAAAGAAGAATGAAATTATGTCATTTGTTTGTAAGTAAATGGAACTAAAGAATATCACACTAAATTAAATAAGTCAGTCACAAAAATCCAAAAGCAGAATGTTCTTTCTGATACATGGATGATAAGTCACAACAAAGCGGGAGGGATTTGAAATTCACTGGACTAGACAAAGGGAAATGAAGCAAAGGGAGGGGGTGACTGCAATAGGAAAGACAGTAGAATGAATATGGAATATCATTCCTATCCTCTTATATAAATAAATGACCAGTGTAACACTACATCATGTACAACCAAATAACAGTATTCTAATTGTAAAAAGTTACACTTATTCTATGTATGTATAATATTGCAAAATATACTCTACTGTCATGTAAAAAATAATAATGATAAAAAAGAAAAAAATCCTTTCTTTTACATAAGGTTATAGCTGAAATCAAAGAATTCTAGAATTTCAGAAATGATGGGGAGTTTGGAAATGATTTAATACAATTTTTTAGGAAAAAGTTCCAGAGAAGTTGTGACGTCCCTTGTGTCACACAATAAATTGGAAGTGGGGGTAAAACAAAAACCTGATTTTCTTTCTTTGACAAACTGTGGAAAAATCTGGAAGCCCCTGATTGATTTCATGTAATGAAATCATTATGTTTTCTTTGGAGTTTTATTTAGTTAAATTAAGTTTGCCCTGTTCCTACATTTATTCAAGGAGTACTGACAACAACAGAAAAAATTCCTCAACAATGAGAACCAGAATAAACGTGTGCAATCACAGTTCATCTATTTCATCAAGGAATAAAGGTCCAGTGAAGTTGTGAAACTTGCCATCATAAAGTATGAAAAAGTGTCTACCCATTCTGGATCATAGTCTCCTTTTCCAGCTTCCACTTTCCAGTAAAGTAGACTTTATTGCAATCTGAGACACATTATGCTGTTTTATAAGCATATAAAATAAAATTAAATATGTAACTGAAAAAAAAAAGTAAGAAACTAACTACCCAGAACAATCTTCAGATTCAATGTAATCCCTAACAAATCCCTAACAAATGCCAATAGCATTTTTCTTAGAGATAGAAAAAATCTAAATTATTAAGGAAAGATGAAAAACCAAAAAACCAAGAAATCTTGAGAAAGAATAAAGTTAGAGGCATTCTACTTCTTGACTACAAATTATAGTACAAAGCTTCAATAATTAAGATAGTATGGCGCTGGCACCAACATATACACATAGACTAACAGAACAGAATAGAGTCTAGAAATAAACACACATCCTGTCACTAATCTGACAAGAATACCAAGAAGAAAAAGGATAGGCTTCAATAAATGGTGTTGAGAAAACTGAACATCTACATTTAATAGAATGAAACTGGAACCTTGTCTTACACCATATGCAAAAATCATCTCGAAATTTACTAAAAACTTAGATGTAAGATCTGAAACCATAAAACTCCTAGAAGAAAACAGGGAAAAAGATCTTGACACTGGTCTTAGCAATGAGTTTTTGAATATGTTCCCAGGAACACAGGGAAAAAAGGTGCAAATAAACAAATAGGGGTGCACCAAAGCCACAAACCTTCTGCACAGAAAAGGAAGCCATCAATGAATTAAAAATATAACATATGTAATAGGAGAAAATACTTGCAGATGTTAGTAAGGTGTTAATATCCAAAACCTATAAGGAACTCATATAGCCCAAGAACAAAAAGGCTAAAAATTCTGTTATAGAAAAAAAAGGTGGAGGGACAAATGAGGCCAATAGATATCATTCTGTTGAAATACAGAATGGCTAACAGACACGAAAAGGTGCTTACTTTCACCAATCATTGGGGAAATGCAGATCAAAATCCCAGTGAGGGCTGGTGTTGTGGCTCAGTGGTAGAGCACACGTCAAGCATGTGAGAGGCCCTGGGTTCGATCCTCAGCACCACATAAAAATAAATAAATAAAATAAAGTTATTGTATCCAACAACAACTAAAAAATAAATATTTTTTTAAAAATCACAATGAGTCAACACCTCACATCTGTTAGAACAAATATTATTAAAACAATGAAAGTATTGGCAAGGATGTGGAGAAAAGGAAACTGCTACACACTGCTGGTAGAAATGTAGTTGGGGAAGCCATTATGGAAAATACACATGGACAGCCTTAAGAAATTACACATTGAAAGCATCATCATCATCATCATAGGAATTCTACTTTTGAATACATATCCAATAGAAATGAGATCAATATCTCAAAGACATGTACACTTCTATGTTTATTACATCATTGATTAGAAAAGCCAAGATAAAGAAACAGTCTAAGTGACCCAAGATGGATGAAAAAAGAAACTGAAACACAATGGGAGATCTTTCAGCTTTACAAAAGAAGAAAATCTTGCCATTTGCAATACTATACATTGTGTTAAGAGAAACAAGCTGAAAACAACAAAACTCTGAATAATTTCACTGAAAGGTGCAATTTTAAAAAGTAAAATTCATAGAACCAGAGTAAAATAATGGTTAAGAGGGGTGAAAGTGGGGGATATGAGGAGATATTGCTTAAAGGATACAAAGTTTCATTTATGTAGAACAAGTTCTAGACATCTAAGGTACAGAAGGGTGACTGTATTTAATAATATCATATTAATAAACTTGAAATTTGCTGACTAGATATTAAATGTTCCCACTGCAAAAATATGTGATTATCTGAAGTTATCTATATCTAGCTATCTTGATTCTAGCAATTATTTTATAATGTATATGTATATTTAAATATCACATTGAACACCTCAAATATAAAGCATTTTTATTAAAAATAAAATAGTATTGGGAAAAATTTACTAAATATTATGTTTAAAAAAATTAAAAATCAATACTTATTTGATTCCGGTGTTATTTGACATTAATTGATAAATCAATATTTGGAGGAATGTAGCATAAGTTATGTCTATATTTCCTGTGTATAATCAAAGTGTTTTAAAGTATTAGCATTTCATTCATATCCAAAGAATGATTATGAATCATTATATACCTAACAAGTACAGCTAAGAATTAATTACCTCATAAAAGAAGTACCCATGAATTATAGATATGAGGACGTGTGAGCACTATATACATGAGAAATTCACCTAGAAGACTTCAAAGTTGATATCAATTTTTTGCAACAAATTATTCTAATACTGATCTGGCCCCCTGGAAAATTCACTGAGAGTATAACAAAGCTATTCACCAGGGTATGCCAGGATATTTGGACCTGGCTAGTTTAGAGATATTAACTATCTTTTCTAATTGAATATAATAAGCACACAATATGTTCAACATACCTTTGAGGAGGGATACTTGTTGAAGACTCTGAAAATAGCTAATTCAGCTGCAACAGTCTTTCCTGATCCAGTGGGTGCTCCAACTAAGACACTACCGTCTACACTACCGTCTGTGTGATACAGTGTATGAAATATTTGTGTCTGCACATGGTTAAAGTGTGTCAGGGACTAGAAGGAAATTCTCCTTCAAAGATTAGCCTGACAGCCCCCTGGGAGACATCCTGCCTGGGAGGCATCCTGCAGCTACTTATCTCACCTGAGACATCCTGAGGCCACCTATCTTCCTGAAACCTATCTTCCTGAAACATCCTGCGGTTATCTCACCTTGTGCAGACATCCAGCAACTGCCGATAAGAGAGCTTCCCCATTCCCACCATATAAATACCCCTGTGTGAACAATAAAAGTTTGCAGCTTGATCAGAACTTTTGTCTTGCTGTCACCTTCTGTGTCTCTTGTCCCTTCATTCCTCCCCATCTAGGTTCGCTGCCCACGTTGATGTGTCCTGCCGGACGGGACATTTGGCGCCCAGTGTGGGGCTCGAGCCTTTGACTGAGGGGGAACGCCGTCCTCCGGGAAGACTTGGCCAAGCGGGAGCGCGAGATCGCCTCGGCAGACACAACCGAGAGACAGATCCAGGAGGAGAGTGAAGACGACGCAAGGTGAGTGACCCACCATGGGACAAGCAGTTTCGTCACATGAGTTGTTTTTGTCAGGCCTCAAGGAGGCCCTCAAGACACGGGGGGTCGTGTGTTAAGAAAAAGGACTTAAAATTATTCTTTTCATACATAGGAGAATTGTGTCCGTGGTTTCCCCTTGAAGGGACCATTGATGGTAAAAGATGGCTTAGAATAGGAGACTGATTATTATGAAGATTATTATTATTATTATTATTAAGATTGTTATGAATCCTTTGGCCCAGAAAAGGTGCCTGTTCCCACCTTTTCTTACTGGAACCTAATTAATTCAAAAAAAAAAAAGCTTAAAAAAAAAAAAAAGAGAGATATTTTTTGGCCTTTACGTTCTAGAAGTTTGTGCTAGGAGAGTGAGAAAAAGGGAGAGAAAATGTGATGTTAACCTGGAGAGAAATAAGTTTCAATTTTCTATTTTTGTCAATACTCAGAAAGTATGTACGGACCTTTTTACTACAGGATTGTCCTATGAATCAGAATGGCTGTAACTCAGCCACTGGGGACAAGAGACTTTAGCCGCTGCTGCTTGCTATGGGGTCCTAGCCCCTGCGGCCAGCAGTGCTTTTAACCCTTGAATTACTTGACCTAAATGCCAAACAGACTAACTTAAGATCTGATGGTAATGCTAGCGTTTGCTGCTAAAAAACCTTTGGAGCACCCACGTGCCACAGAAAAAAGTGCAGGATGTACATGAGCTGCAACCGCAGGTCGCAGAGACAGAACAAGCTGCTACCGCAGTAGGATCTTGGCCAGGCGGGGGAAAAGGCAGACAAAATCAATCAAAATGCAATCGGCTAGGAAAAATTTTGCCCCGAAAATGGGCAGCGGACTCCATGTTGTTTGCATCACCATGGTAACCATGGGGTGCCTGGCCAGAAGAGCGGGCTTCCTGGTCCCACCTCCCACACTTTCGCTGGCTTCCGATTGATTCTTCCACAGTCACTCAGACAGGACTTCTAGTTCCGCCTTCCAGCCACTAATCTGTACTACTGTGTTTCAGATTTCTACGGGAGCTGTTCAGAGCCTGTATTTTTAAGAATGCCTACCTGTAAATGCTAACGAAAGATATCTTTTTCAGACAAAATTTAATTCCACAGCTTTCTATGTTGCAGCCCTAAATTTAAGTTAGTTCTGAGTTAAATAACCTGACTTTTCTCTATAGTTGTGTTACTAAATAATGTTCTATTGATGAGAGATATCAAACATGCTTCTTTATATTTTACTTTTAATTTTGGAGGTTATGAGGATGCATTTGCTCGCTACAGGAACAAAGCCGGCAATGTTCCTGTGATGACCAAAAAATCCTTATTCTCATTCCTAACTATAAAAAATAAATATGTATACTCAACAAGGATTTTATTTCAGTTACATCAAGTGACGTCACATAGAAGAGTGCACTCCTAGTTAAAAATAAATTAAAATGGATCCAAATATTTTAAGACCACGTGGTTACATAAAATTAATACAATTATAAGTTATGTTCTTATTCTTAATATATATATTTTTAAGATATTTAGATAACCTATATTTGTTAATCTATAAAATAATTAGCACATGCCTAATTGATTAGTTAATATATATTTGCCTAATTGTTTTTCTTCAACAGAAAACCCATAATTTATGTTATGTATTTACATTTATCAGATACTCTGCCTTTTCAGTTACAGATATTTGAGATAAATGTGTTTACTATAAATTTGCTTTTAAGTGAAAATACAATCTTCAAGTAGTTTCTAATTCTCAAAGTTACTGTTCAAACTCATAAGATGATAATTATAATTATGTCTACAAAATATCTAAGGATTTTAACTATATTTTCATTGATATTTCTTATCAAAGTACAATAATTTGTTTATAGATTCTAAGGTTTTCAGAAATTGTTCCAAGTATAACAAAAAAAATTTTCTAAAAGAAAAGGATGCTTCAACAAAGAAAAAGCACACATGGATCCTAAAAAGAAAGAAATCATCTTTGGGTAAAACAAGGTCTTTATATTCATATTTCAATGATAAAAGTATTTTCCTAAGTAAAAAAGATTTTTATATTGTTATCTAAACAGATGATGTAAAAAGTTAGAAAGATTAAAAAAGAGATTTATATATACTAAACTGACTATAATTAATTTAAGGGTATTTCAGGCTATTTTTCCTAGTTTAACTATACTAATGTGAGCTAAGATTTTGTCCATATTTTGACATGATAAACAACCTATTAAAATGTAAGTTTATTTCTTTAAAGTAAGATCCTTATTGCCTAATAATTCTTACTGTTTAAGACAAAGATTAGTTTTGGTAAATAAATTCACATTGTTGATTAAACATTTAAGTATATTGAACTACTAACTTAAATCCGATTTTAACAATTGTCCTTAGAGACTAAAATCAATTGATTCTAAGACACTGAGATACTAATTTTTACATATTTTGTTTGTTAGATAATCATAAAAAAAAAAAAAAAACATAACATTTTATTAAGATTAAGGTTCTCCAAATTAAAGTTATATATTAATTTTAAACAATAAAGGTTACAAACTTAAAAAAAATTCATTGATATTATATAAGTTCTCTGACTAGATCTATTGTCCATAAAAAATACAGTAAGATTTATATACTGCTCCCTACACAGGAAATAACCTTAATCATATTTTTTAAAGACAATTAAGAGATACCTATTTAAAGGATAATATTCTAAAATACAGAGATTTTGGGATCGCCTTAACCATGCATTATTTGCCCTTAATTTTCTTACCCTAGACAGTGAAGGCCATTCGGCTGCAGACAGACACTGGCATCCCTCGTCCAATTCTGTTCGCCCACCTGTAATGTGGCGCGATCCCCTTACAAATAAATGGAAAGGCCCAGATCCTGTCCTCATCTGGGGACGAGGCTCAGCTTGTGTTTTGGACCAAGAGCAAGCAGCCCCAAGATGGTTACCAGAACGCCTGGTTAAACAGGTTAATGACTTACCTCAACCCAGGGACGGAGGCCCTCCCCCTGAGGACAAATTTTCCTCTTTTGCAGATGCAGCCAACAATCTGTGTGAGGATCCTGCTTAAGGCACTTCTGCTGAACAGGTTTGTATACGGAGGCCTTAGCCCTCCACCTTCCAACATCAGGGAGTACCTTTTTGGCCCCCCCTGTGAATGCAGGGGAGGATCTTGGACTCAGGCTCCCACTAGTTGGACCCAGACTGCTGACTGCTTGACTAAGGTGGCTTACCTCCATGCCGAGGTTGAGTTCATCAGCCTAAATGGGTATGTGTTAACAAGCCAAAGATTATTCCCCCCAGTACAAGTAAAGCTCTCCAAAATTGTTCTGCAACTTGTATGCATACCCAGGCGATGCATGTCTCTTGTTATGCGTCAGCCTCAATTTGTGTTAACAAGCAGGGAGAACAATTTTTTGAAGCCACCCTAACTAAAACTCATGCAGCAGAGGGGACCACTATTCATTATACCCCCCTCCTCTTTGACCGGGGAGGAGAAGGCAAATATACCAAGTTATAGTCAGCTGGATGCCAAGGCACTGTTGGTAAACCCTCCTGCTGGCCCATTAAGGCCCCTACAGGGGTCTCTGATGGTGGAGGACCCACTGATGCTGTCAAGCATCTTCAGATAATCAAACTTTTGAAACCCCAAATCCCTGAGCTCACATATCATCCCTTAATGCTGCCTAAATCCCAGCTCCCAGATTTAGATACCAATACATTAGATATTTTGGAAACTACCTTCTCCTTGCTTAATAATTCCAACCCCACCCTTGCTGGTGATTGCTGGCTTTGCATGACAACAGGGGCAATCATGCCTATGGCAGTTCCTATTAATTCTATCATAGACAATGATAATACATGCCAACCTGGATTTCCTTTTAAAGTACAGCCTATAGGCACTTTTACATCATGTCTTTTAGGCGCGATGCAGAATAATACCTATGATATTGATGTTGGAGTTACTTCCTTTGGAAATTGCTCAACAGTAAAAAATTATTCCTCACCCACCCCATCTCTTTGTCCCCCCAATGGCACAGTTTTTATGTGTGGAGGAAACTCAGCCTTCCCCAGGCTTCCAGCGAATTGGACCGGTGGCTGTGTTCTTGCCTTATTACTCCCTGATATAACTATTGTCCCAGGAGATGAACCTCTACCCATTCCTAGCCTAGACACCTTAGTCAAAAGACACAGGCGGGCAATACAGGCCTTACCACTCCTTGCCAGCCTTGGAATAACAGCTGCTGTGGGCACAGGTACAGCTGGCTTAGGCACGGCTATACACTCTTACCGTCGCCTATCTCAACAACTTATAGATGATGTACAAACTCTATCAGGAACTATTAAAGATTTACAGGACCAAATAGACTCCCTGGCAGAAGTGGTCCTTCAAAACAGACGAGGCTTAGATTTGCTGACAGCTAACCAGGGAGGTATTTGCTTGGCCTTATGGGAAAGATGCTGCTTTTATGCCAATAAATCAGGCATAGTACGCACTAAAATTAAGCAGCTTCAAGAAGATCTAGAAAGGAGAAGAAGGGAACTATTTGAAAATCCCCTCTGGACTGGGCTTAATGGATTTTTACCCTACCTTCTTCCCTTATTAGGCCCTTTGTTGGGTTTGCTTTTAATGGTGTCCATAGGACCCTGCATTATAAACAGGCTGGTACAATTTATTAAAGAACAGATTAATATTTTGGCCTCTAAGCCCATACAGGTCCACTATCATCGTCTGGAGATGGAAGACCGCGCTGCCAACATTTGAAAGGATGTTCTACCCTTCTCTCAGGCTTATTTCTTAAGTTTACATCCCCACAGATCTCTCTTTCTTATATAAAAGTATAAGTAACAGCTCTGACCAATCATCTTCTGCCCTTGCCATAAGGGTTCGCTCCTCCATGGGCCCCTCCGCTTGGGGGAGGACTCACCCATGGAGTGAGGACATTAGGCCATAATGACAGAGGGTGCAGGAAGGACTGCAGGAGGATGGATCCACGGATCCCAAAACCCAAGACCTCTGAGTGACACGCTCTGGTGCATGGCGGTTGGCATGCTCCCCACTCAAAGCCGTCTCCTCCAAAAACATGCCAAGGCCACCACGAAATCTCCTAGTGAAGATGCTCGCTCAGATCAGGAGATATTCTAAGGCCTTCTAGAGGAACAGAGCCTCTATCACCCCCTAGAAACATGGCCGGTAAGGTATGGTCAAATATTTTATATAAGAAAGTGGGAGATGTCAGGGACTAGAAGGAAATTCTCCTTCAAAGATTAGCCTGACAGCCCCCTGGGAGACATCCTGCCTGGGAGGCATCCTGCAGCTACTTATCTCACCTGAGACATCCTGAGGCCACCTATCTTCCTGAAACCTATCTTCCTGAAACATCCTGCGGTTATCTCACCTTGTGCAGACATCCAGCAACTGCCGATAAGAGAGCTTCCCCATTCCCACCATATAAATACCCCTGTGTGAACAATAAAAGTTTGCAGCTTGATCAGAACTTTTGTCTTGCTGTCACCTTCTGTGTCTCTTGTCCCTTCATTCCTCCCCATCTAGGTTCGCTGCCCACGTTGATGTGTCCTGCCGGACGGGACAAAAGTGGCTGAAGTTGTACAGGGCTTCATATGCTTTACATCCCAAAGCCGTAATTGGCAAAGGCTGAAGATCCAGTAATTCTGAAAAGATCCAATAGGTACTTCTATACAATAACTGAAAAAACATGCACAATACTGAATACTGTATTTTAAAGAATAACATTTCCTAATTATCTCTAGAGAAGAACATATTTAATGTAAGTTCTTATACACCAGTGACACATCTTATTCAGTCACTACATTTAACATAACTGATAAACAGAACACTTTTATTGAAGAATCCCCTATAAACCAACTATATATTTCTCTTCCAAAAAGGGAAATAACTTGAATAAAAGTACATGAAAATATGTATGTTATGGTACAAAAATAAATCTGCCGTAATTTGTAAAACAATGAAAACCATTTGTAAACAGCAGTATTGGAAGGGTCACTAACAACAGATTACTTTTATCTGCTACACACTGACCAATCCTGAGTAGCTGAGGGATCTTTTGTATGGCCAATGGAAACAAAAATGAATTTAGCCTTATTCAGGAAGGAACAAGGATAGTAGTTTCAGAACACAGCATGACTGAGTAAAACAAAACAAAACAAAACAAAAAAACTCTCCTTAAAGGGTACAGGTCTTCTTACTTTCACTAATCATTGGGGAAATTTATGTCTGTAAAGTAAATTTATGTATTGAAAGACACCAGATTTGGTTGCTTCTTATTATATGGACTGGGTGCCGAAGAAATTAGATAATTATTACAAAGTTTAAATAAGAAGATATAAAAAAATCAGTTAAGAGGACATATTGATCTGACCTTTATAGTATGGTTGCAAAATGAAAAATATGGTAAATTTTCTTCTAAAAATGTACTTAAAAACAAAAACTAACTTAGTCGGGCATGGTGGCACAGGCCTGTAATTGCAGCAGCTCAGAGGCTGAGACAGAAAGATCCCAAGTTGAACAACAGCCTCAGCAACTTAGTGATATCCTATCTCTCAAAATAATAATAATAATAAAAAGACTGGGGATGTGCTTCAGTGGTTAAGTGCCCTTTGGGTTCAATCCTGGGTACATTGTCCCTAAAGGAAAAAAAAAAAAACCAAAATAAAAAGATGATTTTAAGAAGTTATCTTTGCCCCACCCATTGCTCTACTCTATTGCAAGGATAGCTGAGAGCTAACTTCATACTCTCTATGTCTGATTATGATTGTTTAAATTTTCCGTAGCTCTGGAAATCCAGGAAGGAGGAAGACATTGCATGGCAAGGCATGCAATGTTAATCAAACATATTTTTTAAATAAAAAACTAAAAATTAAACATTGTAAAATGTCAAATGCACAATTATTGACAATGTTAAATTAAGATGATCTATTACAGTGATTTTACCTAGATGGTATGTTTATACTACATCAGCTAATTATATAAATAGGTTGATATGTATTTGGTTGCTTAACAAAGAAATTATTAAATTGGCATTAACATATAATGCTAATATATGTGGAATTAAGTACTTTAATGAAAGAAAGAAACCTAGCAATGATATTGGAAGCATATATTTTAAGTTAAGACATCATCACTTCCACATATTTTGAACTTATGAGATTCTAGATATCACATAAACACATTTGATGAAATAAGACCAGAAAGATCCTCTGCAATAAGTAGATTACTAGATTATACAGTCTCAATATCATTCTATTTTGATAAAATTTTTTGGTTTTGCTATGCCAAGATATCAAAGAGAAATTGAGATGTAATATAAAGAATCTCTCAATGAATAATATGAATAAGGTGTACATTTGACAAAATGAAAGATTATGAAGTCATATTTAGGTCTCCTTTCACTTCTGAAAGGACTGTCAAATAGCATGCTATTTAAAGTAGTCAGAATAACATTTTTATTCTGAAAAGTCAAACAGTTTGTCTGAAATATACATGGGAAAGAAAATTTGACTCCTAATTTATGTCTGTAAAGTAAATTAAGGACCTCTGAAAATCAATACTCATCAATTATGAATTCTCAAGAAATGAAATTAGTATACTAGTTTCAAGATGTTTTTGAAATAGATTTCAGGGGTACTTGAAAGTATCACTGCAAAGATTTATTCATGAAATTTTGCTTTTTTAATAAATCAAAATAGAAAGGCATTTGTTCATGTTATGAAAACCTAGAGTTTATACATTATAACAATAAAAAATGCTGCTGAATGCTCTTACTATATATCCCTTTTAATAATTTGTTATATATATATATATATATATATATATATATATATATATATATATATATATATATATATAAACATTCCAAAATCTAAAAAAAAAATGTGAAATTTGAAACACTTTGGGTTTTAAACATTTTGGATAAAAGATAACCTGTACTAGAAATAAGTTTATGTGAATTGGAATAAATGTAAGAAAAAATAGATATCTCAAAACTTTCACAGAGAATATAGATTAAATGATAAATGGCAATTGCAATGAAAAAGGAAGGCTATATGGAGAAATAATGATTATATGTACAGATGAAATTCCAGTAACACAGAAATAGTAACTCTCATCATTACTATGATTATCAGAATTGACTAAGCCTACTTTAATGTTTTTGGAGCTTAAATAAACAAAAATTAAAGGTCCACAATTTGACTATCTACATATACATATTTGATTTTGAAAATTTTGAATATACAGTTTAGAAACAATTTTGTCAAGTAAGTTGGACTTTGATTCAGAATAAAACAACTTTATACTTGTCAACATTAATTAAAATAACAATTTTGGGAAGTCAATAATTCACATCAACACATTAATGTTCAATTTGTTACCTGTATGGGGAGGATGCCTGTCTGATAGAATCAGATGTTGGAAGTTGATAATACAAACAGCCTCTGCTCCTAACCATCTATCAGAAACTGCTTGGATATAGTATTGGGAAGGCAAAGGTTCAAAAGTAGGGATTGCAAATATCAGTAGTTGAGCTTCTTTACTAATGACCTAATGTGAAATAAAGTCTAAAATAAATAAAGTTCTTAGTAGTCAATTCTTAATAGTAGATGTAATAAAAATAAACTATGTTGGATTTCTAAATAGCTCAGATATTCAGGTACTACAGTAACTTGTAGGCGATTTCCTTCTGAGGATTATTTGACATAACAGAAGGTAAAAATTTCTACTCACTTTATATTATTTATATATATGTTATCATTATGACATGTTACCAGTTTGGTTCATTATCAGAATTTCCCAAACATGATTTATGCAATTATTTCATGTTTTCTATAATTTCAAGTACCATATTATTATTTACTTAATATTTTTCTTTAAATCTGATCAGTATCTTAAGTGGAATATCTGAAATCTCTTAAAATATATAGGTTACATTGTTATCAAGAAGATAAATGCATGAAAACAAAATATTGCTATAAAATACTATTGCTATCTAGTAAAGATTTTCAATCGGAAGCTTACTTTCTCTTTGATAAAAAGAGAAATTACACTATAGGAATATTTTAATTCACTGGGAACATGCATTATTGCTAATATTTTAGTAGTAGAAATCTGTTAATGAAACAAGCTTGGTGTATTCTGTTGCTGTTTCATTTTAAGTTGAGCATTAAGGGAATGAATTGTTTTAGTTGTAACTCTGCCAATATGTCTATCTAGAGGCCTGTTGCCATTTCTGTCTTCAGTGAAATTTTTGTCCCCAAGAAAGGATAACAGATTGAGTTGGTGTAGTGTATTCTTGGTTATCAAAAAATACTCATGTAGCTTCGTGATTTTGAATTGGTGAATATTCATGATGTGTGGAAAAGCACACACCACAATCTCAATCACACAAAATGGGATATTGTGTATATATGCATACA
The DNA here is from genome assembly GCF_047511675.1 of Marmota flaviventris. Lineage (NCBI taxonomy): Eukaryota > Metazoa > Chordata > Mammalia > Rodentia > Sciuridae > Marmota > Marmota flaviventris. Next base: position 5,836,559 of record NC_092514.1, read on the forward strand.
ACCTAGAGGGACATGTCCAACTAAGCTTCTTGTGACTGGATGACTTTGTTCTTTGCTTGTGTGTGTGTGTGTGTGTGTTTGTTTTTTTTTCCTGTAATGTACAATTTACTTTTAAAAAATAAAAATTATTTAAAAAAAAGAGAAATTACAAATAAACCATGAGTTAAAGATGTAGCAACAATTGAGTCTTTACAGATAATTTTACAAGGAATGATCTTTTCACTAAGCAATTTATTATTTTGCAGGAAATTATTTTTATCCCCCTTATTTTATATATTCCATGCCTCTAGAAGCCATGCCTTAAACCATGGTAAAGATTATAAATGAATTTCTTGAACTAGGATCAGACTGAATAATCAATATTGTCACACTGAATCTCTGTGTTCCTTTGAATCCAAACAGGAAAACAGAACATAACAAAACTTTCATGGCACTCTGAAATCAGAGAGATAGTAAAAAACAAAAATTGTTTATATTTTTTTATGATAGCTAAACAATAAGGTTATATTCACCTGTTTTTTAAGAGCTAGAAAATACTCTGCATGATAAATATGATCATTTGTAGGATCTTCCACCCAAATCCACCAGGGTTCTCCTACTGTCCCATGGACCTAGAAGAAAAATTACTGTTTACATATCAGCACATATTAGTCTAACAACTTTTTGATATATACTTTATAAAACAAAGTTCACTCATTTAAAGTATACAGTTCAATGGTTTTAACATATTTACAAAGTTGCACAACTATGAACATAATCTAATTTTAGAACATTTTTATCACCTCCAAGAGAGTATTTATATTCATTAGAAGTATGGACATGGCTATTCTAAACACTTTGTTAAATGGAATGATATAACATATGGTCTTCTGTGACTGGCTTTTTAAACTTACCATACTATTTTTATAGTTCATCCATGTTTTAAACTGCATCAGTACTTTGCTTCTTTTTATTGTCAAATAATATTACACTGGACACATATATCATATTTTGTTTATATAAGCCAATCTCTCTTTTTTCCTTATATGGTCCAATACTTTTCAGTATTCACTTCTTCCTCAGGGACTCATGAAAAGGAGATCACATCCCAATCATTTCTCCTCCAAATCATCTTGCACTGTCTCACATGAGCTTTTGGGGGACACCACATTTAAACCATGACACCTGGGATAATTTTGATTCACATAAAGCCAATCAGCTTATGGCATTCTCCTGACAATATCTATAGTAAAGGAGAAGTCCATAACAAACACTTGGCCTAATTAGACTGGGGGGGCATGTATGTGTGGGAAGAGGGCTTACAGTTTATGTTGCGGGCTGAGGAAGTGGGTATGTGTTCCCCTTACTCCATTAAAAGTGAAAGAGAAGCAGGAAAACATTTGGGAAGTATCCAACAGTGTGAGCAGAGCAAAGACGTGGAAAGATCTTGGGCCTTGAACAAAACTATTAACCTCAAGACTGGACCCTCCTTAGGGCCCATCTGATCTGTGGACCTTTTATTGTACAAAAGGATATATTACCTTACGTAAATCAGACTGAGGCAAGTTAGGTTTTACATTCTTGAAGCTAATAGCATTATAAGAGAGTTAATTATAAAAACAATCAAGTACTTTCTCCTATTAATTAATAAAACTAAATTATGATGTATTATGAATAGCAATAGTAGAAAACCATGTGCAAAAATAACGAAACTTCCATTCCTTTAAAAACAATCAAAAATTTCAAACATGAGCTTATACTTAAATACAATTTTATATTTTATATAAAATTTCATTCATATTTATAAAAATATTAACTGTAATTTGGTGTCATCAACTAGTGCTCATATACTGTGAGAAAAATAGGAATTAGGAATGCTTTAGGAATTAAAGGTCTGAATGCTTTAATGACAATGTGGAATTAAATTATAACATGGGTGGGTGATTTTAGAACACACTGCTGAACAAAATTCATTTACATTAAAGATGTACAAATGTTAACTAATATAGGAAGTATCCAAATACATTTAACTAGAATTTTATAAGACTACTTGATGTAAGCATTATTATATATAGTTTCTGATTTACTTTACTTGCCTTCCCCAGTTAATTTTTTGAAACTGAAGACTGAGTCCTATGTGCCTTTTGTATGTACAATTTCTAACACAGTAACTAGTCAAAGGATATATCTTAAAAACTATTGATAGAATAAGAAGAGTATACAAAGTAGGTTTTTACATGTATGTTTACCATTATGTTGGTAAACACATATAAGATATTGAAGAACATCTAAGTATTAAAGCAGGAAAAGGAGGAATAAAAGTAGAAATAGAAACATAGTAAGAATCAAGAAAGGACATTCTAGGGAAGAGCTCCATGTAAAATGCTATCTAATCAGAGAAGGAAAATAACTGAAAAATTGCTGGTTATGGCAACTGGTCAATCAGATATTAGAGATCCTTGAGGAAGTGGTCTCAGCAGAAAAGAAACTGGTGACAAGAAAGAAAATGTAGAATACCTTCTCTACAAGTCTAATGTTTAAGAAAAAGAGAGAACAGTATTTTGAGAGACATCATGATTTAAAAATGGATTTTTGGTAAGCAAAAATGAGAGTCAATAGAGAGGGAAAAATAAATGGCAAAGTTCTCATGGATTTGAAACCACTAAAATAGTGTCCAGTGATGCAATGTTAAGTTCCCTAGGCTCTCTGAGGACAGATGTAGGGAGGTGTAGTAAAATCTGAGGTACAGACATTTTAGTTTAATATAGATATTTTCCACTTCTACCTGATCATTCCATGTGAAATCAGGGTAGATGCGGACAGTCCATGTGATAGGCTGAATGGATGCTTCCATCATAACAGAAGGAATCTGATGAACACATTGTTTGACCTTCCGTCCAATATTCATGATGCAAAATGTGACCTGAAAGAAAAATATCACATAGAAGTAATGTGTCCAGACAGAAAAAAAGCAATATAATCTGACTTGTAAGTGGGATTTCAGAGTAGGTGATTTTATTGCTTGTTTTATGATTTGCTATGTAGAATAGATGACATTCTTGACCTCCCATTGTTGAGAACCACAGCCCAGTCAGAATGATGCCTGGCATTTGCCAGAGGGAATGTTTGAAAGGTGATGCCAGGGAACCATTGAGATGATGATTTGAGTTAAGCTGTATATAATTGCGGTGATGCTGGATTGATTGAGTTGTATATTTGACCTTTACTGTAGGGCAATAGGGTGGCTCTTGCTGCCTCGGGCAGAAATTCATAGCTCCGGAAATCAGTATCAAGGTTCCTTTAGGTATTAATAGGGTTCTGAGCCTTGATATTGTGCTTAAACTACTTTAAATGGAACTACTTCTTTTTGAGTTAGTTTAGAACACATACAGAAATATTTAACATTTTATGTACATAGCCACTGGTTTACTCACGGTCTACTTTAGAACTCTAAAATCACGAGAAATGCTTCAGGAATTAAATACAACTCATCCACCCAGGCCCACTTCTAGAAAACATAAAATAATCAGGTTCTGGAATGCAGACATGTATGGGAATACCAAGGGTAGAGGCTGTTAAAAAACAAATGTGACTAGCTGATTTGAGCAATTAAGTGAAAATAGATCATATTTTAAAGCATCAAGTGTGCAATATGTGTACAGTCAACTTACTTTGTTAATAGTCCGTCTTTCTTTTTGCCATTTTTCCTACTCTATCTTAGGGTACAAATGTTATGACTATCTCAGCCTCTCTAAACATCTTTGGAATTCTTTTTTCTTTTTTGGTACCAGGGCTTGAACTAGGGGCACTTGACCACTAACCCACATACCCAACCCTATTTTGTAATTTTATTTAGATACAGGGTCTCACTAAGTTGCTCAGTGCCTTGCTTTTGCTGAGGCTGGCTTGGAACCCGCAGTCCTCCTGTCTCAGCCTCCCCAGCCATTGGGATTCCTCAGGTGTGCCACAGAGCTCAGTTTCCTCTTTAGAATTCTGGCCAACAGTAACCCTCCTCCTTACTTGTCTTCAGAATGACTCTTTTCATGTGTAATGTCTACCCTCTGCAGAAGTCAATACTGTCTAATCAAGGCATTATACATTTATTCCATAAATGTTAGGATTTGTGGAAATGTATGTTTAGGAATAACTTTTCAATATTACACAAAATGCTGGACACTGAATACTATGTATGCACTGATGACAACTGGGTTTAAAGGCATCTATGTGTGATTAAGCTTGTTTAGAAACTCTGGAGAATGTAGAGATTATTGTTCACTTAAATTTTTACTATAATACTGCTGATATACATAACAGATCTTTGAAATTAGTTCAATATTAAGAAACAAAATGAGAATAAATATCACTAAATGATTCTTATCATTTATGGGTAGGATCTACATTTAAAATACTTAAAACTTTGCTAATATAAACTATTTTAATTGCTAATTTTTTGGAGGGGGTAGCGGGGGTTGAACCCAGGGCCAGCAGCTAAGCCACTAAGCAATATCCCTAGCCCATTTATTTTTCTTTTTTTTTAAATTTTGAGACAGGGTCTTGCTAAGTTGCTGAAGCTGACCTGGAACTTGTGATCCTCCTATCTCAGCCTCCAGAACTGCTGGGATTATAAGCATGTGTGACCACATCCAGCCTTAATTGCTAATTCTGCTAAATAACTTCATAAAATTTGGAGTGATTTTTGCTCTTTTGCATAAATAAAGAGATTTCACATGTAGGTTCAAAATTTATATTGAGTTATATGCATTCATGGATATGTCAAAATTAACAATGTAAACTATAATGTACTAAAAAACAAAAAAAGAAGAGAGAAAATAAATTTATGTTAAATAATATGAAAATTCACAATATTTTTATATCTGGTAAAATATTTTATTTTCACAGAAAAATTCATTTAAGCACTTTTTCCCCCTTCTTACCTATTTCATCTTTCCTCATATCTTTCAGCTTATCTACAGTAAGATTTTTTTCTTCTAATCTTGTTAGAATGTGTGGTGGTAACACTGAAAATTGTCTCAAAGGGCTAGCCCAACCCCAAAGCCTCTTGTTGAATGTAAGGCACGGGCGAAGCATAGGAGGGAGAGACCACCAAGGGACCACTCATGCAATTGGCAGAAGGGGATTTATTGATCTAGCATGCTAGGGCTCTGTGCCCACTCAAGAAATGAAAGCAGCCCAGAGCCCAGAGCAGGGGTTGTGCAATGCTTAAGTACACTTTTTGGGGAGGGCAGGACTTTACATACATCACAGTCTCCTTTAACAAATCATCATACACCGCGGGAAAATCAAACAACTCCTAAACATGATTAGTTCATTCATTGGCGGGAACAGGTTGGGCGGGAGTGATAGGTCAGTTCTAAAGTGGGGAGATAATCAACTAAATGGCCAGTAGGGCATTGTCTTAACTGCCTCAGGAATTTCTGGGTGTAGCAGAGGAACTTAACAATACCTAGTCCTTCACTTTTTAACTCAGGCCTTGCAGCTTAAGAACTTTACAATGCCCGGTCTTTTACACTTTAACTTTTACACTTTAACTTCAATTTCTTTTACCCTTACATGATGACTTTACTAAGATTCAGGAGCCTGTAGGTCATGGTAGGCCAACGTTTCCTCAGAGCAATTTCAAAAAGGGCATGAACAGTTCTAGCTGCATTCTGAAGAATTAGAGGGGGAGATTGGTTGTTAGGTCTAATGTGTTTTTAAATTTGTCATTAATTTATTCAAACTCAGTCTTCTAGAATGAATTAATAAAATCAGCAAAGCAGAAGGATATAAAATCAATACCCATAAATCAAATGTATTTCTCTACATCAGTGATGAATCCTCTGAAAGAGAAATCAGGAAAACTACCCCATTCACAATAGCTTAAAAAAAAAAAAACTTGGGAAATGAAATTGACAAAAAAGGTGAAAGACCTCTACAATGGAAATTACAGAATACTAAAGAAAGAAATTGGTGGAGACCTTAGAAGATGGAAAGATCTCCCATGTTCTTGGATAGGCAAAATGAATATTGTCAAAATGACCACACTACCCAAAGCACTATACATATTCAATGTGATTCCAATTAAAATCCCAATGTCATTCCTTATAGAAATAGAAAAATCTATCATGAAATTCATTTGGAAAAATAAAGAGACCAGAATAGCAAAATCAATCCTTAGCAAGAAGAGTGAAGCAGGAGGCATCACAATACCAGACCTTAAACTATACTACAAAGCTATAGTAACAAAAACGGCTTGTATTGGCACCAATAGACATGTAGATCAATGGTACAGAATAGAAGACAGAGAGATAAATCCACATAAATACAGTTGTCTCATACTAGAAAAAGGAGCCAAAAACATACACTGGACAAAAGATAGCCTCTTCAACAAATGGTGCAAGGAGAACAGTAAATCCATATGCAGCAAAGTGAAATTAAGACCCTATCTCTCACCATGCACATAACTCAACTCAAAATGGATCAAAGATCTAGGAATTAGACCAGATACTCTGAGCCTGACAGAAGAAAAAGAAAAAAGTAGGCCTAAATCTTCATCACATCAGATTAGGCTCCAACTTCCTTAAAAGACTCCTAAAGTACAAGAAATAAAATCAAGAAATAATAAACAGGATGGATTCAAACTAATAAGCTTCTTCTCAGCAAAAGAAACAATTAATGAGGTGAAGAGAGAGCCTACATTTTAGGAGCAATTTTTTGCCACAACACGTTGGAAGAGAATTAATCTCCAGAATATATAAAGAACTCAAAAAACACTTAAAAAAATCCCAATCAATAAATGGGATAAGGAGCTGAATAGACACTTGTCAGAAGAAGATATACAATTGATCAATGAATATATGAAAAAAATGTTCAACATCTTTAATAATTAGAGATATGCAAATGAAAACTACTCTAAGATTTCATCTCACTCCAGTCAGAAGGGCAGTTATCAAGAATACAAACAACAAGAAGTGTTGGTGTAGATGAGGGGAAAAGGCACACTCATACATTGCTGGTGGAACTGCATAACTGTGCAACCAGTCTGGAAAGCAGTACGGAGATTTGGAATGGAACCATCATTTGACCCAGTTATCCCACTCTTGGGTCTTTACCCAAAAGGCTTAAAATCCATATAATATAGTAATGCAGCCACATCAATGTTTATAGCAGCTCAATTCACAATAAATAAAGTGTGGAAGCAACATAGATGGTATATATACACAATGGAATATTACTCACCATTAAGAGAATAACATTATGGCATTTGCAGAAAAATGGATGGAGTTCGAAAATATCATGCTAAGCAAAGTAAGCCAATCCCCAAAAAACAAAGGTCAAATGTTTTCTTTGATAAGTGGATGCTGATCCATAATGAGGGAGGGCATGGGAAAAATGGAGGTATTCTGATTGGGCAAAGAGGAGGGAGGGAAGGAGAGGGGATATGGAGACAGAAGGAAAAATGGTGAGATGTGATGGACATTATTACCCTACGTAGATAAATGACTGCACATACGATGTGACACAGCATCATGTACAATCAAGAGAAATGAAAAGTTATGCTGCAATTGTGTACAATGAATCAAAATGCATTCTTCTGTCCCGTATACCTAATTAAAATAAATAAATAAAAATTAAAAACCCAACAACACTATTCATTAAATTTAAATAAAACTAAGAATTTTAAAACAAAAAAAATTAAAACATACTTTTTCTATATTAAATCTTTGAATAAAATTACAAATATAATGTAATAGAATAATTACATGAGATAACATAATTATATAAGATTAAAGTTTACTTCTCAACTTAATAAAGGTATTTCTAAATAAAAATAATCAAAATGTATACCTTAAAGGTTAGGATTTTTTTTTAATTTATGCTTGGAATCAGGTATGGTGGCACACACCTGCAATCCCAGCAACTCCAAAGGTTGAAGAGGAGAATCATAAGTTCAAGGTCAGTTTCAGCAACATAGCAAGACCTTGTCTTAAAGGAAAACATAAAGCCAGGTGTGCTTGTGTGGGAGGCTGAGAAAGGAGGATTGCATGTTCAAAGCCATTCTCAGCAATTTAGGTAGGCCCTGAGCTATTTAGTAAGACCCTATTTCAAAATAAAAAAAAAAATAGAAAGGGTTAGAGATGTGGTTCAGTGATTTAGGGCCCCTGGTTTCAATCCCTAGTACTAAAATAAATAATTAAAAGCACCTGTTCTTTTGTACTTAGCTTATTTCACTTAACATAACAACATCCAGTTCCATCCCTGTTACTGCAAAGACAATATATCAGTCTTTTTTTATAGCTGAATAATGCACCATTTGAGTATAGGTATTAGATTTTTCTTTATCCATTCATAAGCTGATGAACACTTATGCTGCTTCCATTTCTTTGTATGGATAGTGCTGCAATGAACACAGGAGTACAGATGTTCTTCAACATACTGATTTCATTTCCTTTGGGTATACACCCAGTATTGAAGCTGCTGATCAGAGATTTTTCAATTATAAATTCTGAAGTACATTCTATACATTTAAGAAACAACTAGAAAAGATTTTATTTGATTAAAGAAAGAAAGCTTTAAAATTCATTAAAATTATTAATCCACATAGTCTTTTTGGATAATAAAACTATCAATCTGTACAGTCTCTTTAGATACCAATATTATTCTTCCGTGGTCTTATAATCTTTAAGGTTATAGACACAGGGAATCAGGTATAAGGAAAAAAAAATCATCTTCTCCTTCCCACACTTAAATAGACACTTTAAATTACCAAACCATACTTCTATTTTATCAGTCATTTGGAGATATGATGGCAAGAATGCTTTACCCTGTCAAAGTTAAAATAAATACATGGTTATCCCCTTAAAAACACAATTCTATTGTTCTAGTAATTTTCACAACTGTTGGTGGAAAAATACATTTTGTCTATAATAATAATAGAAGCAAAGAATAAAATGAAGTTGACAGTGAACTTTTATATATTTTTAAAACTATTATAATTTTTTCTAAGTATAAATTGATATGCAATACAAAATACTAGCAAATATTCTTGTTGCTATGTATATACATGCACAACCATACTGTACAAGTGCACAACCATACACATCTAAGTCTTGAAGATTAATCTCTTGTTATGAGCAATAATGTAAAATATGACCTTTAATGGGGTGTTGGAGAAGTAGTAAAACTCCTTAGAAATCTAATGAGTTAATACTTCTGCCATTTGTTTTAACTTAGATCTTTATGGCAGCTTAAAAATTTTAAAAATCAGAAAAATGAGGCAAAAGGAAACCAACTGCAGATAAGTAACATAGCATCAAGAGTATTATCAGCAAATATTTGCTATAAGTGATACTATATATATCAGGTCCAAACTACTTGATTTGTTTTTGTCTATAAGAATTCTATAGATACAAATTTACAGAGCAACAAAATCAAAACATATAAGTTAAAGAAAAAGTTAAGATATAGAACTGTAAAGGCAGTAAAACTATGAATCCTGGAATGAAACAAAATTCCTCTTTTTTAAATACCAGAAAACTATGTTACAGTTTTCATTATACTGCAAAAAAAAAAACTTTTGATATAACCTAATACTTAAAAATCAATTGATGTGTTTATCTTATTCCAAGGGATATTTAACCCATGAAAATACATGTACTTGTTTATTTTTAGTCCTTCAGAAAATTTTCATTGTACCTTTGACTATTCTCACAATGATCATATTTGTGATGAGAACATTTAGAGACACATTATTACAAAGTTCAAGGTCTGTTGGGATTGCTGGGTCACAGCAGCACAAATCACAATAGTCAAATTATGTGACCAGTTCAGGTACCCATTAACATATGAATGAATGGAGAAAATATGGTATATGTACAAAATGGAGTTTTATTCAGACATAAAGAAGAATGAAATTATGGCATTTGCTGGCAAATGGATGGAACTGGAGAACATCATGCTAAGTGAAATAAGCCAGACTCAAAAAGTCAAGGCCTTATGTTTTATCTCATGTGGAAGCAAGAGATAACTAAGGAACTAAAAAAATAGAGAAAGGGGGTGGGCAATGTCCCATGAAAATAGAACGGAGATCAGCAGAGTAGATAAAGGGTACAGAGGGAAGGGAGAAGGGATGGAAAAGGGAGGAACTGAGTGAAGAAACTGACCAAATTATGCTATGAACATGTATGAATAACCAACAGTGATTCCCACCTTTATGTGTGCCTATAGAGTACCAGTTAAAAATTAATAAATATAAAAATGTATGAAATCACAGATTATAATGCAGTTATAAATTGCTTATAAAATAAGACATCCATTTGAAGATCAGCACATATTTTATCTGAGAAGCAGAAAAGTAGTGGAATTCTATGTAAAGAAGACCCAAGTATGAAAACCTAAGAATTTCAGATTACCAGCTTCAGAACTAGTTGCTACTACTATTCTTAATGTTTCCCCCCTAAGTCTTAAGTTTCAACTCTTCCATGGCAAAATCTACTGCACAAGAAAAGGAAAAATGAAAGAAAAACCCCAAAAGTTTGGCAATTGCTTTGATAACAAATGTATATATATATATATATATATATATATATATATATATATATATATATATATATATATATTTACCAACACACACACACACACACACACACACTCAATGCATATGTATGTGTATTTATTTATCAATACAATATTTGTGTGTATGTATATTGGTAAATAGAGAAAAACTATAATTTTGAGTTAGACTCAACCTCTTTGATAATTTTGACTTAACAGAAGTAAATATCATATGAAGATGGTGAAATGATGTTTTTATTACATTACAACTGAATTTTCTCTGTAATTAGGAAGCATTTACAGTATATAAAGCAGAGTTCTAAAGAAAAGACAAGATCTGTAAGCCACATGGACCACACAACTATAAAGCTCATAGGAAGACCTGCTATCACATGTATCTAATTCCAAGTTTTCTATGTGGAAACAAAAATTGACTAGACAAATTTACAATTTATTTATTTATGAAGCAATAAAACAGAAAGTCCAAGAAAATTCAATGATTAAAAATTAATGCAGAACACACATTCTAAATAGTGTTCTTAAGTTTAAAACAAAAACTGTTGTAAGAATAAACATTGTTAGAAAAGTTGAAAATAGAATCTGTGTTCAATTAGAAAATATCACAGAATTTACTTCATATGATTGTCTTTTCATATATCCTGACCTATCTAATTATAATTACATGGTTCCAAAGCAATTTTACACAGGTAGTTTAAAACTTCCCCCTTTCAGTTTGTGAACTGAAGAAAAATGTCCAAGATTTATCTTAATCAGTGATAATAAACTATAAAACCCACATAATGAATGAATTCCAGATTTTTTGAGTTTCTTATTTTTATTTTGCTTTTGTCTGTCATACTTATAACTCCCTGAGCCTTCTCACAGGAAAGTTATTCTCATGAATTTTTAAATCAGATCTCACATTTCAAAAAACTGAGATCTATTTCTAAATGGCCTTATTACAATGATCTTTTGAATTCTCTGTTATTTCTATTGAGTTTTCCACATATAAAATAATCTTTTCTACCATATACATAGTATGAATTAATGGATGCTTACCTTTAGACTTTTATATGTAAATGAATTACTATATTTCAGATTAGAAAAGGAGGGGCAGGAAAGCAACTGTATTAATTGATACTGCACATGGGCATATGGAACACTGTAACTTAAGTGTAAAACCTGTAAAAAAGATCTAAACAGTATTAAACAGTGTTCTTATTTTACACTTGAATTAAAGTTAAAATTATGTGATAGAAGAAAACATTATTGCAAATCTGGCAAATAAATCCAGAGTTGTGAAAATTAGAATGGAGATGGCATACAATGTCTATAATAAGATCATTACTTGAGGGGGGATAGTAGAGGATAGGAAAGGCAGCAGAATACAGCAGACACTAGTATGGCAATATGTAAATCAATGGATGTGTAACTGATGTGATTCTGCAATCTGTATATGGGGTAAAAATGGGAGCTCATAACCCACTTGAATCAAAGAGTGAAATATGATATATCAAGAACTATGTAATGTTTTGAACAACCAACAATAAAAAATTTTAAAAAAAGATCATTACTTTTTGTTGTTGTTGATGTTAATGGCAGTTGCCTTGCTTTGCCATTTCACTATTTTTTAAAAACTTTTCCTGCCAATTGCTCACTCTGATTCTTGGGTTCTAAGTGATGCAGTACACTAAATCACTTGATATTAGACATCACTAGTGAGAGTTACTCTTCGATTATTTCATGACAGCTGTATCCTATAGTTAGATGTTACTACTAAATAATATGGGACAAGTCTCATTTTACTTCCCCCTAGAAATGAATCCCATAATAGGAAAAACTGCAATTAGATACAATGAAATATACATTAGTGAGTGATTTTTTTTCAGCTGTAAACTTTAAGAATTTATGGTCAAAACTTGTCAATTATTTTACAATACAATCAAAACTGCTTTCCACAAACATGACTGTTTGCTTTATTATTAAATATAGTAGGCAATGCTACATTCTATTTTTTCACTTTGTTACAGAAGGTAAGCAATTGGCTTACTTTCCACATCCCATCCATGGGTTGTTAATAGTTTCATGCTTTAAGCATTTCATTGAAATTTTATTATATATGAACAAATAACAGTGATATTTGCTAAATATGAGTCTCCCAATAGAATGCAGTTAGGAAAGTTGTAAGAGACCTCAAAAATTTGGAGATGCTTGAAATCAGGAAAAATGCATCATATTAACATATTTAGTTGGCAGAAGGAGCCATAAACAAGTTTATTTTGAGGCTAAAATATAATTTTATAATTAAACTCTTGTTTAATTGTCTTAGGGTTAGCATGAGATTTAACATAGCAATGGAAAGCATGTGCAAGGATATGTTACATTTAAATTCTGGCAATCTCACTGAACATACAGATAGAAGCTGAAGTTAAGACCTCATTGAAGCACCTGTCTTTCACATTTCTCTTTACTCTCAACTACCTTATATGGTTGTAAGGAATAGCTGTCCTAAAAACATCATGATCATTTCACAGACTCTACTTAACAACTTTGTACGTTTGTTCATTTTCAGATAAACATTTATATCAACTAATATTTTTGAACTTATTTTTAATCTAATCTAAAGCTTATGTTTCAAAAAAGCATGCAGGCTGCACTAATGTATGAACATTCCTTCAATTCTGCTCCATCCAGAATTTGGCTCAATGTCTTCTACAAGTCTAAATTTGTTTTCTTTCTAACCTGACCATTTTCATTTTTATAATTTTTAGAACTTGAGAAAACTCTCTTCCTATAAAGTTTTCTGTAGTTTCTCCCTCTGAACATCTTTGAAACATGGTTGTTTCAAACATTAAGTTTACAATTTAAATAGTGTGTTTTATGTTGTCATTTTAATTCAAGAAATATAGACTATCTTGCAATGTGGTAAGTATGGTGGCACCTTTGTACTCTAAGCATGATGAGAGGAACCAGAATCATCATTAAAGTGCAAAACCTTGGAACTCTGTCCAGAACTATTGAGAGTATTTACATGTAGCTGAGTGCAATGGCACACACCTGTAATCCCCACTGCTCAGAAGGCTGAGGCAGGAGGATCCTAAGTTCAAGACCAGCCTCAAAAAGTTAGTGAGACTGTCTCAAAAAACAGGGGTGGGGGGATTAGATGGTAGGGATGTAGCTCAGTGTTAAGTTGATAAATAAGTATGTTAAGTTGATAAATAAGTATGTTAAGTTGATAAATAAGTAAGTTATGTTTACATATACAGAAAGATTACATGATAGCCTCCATAATCTGTGTAATTTTCATGTTTTTATGTATCAGTTAAAATAAATTTAATGAAAATAAAACAGAATAAAATCATGGTAACCAGATTGTAGTTGGAGAGACCTTGCTTTGTAGGATGAACACATCAGCTCATCATAATACTTGGCCCCACACAGTTCAACAACTAGTAGCAGAATATTAATAATCAGACAGGTGAAAAGGATCATGAGAGAAGTGTAAAGTAAGCTTCAGTGTGAGGGGTGTGCTGGGGAAGAAGATCACAACCAAGTATGATTATAACTATTAATGTCATCAAATACCATTAACAATAATGAACATTGGTTTGCTAATTCTAATAAATATACTTGTTCCAGAGCTAGTCATTTAACATGCCTGATCATCTCCACAATGACCAGGGTGGTAGTTACTATTATCCTTATTTAACATATGAGTAACTTTGAAAAGAAAAATCTAAATACTAGGGTCCAGTTCAGAGTTTAAATGTCTATTTTCTCCGTTGTTACAACTTTTTTCCAAATTTCCTTGCTTAAGTGTATCATTTTTGTTATTACATATATGTTATCTTTCCTATTCAGGATGCAGTGTTTCTTCCAAACTTGTTTGCAGTCTTTTAAATCTTCAAGACTACTCTATACTCATTTGATTCTCCTACAGAATTGATTGGAGGCAGTAAATAAATTTTTCAATTGTATACAAAAATTAACAATTCCCCAAAGGAGAGTTTTTAAAGTTTTATTTAGCCATATAAGGCACATAGTGGTTTGTTTTAGCTATAAATGTCTAAATGTAAAGCAAAAGGATTAAAGTCTATGCATGTGTGTGTATTTATGTGAGTGTATGAACCAGTTGTGTGTGTATATGTGTGTGAATGTATGTGTAAATGTGTAAGGAAAATTGTTATTTTAAAGCATGAGAGAATATGGTAATGACATTAGCTCAAAGGTATCATGATTCTGCTATAGTCCCTAAATACACTGATGATTTGGGGTATGTTTTATGAATTTTTATTTGCTTATTTACTTACCAAAAGAAATTATGTGAATTTATACTTAATACTTTTACATGATAAATTAATTTAATTACATAATAATCCTATAGCAAATAATCCTGGGGTAAAAACTTCAATTCACCACTTTCATAGGAAACCTGGATTATCTATTTTGAAGAAGTATCAGGCTCCCTCTCTTAAAAAAACTTCTATGAAAGTAAATATATTAGTTTTCATGCATCTCTGAACTTTGAAGTAGATATCTTAATAATTAAATCATACTCGCAGAAAAGTTTAACATATGTTTAGCTCTTTTAAAACGAATTCAGGCACATCAGTTATTGTTTAAAATTCAATATAACTTGGTAATAACAATTTGCCTAAGTAGAGTGAGTTTATTTTGGAGTAAGTGTTGTTTTGCTTTTTTTCTTGCATTTGTGCACAACTTATACAATAAATTGTAAGACTTTCCATCATAAGTTGGTCAGGTCCGAATAAATTAATGAAAAAGAAAGAGCCTTTGAGAACCAAGGCCATTTCATTCTTTTAAAAAAAAGGCATCCTTTCATTTTTTTATTTTCTTTTTTCTTTGGTATAGTTGAATGCCATTTTTCACAGAAGTATCAAGGGTAGCTGGATTCTTTCAAAGGATGAATAAAAGAGGAAGGAACCCCATTCATAGTACTCCTAGACTCTCTGTCTTCATCAATCAATGGCAGTTGTAAATAGAGACACTGAAATTTGTTCCTTTAATCTAATGTTTTCTTCTTGCACTTGCAATGTTTTCTATTTTCTTCTTTTTAATGCAATCTCAGAATGTGTTTCTGTTACCAATTGTCTAAAGTTTAAGATTATTTGAGCTTGGAAACAGCAAAATTTACTATTCAATAATATTCTATTTAAAAACTTCTGTTTAAAATGAGATTTTAAAGTTGAAATAATACTTTAATTAAAAAGCTCATTTCACTGTCAATATTGTTTAATTTTGCAAACGTTTATCACAGATTTCAAAATGTGTCAACCCAAATTTGGGTGTCCCTGGGCTAAATAGTATAGGCAGGTGCATCATCTCCAGAGTGTTCTGCAAAACTTGGCCATCCCACCCCATAGCCTTTTATTTGTGCTTCTATTAATTAAAAACCACAGCTTAACAGAAGATAGGCCATGAGTGATAAGACAGCTTCTGAGTATGTGAAAAATAACTGTTCTGTTTGTCTGAGTGTGGGTTTGCTCAGGACCTGCACTCTTTTGCATGTTAGGACATTTACTTGCCTGGTGTCATCCAATATTTTTGGATCAAGACATTATAACTTACTGTATCAATTCCTCCTCTTCTTATGGGTGGAGAAAATCAGCCTAATTCTGAAAATCACAAGCTCTTCTAAATTCATGGACAATACATTAATTAAAAAATTGCTTATATTTCCAAAGAAATTTATACTATTTTGTAATAGGAAATTTCAAGAGAAAAATGCTTGGTAGGAAGCCTTTGCTCTTCTATGTTAAAAGCACAAATGGTTTTTATCATGTTTCATTTTCTTGTATTTAGTTTTGTTCTTTCACTTACTCAAACTATATTAACTGAAATCTTATTGGGGGCTGGTAACTTGATCAGTGAAAGATAAATGTGGTCCCTGCCCTCACTGTTTATTTTGGACTCCAAATTATATTCTGGGACTGGATATAAAGGATTATAAATGAAAATGACTGAGTCTGTCCATCCTTCTTTCTTTTAACTTGCAGTTAGAATTCTGTCCAGTTTTTATGAGAGAATGAATGGCAGCATTTAAATGAAAAACTCTTAAAGTTTTAAACATTCCTGGAGAAAATTTACTTTTTTAGTAATTTCTGTACTTATAAAATTACTCAAGAATGTCACCATTTGAGGGAACAAAAAAATTATATTATTGGAAGAAAAAAATATTATTACAGACATTAAAAGGGTAGTCATAATTGCCTGAATATGAACTTTGTGACTAAAGCAACCACTTTAGTATCTTATTTCCAAAACAAAAATGTTGCTTTTGTATTTGTTCCACACATTTATAATTAGATGTTCAGTTTACAAAAGATAACAAACTAAGAATAGTCATGACAATAAGAAAAATAAAATGAAGACTTCCTGACTGCTGAGCTAATGCTCTTTAAGGAACCACATCATGTGACTATATTCTGGTTGTTTGGCTTCTGTTGCCATTGTTACAAATTCTATTTTATGCCTGTAAATTCTATTTCCTAAATTTGCATGCACAAAGCACAATTTATTACACCAATGATATGTTTCCTGGTACTCTTAATCTGGCTTGAATAGTTAGTTGCTTTATTTCAACTCTTCACATAATATATATGAAGTTACAAATCTTCAAAAACATACATATTCTAAAGCTTATTAAATATGTTGTGCCTCAAAGAACATCCACATATCTTTAGTCAACAGACCAGGAATTGCTAAAGTTAAAATTTTAGTTATGTTTTTAATTTCTAACACATTGACTATTTGATTCTTCATTCAATCAACATTTAAGGCAAGCATCTACATGAGATATAGATTCATGAAAAGTTCCAAACATTCCCTGGAAGAGCAATTAAATAAATAATGACTTATAACTTCTGGAATTCCTCTGGCAAATCTTCCTAAAATCTCTAATGTTGATTTCATAGAATATCAAAAAGAAATTCTTTGTTTATGTGCTCTTTTAACTAATGTGTCTATCCTAAATATAGCACGATGTTGCCAAATACAAATTTAGCTGCATTAAATGAAACTGTATTGGAGAGAGTTTTGTTCGTTCAGTGTAAATTAAATCACTAATGTGGCAAACAGAGTAAAAATGCACAAGGTAAAAAACAAGAAATGCTTGCATTTTTCCCTCAAATAATTTTATGTCTTTTTCTTGTGAAACAATACAAGTCTTAAAAAGTAAACTCAATGTTAATTAGATTAATTCTTGGAAAAGTTTAATAAGCAAGACATTAACAATGAGGGAGAACAGCTACACTACATTTCAGAGACTCAATGAGAAACTAACCTTTTTGAAGAGATATTAATTCAAGAAGAAGAAGAAAATTAGATTAATGGTCCTTGGAATGGAGAATTTGAAAAGTGTCTCCATCATCTGTAGGCATTTTAGTTTTTTTGTGAACAGTCTTTACTATATATCATTCGAACAAAAACATTTTATATATAGTTGTGAAATTCTGTGTTGTAAGAAAACCACTTGACATATTTGATTCATGTTCTGATTCTAGTTTCAAGTTAAGAAAATGGATAAATTGGCTTAAAGCATCTTAATTACAAAAATCTGGAATATTTATTCATTATAATTTTACTGTAAGGCATCATGCTCTGATACAAAGTTTGACTTAGAACCATTTCTGCCATCATCTAGAAGAGTCCACCTTCATTTTCCTGCTTTGTGTATAACATGCTCCCAGGTCATATTCTAAGAAACTTTGGAATATAGGTCATCTATGTGGAACACTCTAAATTTTATGCATCTTGCCTTCTGAACATGACCTTTTGTGTTATCAGTGAAGCTAGCATACAATTATTGTGATCACTTGATAATGTGATCACTTGGTTGGTTTAATCTGTTTTTTTTTTTTTTAAATGAGTGCGATCTCTGTAATCAGTTGTATTGCAAATGTAGCTGTTGTGCTTAGATGTTGGGAAATAAAGCAAAAAAGTGAAACTAAGAACAGTAAGGGTGATGAAAATGATAAGGTATAGAAATCTGCAGGATGCTCTGTGTGAGCCATCTTGATCAAGCAAGATATATTTGAACCTAACATACATATATAGGCTCATAAGCATACTATGCACATACATCTTAAGGCAAGTTTCACAAAATGTTTACCTTTATTTATCCCACTAAATGCAAAACATAGACTCTATTCTTCTATTCTAGTATTCCACTCCACTGCACTCTACTCCACTCCATTCCGTTTGTTCATATTAGTTAAAAATATAATGGGGTTGGGCGCTGTGGCACAGTCCTTTAATCCCAGCAGCTCTAGAGACTGAGACAGGAGAATCTTGAGTTCAAACACAGCCTCAGTAACAGCGAGGTGCTAAGCAACTCAGTGAGACCCTGTCTCTAAATAAAATACAAAAATGGGCTGAGGATGTGGCTCAGTGGTCGAGTGCCCCTGAATTCAATCCTTGGCAAGTCATTCCCACCCCCAAATAAAATCAGTCCCTATGAAATAAGTAGACTTCATTTCACTAATGGATCATGATATGTAAGTGGGGGAAAATGTGACTAGTGTCAGTGAGTGACTCTTGATATGGAGCACGCAGATAGTTTTTCTTTTAATTAATTATTTATTTTTTTCTAATTTGTTATATATGATGGCAGAATGCAATTCATTTCATATTGCACATATAGAGCACAATTTTTCAAGTCTCTGATTGTACACAAAGTATTTTCACACCATTTGTGCCTTTACAAATGAACTTAGGGTAATGATGTCTAACTCATTCCACAGTCTTTCCTACCCCCATACCTGCTCCTGTCCTCTTCTTCCCCTTTGCCCTATCTAAAGTTCCTCCATTCCTCCCATGCTCCCCACCCATCACCATTCTGAGTCAGTATCCTGTATCAAAGAAAATACTTGGCCTTTGGTTTTTAGGGATTGGCTTACTTCACTTAACATTATATTCTCCAACTCCATTCATTTACCAGAAAATGCCATGATTTTATTCCCTTTTATTGCTGAGTAATATTCCATTGTGCATATATACCAAAATTTCCCTACCCATTCATCTACTGAAGGGCATCTGTGTTGGTTCCACAATTTAGCTATTGTGAATTGTGCTTAGATAGTTTGAAGAGCTTGCTAAAGGTATGGAATGATAAGGGGATGATGAGGGCATTCCATTAGATTCTTTAATAGATTGATGACATCCCTTTGAAGTAATAAAAGTTAAATGGTATAAAGCTATTTACAGTTATAACACTATATAATACCTACTTATTATATTATCAACTTTATTTGTATTATCTCATTTAATCTTTACAACAGTGTTTTTAGATTGGTCAAATTATACCCCAGTATTATACTTAAGGGAATTAATGTTCAGTGGGAGGAAATATTTTTTTTATTCACCAACATTATAAAAATAAATAAAATCTTAATACAGAAAGTTTGACTCCAAATCTATTTTTAAGCTTGCAAAATCCAGTAAGATAATTTATTTCTTTTCTTTGTTCCAACAAAAAGATTTCTTCATGACCTTCTCTGTGCCATGCACCATGAACATAAAAGTAACTGACTGCTCTGATAGCATTCATTGTAAAGAGAAGGATAAACAGAAGTCAAGGTTGAAGGACATTCCAAAACTAACAGAAGAGGCAGAAAAACATAATCAGTTACACATTGACTATAAAAATAAGGTAATTCCTTTCTTCAGAATTTTTCTTACAGAAGAAATCTGTAAGTTTATCAACAGAAGAAAAAAACATGCTGGATTTGATGTCTTCCAACTTTCTACTCTAGGAATTTGCCACATTTTTCCTACTGTGAAATTTTTGGTTTGGAGTCGTACACTATCATTGGGTCACCTGGTAGGTCTCTGACCTCACATACATTCTCTTGAAAGTCAACATTTTAACTCTAGAGTTACTGTTTGTAGTAAGGAGATTGATAATTGCTCTTGGTTGCAGCCTATATGGAAATCTACACAGTCAGCAGCAGTGTTCTGGTTATGGGAAAAGGACTCAGGTGATGCAGGGCTGTGATTCATTGCTACTAAACAATTTCAGTAAAGTTCAAGGTCTTTAGGTCTAAGTGTAACTCATGAAACTTACCCCTTACCTGTAAGCTTCTCTGACAATATAAATAAAAATTTAGAATTAGAGCAAATACAGAACTCTGCACAGAATCACCTTGTTATAATAGGAAATTACTTATTATAATTGGCAACAGAACTCAACCTACAAGGTAAAAGCTTACTTTCCTTTTGTAATTTCACACAAATTTTGATAGAAACACCTTTGCAGCAGAATGGTGCCTAACACATTTTTTATTATTATTATTATTATTATTATTATTATTATTATTATCATCATCATCATTATTATATTGTAAGGGTCCTGCGAACGTCGGAGGAAGAGACCACCAAGAGACCGTGGCTCATGCAACAGCAAAAGGGGTTTATTGAGGATCCAATCCAGCTTGCTGGGGCTCCGTGCTCACTCAAGAAGGGAGAGCAGCCCAGAGCCCCGAGCAGGGGTTGAACAGTGCTTAAGTACACTTTTTGGGGAGGGCGGGGACTTTACATATATCACAGTCTCCTTTAACAAATCATCATACACCGTGGGAAAATCAAACAACAATTCTTAAACATGATTAGTTCATTCATTGGCGGGAACAGGTCGGGCGGGAGTGATAGGTGAGTTCTAAGGGGGGAGGTACATTCAAACTGATTGGTTTAGGCCCTGCGATGCCTATGTGCAAGGCCGCACAGCGTCCTAGGTTATTAAACAACCAGATGGTCAGGGGGAATATTTACTGGGCAGTTTCGGGTATTGTCCTAACAGCTACAGGAATTTCAGGTTTTGGGGGTGTAGCATAGGAACTTAACAATACCTGTTCCTTTACTTTTTAACTCAGGCCTTGCAGCTTAGAAACTTTATAATGCCCAGTCTTTTACACTTTAACTTCAATTTCTTTTACCCTTACAATATGAATACAATGAATGTAGGTAAAGAAACTAAGAGTAACTGATTCAAGTTAGTGTTATCTGCTAAAATGTTTGATATGATATGAAAGTACTTAGATTTTAAGATAATGTCAAACTAATTATAAAAGCAAAGTTAATATGGGAAGTTACAACTGATTTCAACTATTCTAAATGTTCTTCTTGAGTTTTCTTTACAGGCAGTTAAAAGCCATATGGGAAATTATGTCTACTTGATTTCTAGTCCATTCATAACCTTTGTCTAATTTTGAGCCCAAATTTATATACCATACTTTGCTTTTTGGAAATTTAGTTACTGCTCAAAATTAATTAATCTTTAGAGAACAAGACTTGTCACCATTCTAAAATTTCCAATAAACACTGAAAGCAATTCCAAAAGAAGGGCCCTGCAACATGACTTCAAAGTATCGGCGCCTGAGGCAGATTACCAGAGCCGCCCTATTCCTATTCCTCCGGAACAGGGTCCATATACAACTCAATCAATCCAGCATCACAGCAATTATATACAGCTTAACTCAAATCATCATCTCAATGGTTCCCTGGCATCACCTTTCAACCATTCCCTCTGGCAATATGCCAGGCGTCATTCTGACTCGTGGCTCTCAACAGGTTCCAAAAAATTTGTGCTGTTTTAAGTCACTACCTTTGTGCTAATTTGTTACATGGGGATTGAAAACTGACAGTTCATGGCATTCTTCTTTAAACATGGGGAAAATCAAATCCAATGGGGGAATTCCTCTACGTTAGGTCCCCAGGCCCGGGAAGATCCCACCTGGATTATCTCTGCCCACTGGGAGCTTCACTGTGTCTTCTTGCTTCTGCATGGAAGGGAGCTTGTGTTAGTAGCCGCGTGGCTTGCCCAGCCCCCTCCTGCCAGGAGATCTTGATAGTTCTGAGCATCTCCCCCTGTCCTGAGTTCTGTCCCTGTCAGTTCCCACAGGCCGCTCTCCTGCTGATGAGACAGCCCAGTTCCTTGTGGGCGCCTGTGGATGCCTCATGAGACAGAACACATGCTCACATCTTGCTGAAGTAATTCCTTTTCCATTTTTAGCTTCTTCTGGGGTGGCTGAAGGATCATTCTAAGAAGCTCCCTGGTGGCTCTCTGAAAGGACTGAGAAGACCCACGGGCATAGCTTGTACCCCTGGTGTTGAGTGCTGGGACCTTTCCATCTTCCTGAGATTGCAGCAAAGGGCTGTACTGCTGCACCCCTTCAGCTCTTTGTGTTAACCTCCAGAGCAGCTATCTCTTATTTTTAGCACCTTTTGCCATCTGTAGAAGATGAAGATTTCCCACATCGACAGCTCTTTCCTCAGTTTCTCCCTCTCTCCCCACCCCCAAATTTTACTATAAACATAAAGAAGAACCAGCTTTCACTTCAACACTTTGCTTAGACATCTCCTCCACCCAACTCACAATTGACAGGTCCTACCTGCTAAAGGACTGCAGGGAACCCTTTTCCTAAGCTTCTGGCCATGGTGGAACAAGGGTCTCCCTTCCTGCAGTTCCAATAACATGAGGTTTCTTTCTTCTGAGCACTCCTTTGCAGTCCTTTTAGGGTCCATATATATAGCAGTCTTTCAAAACAATCTAGGCTTTTAAAATTATTATTATTCTCCTCAAAATTCCAGCAGCTTTAGTTTATTTACCACCAGATTCCAAAACACTTTGCACATATTTGAGGTTTTGTTATGGTAGCATGGCTGGTACCAGAATTTGTATCAGTGTACTGTTGGTACCATACCTATGATCACAAACTTAGAAACTTAAAAAAGGACCCACTCATTATCTCCCAGTTTCTGTGCACCAGATGTCTAGCAGGACTCAACCAAGTTCCCAGCTCAAGGAGTCACAGCAGGAACAACTGAGGTCCTGCTGCCTGTTTCCCTCAGGAACATCAGGTCCTCTTCCAGGCCCATTCTTGGGACTGGCAGAATACAGTTCCTTGCACTTGCAGACTAAGGTTCCCGTGTCCTCCTGGGTGTTTGGGAAGCAGTCACTCTTGGCTTCTTGCAGCCATTCTCCAATCCCTGCGTATGGTCCTCTCCATCTTCAAAGGCCAGCAACAGCGGGGCAAAATAGAGTTGAACAAAGATTCTCCCCGACAGTCACCCCCAAGGTGGGGTTTAGTTCTATAACCTTGCTTCAACTGGGACTTTACTTCATTTACTTTAGTGTGTGATAAGTGAGCTCCTGATATAACCCCCTACCATGATCTTTACCATGACTGTCCCTGATCCCATCTAAGCATACTTTGATTATGCTTTCTCTCTCTACAGGTTCTCGTGTGGCATCCTGTCAGGGACTAGAAGGAAATTCTCCTTCAAAGATTAGCCTGACAGCCCCCTGGGAGACATCCTGCCTGGGAGGCATCCTGCAGCTACTTATCTCACCTGAGACATCCTGAGGCCACCTATCTTCCTGAAACCTATCTTCCTGAAACATCCTGCGGTTATCTCACCTTGTGCAGACATCCAGCAACTGCCGATAAGAGAGCTTCCCCATTCCCACCATATAAATACCCCTGTGTGAACAATAAAAGTTTGCAGCTTGATCAGAACTTTTGTCTTGCTGTCATCCTTCTGTGTCTCTTGTCCCTTCATTCCTCCCCATCTAGGTTCGCTGCCCACGTTGATGTGTCCTGCCGGACGGGACATTTGGCGCCCAGTGTGGGGCTCGAGCCTTTGACTGAGGGGGAACGCCGTCCTCCGGGAAGACTTGGCCAAGCGGGAGCGCGAGATCGCCTCGGCAGACACAACCGAGAGACAGATCCAGGAGGAGAGTGAGGACGACGCAAGGTGAGTGACCCACCATGGGACAAGCAGTTTCGTCACATGAGTTATTTTTGTCAGGCCTCAAGGAGGCCCTCAAGACACGGGGGGCACGTGTTAAGAAAAAGGACTTAAAATTATTCTTTTCATACATAGGAGAATTGTGTCCATGGTTTCCCCTTGAAGGGACCATCGATGGTAAAAGATGGCTTAGAGTAGGAGACTGTTTAAAAGATTATTATGAATCCTTTGGCCCAGAAAAGGTGCCTGTTCCCACCTTTTCTTACTGGAACCTAATTAATTAAAAAAAAAAAAAAAAAGCTTAAAAAAAAAAAGATTTTTTTGGCCTTTATGTTCTAGAAGTTTGTGCTAGGAGAGTGAGAAAAAGGGAGAGAAAATGTGATGTTTACCTGGAGAGAAATAAGTTTCAATTTTCCACTGTTTTTGTCAATACTCAGAAAGTATGTACGGACCTTTTTACTACATGATTGTCCTATGAATCAGAATGGCTATAACTCAGCCGCTGGGGACAAGAGACTTTAGCAGCTGCTGCTCACTATGGGGTCCTAGCCCCTGCGGCCAACAGTGCTTTTAACCCTTGAATTACTTGACCTAAATGCCAAACACAGACTAACTTAAAATCTGATGGTAATGCTAGCATTTGCTGCTAAAAAACCTTTGGAGCACCCACGTGCCACAGAAAAAAGTGCAGGAGGTACACGAGCTGCAACCGCAGGTCGCAGAGACAGAACAAGCTGCTACCGCAGTAAGATCTTGGCCAGGCGGGGGAAAATGCAGACAAAATCAAACAAAATGCAATCGGCTAGGAAAACTTGGGGAACTTTTGCCCCGAAAATGGGCAGCGGACTCCATGTTGTTTGCATCACCATGGTAACCATGGGGTGCCTGGCCAGAAAAGCGGGCTTCCTGGTCCCACCTCCCACACTTTCGCGGGCTTCCGATTGGTTCTTCCACAGTCACTCAGACGGGACTTCTAGTCCCGCCTTCCAGCCACTAACCTGTACTACTGTGTTTCAGATTTCTAGCGGAGCTGTTCAGAACCTGTATTTTTAAGAATGCCTACCTGTAAATGCTAACGAAAGATATCTTTTTCAGACAAAATTTAATTCCACAGCTTTCTATGTTGCAGCCCTAAATTTAAGTTAGTTCTGAGTTAAATAACCTGACTTTTCTCTATAGTTGTGTTACTAAATAATGTTATATTGATGAGAGATCAAACATGCTTCTTTATATTTTACTTTTAATTTTGGAGGTTATGAGGATGCATTTGCTCGCCACAGGAACAAAGCCGGCAATGTTCCTGTGATGACCAAAAAATCCTTATTCTCATTCCTAACTATAAAAAATAAATATGTATACTCAACAAGGATTTTATTTCAGTTACATTAAGTGACGTCACATAGAAGAGTGCACTCCTAGTTAAAAATAAATTAAAATGGATCCAAATATTTTAAAACCACGTGGTTACATAAAATTAATACAATTATAAGTTATGTTCTTATTCTTAATATATATATTTTTAAGATATTTAGATAATCTATATGTGTTAATCTATAAAATAATTAGCACATGCCTAATTGATTAGTTAATATATATTTGCCTAATTGTTTTTCTTCAACAGAAAACCCATTATTTATGTTATGTATTTACATTTATCAGATACTCTGCCTTTTCAGTTACAGATATTTGAGATAAATGTGTTTACTATAAATTTGCTTTTAAGTGAAAATACAATCTTCAAGTAGTTTCTAATTCTCAAAGTTACTGTTCAAACTCATAAGATGATAAATAATTATAATTATGTCTACAAAATATCTAAGGATTTTAACTATATTTTCATTGATATTTCTTATCAAAGTACAATAATTTGTTTATAGATTCTAAGGTTTTCAGAAATTGTTCCAAGTATAACAACAAAAAAAAAAAATTTCTAAAAGAAAAGGATGCTTCAACAAAGAAAAAGCACACATGGATCCTAAAAAGAAAGAAATCATCTTTGGGTAAAACAAGGTCTTTATATTCATATTTCAATGATAAAAGTATTTTCCTAAGTAAAAAAGATTTTTATATTGTTATCTAAACAGACGATGGAAAAAGTTAGAAAGATTAAAAAAGAGATTTATATATACTAAACTGACTATAATTAATTTAAGGGTATTTCAGGCTATTTTTCCTAGTTTAACTATACTAATGTGAGCTAAGATTTTGTCCATATTTTGACATGATAAACAACCTATTAAAATGTAAATTTATTTCTTTAAAGTAAGATCCTTATTGCCTAATAATTCTTACTGTTTAAGACAAAGATTAGTTTTGGTAAATAAATTCACATTGTTGATTAAACATTTAAGTATATTGAACTACTAACTTAAATCCGATTTTAACAATTGCCCTTAGAGACTAAAATTAATTGATTCTAAGACACTGTGATACTAATTTTTACATATTTTGTTTGTCAGATAATCATAAAATTAAAAAAAAAAAAACCAAACACAACATTTTATCAAGATTAAGGTTCTCCAAATTAAAGTTATATATTAATTTTAAACAATAAAGGTTACAAACTTAAAAAAAATTCATTGATATTATATAAGTTCTCTGACTAGATCTATTGTCCATAAAAAATACAGTAAGATTTATATACTGCTCCCTACACAGGAAATAACCTTAATCATATTTTTTAAAGACAATTAAGAGATACCTATTTAAAGGATAATATTCTAAAATACAGAGATTTTGGGATCGCCTTAACCATGCATTATTTGCCCTTAATTTTCTTACCCTAGACAGTGAAGGCCATTCGGCTGCAGACAGACACTGGCATCCCTCGTCCAATTCTGTTCGCCCACCTGTAATGTGGCGCGATCCCCTTACAAATAAATGGAAAGGCCCAGATCCTGTCCTCATCTGGGGACGAGGCTCAGCTTGTGTTTTGGACCAAGAGCAAGCAGCCCCAAGATGGTTACCAGAACGCCTGGTTAAACAGGTTAATGACTTACCTCAACCCAGGGACGGAGGCCCTCCCCCTGAGGACAAATTTTCCTCTTTTGCAGATGCAGCCAACAATCTGTGTGAGGATCCTGCTTAAGGCACTTCTGCTGAACAGGTTTGTATACGGAGGCCTTAGCCCTCCACCTTCCAACATCAGGGAGTACCTTTTTGGCCCCCCCTGTGAATGCAGGGGAGGATCTTGGACTCAGGCTCCCACTAGTTGGACCCAGACTGCTGACTGCTTGACTAAGGTGGCTTACCTCCATGCCGAGGTTGAGTTCATCAGCCTAAATGGGTATGTGTTAACAAGCCAAAGATTATTCCCCCCAGTACAAGTAAAGCTCTCCAAAATTGTTCTGCAACTTGTATGCATACCCAGGCGATGCATGTCTCTTGTTATGCGTCAGCCTCAATTTGTGTTAACAAGCAGGGAGAACAATTTTTTGAAGCCACCCTAACTAAAACTCATGCAGCAGAGGGGACCACTATTCATTATACCCCCCTCCTCTTTGACCGGGGAGGAGAAGGCAAATATACCAAGTTATAGTCAGCTGGATGCCAAGGCACTGTTGGTAAACCCTCCTGCTGGCCCATTAAGGCCCCTACAGGGGTCTCTGATGGTGGAGGACCCACTGATGCTGTCAAGCATCTTCAGATAATCAAACTTTTGAAACCCCAAATCCCTGAGCTCACATATCATCCCTTAATGCTGCCTAAATCCCAGCTCCCAGATTTAGATACCAATACATTAGATATTTTGGAAACTACCTTCTCCTTGCTTAATAATTCCAACCCCACCCTTGCTGGTGATTGCTGGCTTTGCATGACAACAGGGGCAATCATGCCTATGGCAGTTCCTATTAATTCTATCATAGACAATGATAATACATGCCAACCTGGATTTCCTTTTAAAGTACAGCCTATAGGCACTTTTACATCATGTCTTTTAGGCGCGATGCAGAATAATACCTATGATATTGATGTTGGAGTTACTTCCTTTGGAAATTGCTCAACAGTAAAAAATTATTCCTCACCCACCCC
Source organism: Marmota flaviventris (assembly GCF_047511675.1). NCBI lineage: Eukaryota > Metazoa > Chordata > Mammalia > Rodentia > Sciuridae > Marmota > Marmota flaviventris. The sequence goes on from NC_092514.1 coordinate 5,864,891, forward strand.
ATCTCTTTGTCCCCCCAATGGCACAGTTTTTATGTGTGGAGGAAACTCAGCCTTCCCCAGGCTTCCAGCGAATTGGACCGGTGGCTGTGTTCTTGCCTTATTACTCCCTGATATAACTATTGTCCCAGGAGATGAACCTCTACCCATTCCTAGCCTAGACACCTTAGTCAAAAGACACAGGCGGGCAATACAGGCCTTACCACTCCTTGCCAGCCTTGGAATAACAGCTGCTGTGGGCACAGGTACAGCTGGCTTAGGCACGGCTATACACTCTTACCGTCGCCTATCTCAACAACTTATAGATGATGTACAAACTCTATCAGGAACTATTAAAGATTTACAGGACCAAATAGACTCCCTGGCAGAAGTGGTCCTTCAAAACAGACGAGGCTTAGATTTGCTGACAGCTAACCAGGGAGGTATTTGCTTGGCCTTATGGGAAAGATGCTGCTTTTATGCCAATAAATCAGGCATAGTACGCACTAAAATTAAGCAGCTTCAAGAAGATCTAGAAAGGAGAAGAAGGGAACTATTTGAAAATCCCCTCTGGACTGGGCTTAATGGATTTTTACCCTACCTTCTTCCCTTATTAGGCCCTTTGTTGGGTTTGCTTTTAATGGTGTCCATAGGACCCTGCATTATAAACAGGCTGGTACAATTTATTAAAGAACAGATTAATATTTTGGCCTCTAAGCCCATACAGGTCCACTATCATCGTCTGGAGATGGAAGACCGCGCTGCCAACATTTGAAAGGATGTTCTACCCTTCTCTCAGGCTTATTTCTTAAGTTTACATCCCCACAGATCTCTCTTTCTTATATAAAAGTATAAGTAACAGCTCTGACCAATCATCTTCTGCCCTTGCCATAAGGGTTCGCTCCTCCATGGGCCCCTCCGCTTGGGGGAGGACTCACCCATGGAGTGAGGACATTAGGCCATAATGACAGAGGGTGCAGGAAGGACTGCAGGAGGATGGATCCACGGATCCCAAAACCCAAGACCTCTGAGTGACACGCTCTGGTGCATGGCGGTTGGCATGCTCCCCACTCAAAGCCGTCTCCTCCAAAAACATGCCAAGGCCACCACGAAATCTCCTAGTGAAGATGCTCGCTCAGATCAGGAGATATTCTAAGGCCTTCTAGAGGAACAGAGCCTCTATCACCCCCTAGAAACATGGCCGGTAAGGTATGGTCAAATATTTTATATAAGAAAGTGGGAGATGTCAGGGACTAGAAGGAAATTCTCCTTCAAAGATTAGCCTGACAGCCCCCTGGGAGACATCCTGCCTGGGAGGCATCCTGCAGCTACTTATCTCACCTGAGACATCCTGAGGCCACCTATCTTCCTGAAACCTATCTTCCTGAAACATCCTGCGGTTATCTCACCTTGTGCAGACATCCAGCAACTGCCGATAAGAGAGCTTCCCCATTCCCACCATATAAATACCCCTGTGTGAACAATAAAAGTTTGCAGCTTGATCAGAACTTTTGTCTTGCTGTCATCCTTCTGTGTCTCTTGTCCCTTCATTCCTCCCCATCTAGGTTCGCTGCCCACGTTGATGTGTCCTGCCGGACGGGACAGCATCCAATGGCAGCACCTTGGTTCTCCTGAAGTTCAGGAACTATGCCAGGGTTTCTTTTATGTAACTTGTGTACATATCCAAAAGTCCTGCTTTTTTCTTATCCATCACAAATTATAGACTGAAGTGCTAGACACTTATGTAATTGGCATTTCTAAATTCTTCCGGAAGCAAATAATGAATGCACATAAAAAATAAAAGTGATAAAATATTCTTCATTGATTTCACTTTAAAATTAGCCCAATTAAACTAACAGGGATTATAAACTCAGTTCAGTACAAAAATTCTATCAAATAAGAAATGTATCTTGAGAAGATTTAACTGATGCCAATTATTAAGTTACAGTAATTATTAAATTATTTTTGCAAAATGCTCATATGCTTCAACATATTTTTAAAGCACATTAGTTAAGCAAAAATAATATCTGCTTTCTTCTTTGAGGGAAGCTCCTTCTATCCATGATTGCAGAAGATGAAAAACTGTTTGCTTTTAACCTCCTCAGATTAAAAGAATGTAATCAGAGACAGAATGACAAATTGATTAAAATAAAAAGCTTTTTATAAAACTTGAAAAGTACTATCATCTTGTTATGTATTCATTCATATGAGTAATGTTCCATTTGAGGTCAAACAAAATATTTTCCAAAAGTTATATATTTCTGTTGAACTACTGTATTTCAAGTTTCTCAGCCTTAACTTCTGTAAAAATCATGTTATATTGAATAAAAATGCAATTTTTAATAAATACAGAACATAACACTGAAAAAGGTACAGATGGAAAAATGTTTTTATCTTGTGGTTTTCCTGTTTATTCATGTTTAGACAGTACGTAGAATTAAATCCATAAAAATGGAAGCTGTTTGAATCAGACCATCCTGATTCTAAGGTAACACAGAAGATCAGCTTTCTTTAAAACGGACAGAGAACTTGTATATGTGCTTTTTGTTTTTCTCTGGTGAGGAATTAATATGAAATATCAAAGTTTTCAAAGGTTTGCATTTGTGGTCTTTAAAAAAAACATAGCTGTAATTTTGTGAACCTTATGCCAATAGCAGTGGGATGTGCAACCACCTCTGATGCTGAGCTGTCCTGGTCAACTGCCTTGACTTTTATAAGATGTGACAGGAAGCTATGTGGGGCAGTTTCAGAATCTAGACCTCACCAGCTTTCACAGCTTTTCACAACCTCCTCCCCCACTGCCCCCAGCCCTTGAGGAACTCTGGACCCCCAGGAAGAGAAGACCCAGTACCAGATTTTAGGGTCTCTCAGCTGCTAAACTACACATGCAGTGACCTCCCCCCACCCATGGCAGCTGCATGAGGGAGCCCAACATATGTCAGAGCAACCAGTTGGACACAGCATGGTGAGAAGTATAGGTAAGGGTTGTTTTCAGCCAATAAGCTTCAGGTTAAGGGATTCAGTGCAGCCACAGAGTCCAAAAATCTAATCCTCCACCAAAAGCTGATACAAAAAAATGAGTCCTTTTTCAAAAACTCCACTTTACCACAGCCTTCTTTAGCAAACTGCTATATACAAAGAGATTCTGTACCAACATTTTAATGATCTTTTTCTATTCAATGAGTCAAAAGGAGGTAATATTATGTCCATCATTTTCAGAAAAATGCATTAGAGAATAATATTAATAGAAAAGATTATTTTTATACTTTGAAAATTTGTAATTAATTTCTCCTATTCAAAAATTATACTTAGTGTATTT